>NW_011494824.1:2021939-2022054 GCF_000754665.1 Bison bison bison | reverse complement strand
TAATGTCTCTGCTTTTCAATAGCTATCTAGGTTTGTCATAACTTTCCTTCCAAGGAGTAAATGTCTTTTAATTTCATGGCTGTAATCACCATCTGCAGTGATTTTGGAGCCCAAA
>NW_011494824.1:2019908-2020466 GCF_000754665.1 Bison bison bison | reverse complement strand
CTCTAGGTCAGTGATCACACCATTGTGATTAACTGGGTCATGAAGATCTTTTTTGTACAGTTCTTCTGTGTATTCTTGCCACCTCTTCTTAATATCTTCTGCTTCTGTTAGGTCCATACCATTTCTGTCCTTTATCAAGCCCATCTTTGCATGAAAAGTTCCCTTGGTATCTCTGATTTTCTTGAAGAGATCCCTAGTCTTTCCCATTCTGTTGTTTTCCTTGATTTCTTTGCATTGATCGCTGAAAAAGGCTTTCTTATCTCTTCTTGCTATTCTTTGGAACTCTGCATTCAGATGTTTATATGTTTCCTTTTCTCCTTTGCTTTTCACTTCTCGTCTTTTCACAGCTATTTGTAAGGCCTCCCCAGACAGCCATTTTGCTTTTTTGCATTTCTTTTCCATGGGGATGGTCTTGATCCCTGTCTCCTGTACAATGTTATGACCCTCATTCCATAGTTCATCAGGCACTCTATCTATCAGATCTAGGCCCTTAAATCTATTTCTCACTTCCACTGTATAATCAGAAGGGATTTGATTTAGGTCATACCTGAATGGTCT
>NW_011494824.1:1989552-2019808 GCF_000754665.1 Bison bison bison | reverse complement strand
CTTCTCTTGTGTTGTTGGAAGAGGGTGTTTGCTATGACCAGTGCATTTTCTTGGCAAAACTCTATTAGTCTTTGCCCTGCTTCAAGGCCACAGCCAAAGTCAGGGCCAGCTCTAATGGTTCAGGGGTTCAGCAGTGCAGGGAAGGCATTCGGAAACAATCTGGCAATCGAAATGCATCTTACGGGATGCAAGAATCTTAGGCAGTCATTTCCAGAGAGCTTCAATCAACAGAAGAATGCCTGTCCCACTGTGAAAGAATACCAGTCCAAGTGGAAAGAAAAGCAACCCTTGAGAATTCCTGGCTTTCTAAGACTCTATGCCAACAAAGGAAGGTCTGGTATCAAAAGTCAATCTGTACCACACTGAAATTAAGGGGAAAAAAAATCTAAATTAGAAAATAAAAAATTTAACAACAAGAAATGGAAGCCAATCTGAACTTCACATTAGGTATATCCTATTTGAGTAACCTTTCCCAAAAAAGAGAATAAGCAAATTCTCCAACTTTCTAAAATAAGACAAATTATTTCCTACTTCAGATATGAAGTCAACATTATTTTTATGTTGCACTGGTCTCACAAACAAAGTTTTGAAAAAAACCTATTAATATTTTAATTCAAGCATGGTTTACTAAACCGAAACTGGTTACAGCATCATTTAGGTTGGACACCCACAGTGTGAGAATTCAAAGATATATACAAGTGGTGAACGCATCCCTCCACTTCTTTTATTGTCCCCAGCAGGTGGTGGTGGCTGATGGCATTGAACGGCCACTTAGGGACATCCTAATCATGTTTTGCAATTCACTCGTCCCAGGCAGTGGATTTCCACACCTCAAAAAGACACTGTGGCAAACCTGAAGGTTATGTTTATATAGATGAGCAATTTATCAAGCTGAATCACAGCTGCTTCACTAAATGGAACAAGAGCGAGACCCCCACACATAAGAACTAAGTTATTTACAGGAAAAATGCCTTTTTACCTACACACACAACCCTTTATGCACATTCTACTGCTCTATACCTCTTAAGAGTTCACAGCATGTAACCAAGATGCCACGGCGACTGTACCTGCAGAACATAAGGAGCAACCGGATCTCTGCCAAATTGAGCCTCTGCTCTTTCTACTCAGGAGCAGCCCGACTTTCGAGTCAACTTGGAGCTCCACGTTGTCGCTGCCACAGCAACCATAGCAACCATTTCATTCTTTGGGACTCAACCAGGCAAGGTCTCCCAGGTTGCGCCATAATTAGAGATACACAATTGGAGAAAACACAGCGGGAGGGCTACTCCAAACACAAAAGCTCTGACTTGACCACCGCAGTGTGGTGGTGGTGGGGAAGGAGCGGGAATGACCAGACAACCCAACACCCCAGGCGCCTCCAGAGAAAGGCAGACCTCTCATAGGCACTACCATTCAGATCATCAAATTCTCCTCTTTTATTCACAATTCTTGTTGAAGTTTGCGCTGGTTTGGATTTTTCTGGCACCAACACTCCTAAAATCTAGAGCCAGTCACCTGTGTTCTTCTTGCTTAGAATTAGGCAGAAATACTACATTTACTGCTTCCCTGGTGGCTCAGTGGTAAAGAACCCACCTGCCACTACCGGAGATGTGGTTTCAGTCCCTGGGTCAGGAAGATCCCCTGGAGGAGGAAATGGCAACCCACTCCAGTATCCTTGCCTGGAAAATCCCATGGACGGAGGAGCCTGACAGACTACAGCCCATGGGCTCACACAGAGTTGGACGTGACTTAGCAACTGAGCACGCATGCAGGCGCTACACTTAATGACCAATTCCTTAAATGTGCATTGCACTTCCAATACACAGCCAGAAGGCAGCCTAGCAGGGGTGGACACGGCAAGGAACTTGGAAATAGACTTGGGCTCAGTTCTGGTGAGTCTACTCCCTTGGGACTTACTTAAAACATTCTGAAACTCAATTTCTTCCATGAATAAAATGAGCAAATACTGCAGCTCATAGGGTGCTGTGAAATTAAATAAGATGGATATTTAAGGCAGGGTGCCTGTCATATATTAGCCAGTAACAATTAGGGTAAGGCTAGCCCATGATCTCTGATTACTTTAAGCTCCAAAGAGAAGAAAGCAACCTAAAACGACAACAACATAGGAAAATGCTCATGATACAGTAGGAACTAGAACACAAAGAAATAAATCAAGATTCAGGCACACAGGGGTTCAAAGATACTGGTAATGTCCTAGCTCTTCAACTGGGTGATGGGCACCCACATATTTACTATTCCTTAAACTGTGCATGTATGTTCTATGTATTTTGGGGGGCAAGACATGTTTACACAAAAACAGCTAGTTAAAAAAGAGAGGAAGAAGACATAAAAATGTATTATTTCTATAAAGTAAGGTTGTAAATGAAATTTATTTTCTTTTGCAAGCATTTCTACATTTTCTATAACAGGAAAAAAATGTTTTTTTATGACAACGCTACACCGACAAGTCCTTAGCTCGAGACACAGTCTAGCTATGGGAAGAAGACACACTCCCATTTCTCAAGCCACTGCCTCCACCAGTGAGCCAATGCAGCCACTCTAACTAGCATCTAGTCACCTCCAATTAATCAGGAGCTGTCCACAGTTAGGAAGCGGGGCGTGCAACCGAGGAAAGTAAAGCAAGGGCTCCCATTTTTTTTTTTTAAAGGAAATTAATATTTGAGTTGCTGTGAGTTTAATGTCTCAGCAACAATTCTGCGAGGCAGCTCTTCTTATTCTTATTTTACAGGTAACTTAGAAAGTGCAAGCAACTTGTCCGTGAGTTCAGTTAGGTGAGAAAGCAGACTGCTTTGTATATCTTGATACAGTCTTATCTTGAAATTATAGCCTTTCATTAAATGTTGGTGGGCATGTGTGTACATGTGTGATGCCATGCCTTTAATATAAACTGCACACATAACATACCAGTATTAAAATTTAGAAGAGCACAGAGAATTTTATTTTATGCAACATGTCTCAGATCTCAGGCAAAAAAGGGAGAGGGTTCTTTCCCCTTAAAGGGGTTGTTTTGTTTTTAAATGAGGAAAAGAAGATCCAGATACAGGGCAACTATGCTTTTCATGTGGTTTAAGAATACATCTGCTTCAAAGTCACGGGGTAAAGCTTCTTTCTGACTCACAGAGAGCCAGGATGAGCACCCAGATGTTTTATTTCCAAAAGAAACGTTCCTTTACATACATAGAAAAGGCTTCGACCCTCATCACAGCAGGCTATCTGCCGGCATCATGAGATCGATTCTGAGAGTGGCTAAGAAGAGATGGCTTCTTGTGTTAGCACAATAATGACTATGATCCATTCTAATGGTAAATTAGAATCTAAGTTCCCTCCCATGTGGTCAGAACTCACATCTCTTTCTGATGCCACACTAAAACCTATCCCTACTCCATTTTTCTTTAAACAATTTGCTAATATATCTAAGCAGCAAATTCAAGCATTTGCCCCAAACCCACTCCACTAGATATGTATAAGTATTATGTATAAAAGATAAGCAATAAGGATATACTGTACGGCACAGGGAATATAGCTATTATTTTGCAGTAACTTTAAATGGAGTATAATCTATAAAATACTAAACCACTACATTGTATACCTGTAATAATAATAATTATTATATAAACTATATTTCAATGTAATAAAAACATAGCCACCCTCCTCTTTTTCTTCTCTTCTCTGCTCATCATCTTGCCTTCAGAGCTTCTCATTGATATCACAGCAACTCTCCGATGTAAGGGTATGACCTAGGAGCCCAGAGATCAAGTACTAACCAGTACTAACCTTCAGAATTCACTAACATTCTCTCTTTCACTGATTTCAAACAACCAGATCCAGTGCTTGAAGAAAGGTACACCAGGTGAGCCCAACAAGCATCAGAGATGTGAGAAGAAGAATAATGTATCAAATCCAGCATAAACTATATCAATAACTACCAAGTACTGAGAGCTTACCAGGTTTAGGGACTATGTGTAAATTGTCATTTAACCCTAAACAAATCTATGAGAAGATAGGTTTCTACCTTCATGAGAAAACTTAGGATTTGAATTTCGGCAATAGCCCAAGGTTACAAAGTCAAAATGTGGAAGATCTGGGATTCAAACTGACTCCCTGCTACTCATCACAGTTGGTTAATAAAAGGTGCCTGATGTTTGGAATAAGAAGGACTTGCTTTTGTCTGTGCATAACACCATCCTGGCAAGTCAAGTCCTTGAGCCTTGGTTTCCTTCTCTGTCAAATGGACATGGTACTACTTACTTCATCTTCACAACTTGGATGCATTCATTCAATTAAGAAAAGATATGGGGCTTCTCTGGTGGCTCCGTGGTAAAGAATCCTCCTGCCAATGCAGGAGACCTGGGTTCTCTCCCTGGTCCAGGAAGATCCCATATGCCATGGAGCAACGAAGCCTGTGCGCCACGACTCCCGAGCCTGTGCTCTGCAGCCCGGGAACCACAACTACCAAGGCTCGCGCACCCTAAAGCGCGTGCTCCACCGCAAGAGAAGCCACCACAGTGAGAGAGCAGCCCCCACTCACCACGACTAGAGAAAAGCCCGCACAGCAGCGAAGACGCATCACAGCCAAAAGTAAATAAATTTTTTAAAATTAAAAAAAAAAGAGATAAAACACTCCGAAAAGTTATTACGTGCTACACAAATGTGTGGCATTAAGAGGGATGGGAATGTGTAGATACTTATTTACCCAATCCAGGGTTCTGGCAAACAGCTGGTCTAGGAGAATATTGAGGCATCTCTCCGGTCTCTGTTTGAATTTGTACACCATGCACAATCAGAATGTGTATCATGAGGACTACACAGTCTCTTTATTAAGAGTTAGGAGGTTTGGTTTTTCTTCATACAAGAGTTCCACACTGTGAGACAGCCCTTGACTTAACAATGCCTTGCTAAGTTTGGTCAGTCAGCCACTCAGGATATGCTAAGTAAGTGGAAGAGATAGAACATTCCAGAATCTCCAACTGCAGCCGCTAGAAGTACTGTAAAGTGGGAGCCGGTATGTCAGCTCACAGCATGAAAACAGTTCCGATGTTCATCAGAGCTTTCTATCCCTGATCAAGGGCGTGATCAATCACTTCTCCCCATCTTCTGGATGACAAGCGTACCTCCAAAACATCACAGCATTGCATTTGACTATAATCATCTCAAAGAGCAATCACATTAGCCTTACGGCTTTTATGATACCCAGAGAATTCTTAGCAATATTTATCATCATGTTTCTATTCAGAGGAGAGCTGACTAGTCACAATAACTCTGGGTGAGTGTAAGGCGGGGGGCTTGGCAGAGGACACGGAGTGCCACACTTCTCATATGAAATAGTTGAGAAGTTAAAACAAATGGCGTTTTTCAGTCTAGAGAACAAATGAAAATTTAAAGCTCAGCAGTGAATCTGGGCAAGACAAAGAACTATTTATTTTCACTGAAATGAGTACTTCTCATGAAGACAGCACAAATAATAAAAGAAAGCAGTACTACATTTTAGAAGAGATGGAGGGAAAAATCACCGTTGAAGGGATATTTCCATAACCCATTACTTACAGAAAAGTGAGTCGTGAGTCCCTGAAAAGCTCCCCAAGTTGGATGATCTCAGATTAACCAGGAAGAGAGCTATGTCCTCAAGCTCCAAAGTGCCAAAGACAGCCTGTGGGCCTTTCCCAGTTAACACTAAAGAAGCACGGTGTCACCTCATCTTGCTTTCCAATCTGTGCTGTTAAGCTATAAACCAGCGCTTTTCTCAACCAAATCACCTTCTAAAATATTAACAGTAATTGGCCTCTGAGTTTGAAACACAAGACACATGAATGTGAACACCATTGTGGCCAACAGACCCCCTCTAAGCGATCCCCACTCACGGGGTTCATACTTTAGATGCTTAATCTCCCCAAGAGCACAGGTAGGACCTGGGATTGGCTTCTAACCCCTGGAATATGCCAAAGGGGACAGACTGTCATCTTCGAGATCACACTGCGTTATGGAAGATTACACTGCATCTCGCGAGCAGGTTTGTGCTCTCTTCTTTCCTCTCCCCACCTGTTGGCGTTAAAGCACCAAACTGCCATGAACCCCGTGGACACTGACCACTGACAACCACCACGCGAGGAGGGAAGCACATGCTTCCCGAGCCAGGCTCCAGCTGAGAACCAGCCCCAGTCACCACCGTGATGGCAGCTTTCAGAATCCCTAAGTACACAGGTAAACCACGCCTGGACTTCAGACCCACGGCAAGTGTTAGATGATCTGTTGTTGTTCCATCGCTCAGTCATGGCTGACTCTTTGCAACCCCATGAACTGCAGCAGGCCAGGCTTCCCTGTGCATCACCATCTCCCGGAGTTTACTCAGACTCACGTCCATTGAGGCAGTGATATTATCTAACCACCTCATCCTATTCTTCTCTTGCCTTCAATCTTTCCCAGCATCCAGGTCTTTTCCAATGAGTAGGCTCTTTGCATCAGGTGGCCAAAGTACTGGAGCTTCAGCTTTAGCATCAGTCCCTCCAATGAATATTCAGGACTGATCCTTTAGGGTGGACTGGTTGGATCTCCTTGCAGTCCAAGGGGCTCTCAAGAGTCTTCTCCAACACCACAGTTCAAAAGCATCAATTCTCTGGCACTCAGCCTTCTTTATGGTCCAACTCTCACATCCATACATGACTACTGGAAAATCATAGCTTAAACAAGTGTTATTTTAAGCTGCTAAGTTTAGGTAATAAAAACGAATATACCACCACAACAGTCATTCTTTCTACAGTGAGCAGCAACTTCTAATTAATGGTCTTCAAGTTTGGTTCTCTTGAAGGAAACGCTACGCCCCTCCTGAGAGGTTTCTCCTCCTAAGAAGAGCCATCTGTGCGCTTAGTCACACGTGGTGCTAAGTGCTGTGTACACACGACCCTCAGTGTTCCCCACAGCGGGCCTGTGAGGACAGGGACTGTGAATATACTCATTTCACAGGTGAGGAGACTGCTGGTTCAACACCCAAGGTTCCACAACAGCAGCCATGAACCCAACCCAGGACCATCTAACTGAAATGTTCTTGCTCCGACTGCTCCATGCTGCCTCTGTTTGTTTCTGTTTTAATAACCTGTAAAATAGTATATGTTAACATTAAAGCATTTAATCGAACTGCTTTCCCTTGTTCAATCACTGGGAAGGACCTTCAAAAGAAAATTATCAGCAAGGCATTACAGTGATGGGTATTCTATTAAGTAACTAAGACTTCCTCTCACTTCCATATACTACGCTTTGTACCAAATATTTTTTCCAATTATGGAAATGCTATTAGCTTATTATAAAAATTCAAGAAATTTTGTAAAGTATCAAGAGAACTGTAACTTCTGATCCAGCAATACATATAATTAAGAAAATTCATAGACATTTTTCTGAATACAATACATATACTGAAGATATTATTTGATATGATTCTATTTCAGTTACACAATATCATCAAACTCCACAAATTTTTAATGACCCAAAACCCCAAGATTCATCATTTCTGTTTACAACACTTAACAGTCACTTATTCCAAGTCATGCAGGTTGCTTAAACTTTCTCACTTTTGCAAACACTGTGGCAATAAACATTCTTGTGAAGGAATTTGCTAACTCATAAAAATACCTGTTGTTAAATCATCCTCCCAACATTAAATACTATTTATACTCCCACATAAAAGATATGAATGCCTGTTTCCCTTAAGCCTAGAAGTGGTGATGAATGTTTTCATTTTTGTCAATCTGATAAGGTAAATTATATAATCTACCTTTCTTTGATTAATGAGTTTAAAAATGTTTGCTGCTCATGTTTTCTTAGAATATGAAATATCTATTAAAGTAGGCCAAAAAGAATGTTACAAGTGAAGGTTCTTTCCTTATTTACTTCTTTGAAAAAGGCTCTTTATGTATTAAGGAGCTTAATACTTGACTTACATGTTGCAATTTTCTCTCCACTCTATCTTTTCTTTCAAAATTGATGCTCAGATTAAAAAAAAAAAACGACTCATAAATATCAAGGTACAGGACTGAGGCTTAAGATAACAACTCTCCTGACTTGAGATAAAACAGAAGTTCATGGCATTTGCCTTTTGATGATGTTTGAATTTTCAGATTTACCAATCATCTCTTCCATGTGAATGACCATCTGTCAAGTCACAAAATTGACTAGAAAATTCCCATGTGTCAGACGCACTAAGTCCTAAGTGCTGAGAAAAGAGATGAAGACGATTGCTTCCTCTTACAAGGTTTGCACAACAATCAGTCTCATGAGAGAGACCATCTCTGAGACTGAAAGTCTGGGCAAACTTTACCTTTCCCGATGCTACGCCATTAGACAAGCTATCAGAAGACAAGTTTTAAAATTCTTTATCCAAGTATGATGAAAGAAGCCCCAGTGGAAAACCTTCAGTGATGATCAACTAGGTCAAACACACCAGTTATGTAAGCCTCGTACTTTCAGGCAGGTGAAACTTCAGGACGCCAACCTCACCCTCAAGAAGCCATCTTCTGAGCGAATTCTGACCACAGCCCTCAGAGAAGTGACCCTGGGAAATTCCTCAGGCACAGGCAGCTGTGTCCAAATCATGTGTGACACCCTCTAGTCCCTAACGAGGTCTGACCCAGCTGACCCAGGGCTGCTTGTCTATGAGGCCAGAGGCCTTCTGGCCATTGCCTTCAGCTCTGCTTAAATGAAGATGCAGGACTTGAGTCTTTCCCAGGACTTTGAAATGGAAATGGGGAGAACACTGGTGAGTTCGAAGAAGGAACTAAAGCAGGAAGAATCATAAGAGATCAACGGAGGCTGAATTAATGGCAGAGGTCTAGAATAAAAAATGAAAAACACACACTGCCTTAGGGAAGGTAACTTAAGCTGGACATTTCCAATACCTTTCACATCCCCAAACTCTGCTCCTGCCTACTGTCCTTAAAAGTGAAAGTGTTAGTCACTCAGTCGTGTCTGACTCTTCATGACCCCATGGACCGTAGCCCTCCAGGCTCCTCTGTCAATGGAATGCTCCAGAGAAGAATACTGGAGTGGGTAGTCACTCCCTTCTCCTGGGAATCTTCCCAATCCAGGGATTGAACCTGGGTCTCCTGCATTGCAGGCAGATTAGTTACCTTCTGAACCACCAGACCCCAAGAAATTCTCTACTTAACCCTCCAGGATCCAAGGTACCCTGAGCAATTCTGTCCCTTCAACAATAAAGAACCTGACAAACGGATCAAATGGTGTGTGCTCCACCTAACGGACTCATGCCCTTGGAGCTACTTATTACACAGCTCACTAGGACTCGACAAGCAAAACAACTTTTATTCTCTCTGCGTGAAAGCACAAAGTTCAGAACACCATTCATGCCCTAGGCTGGTGCCGCTGAAGATAGGTTAGACAACCAAAATTTCATTACTGCAGCCGCCTCTAGGAGTTTTCTTAGATGTTTCCTCCTCATTGCCCTTCCATGAAATTTTAAAACTATAGCTCTTCTGCCTATTTATTTATGTACTATGCGTATATCTGTCCTTTGGGCATTAAAAGATATTGTTGACCTCCCAAGAACCAATGTTTATCCCCTGGATATATAAAATCCCATTGAGAAATGAGTTCTATGATAAAAACGTCTAAAAATCGCACTTAGAAAAAAAGGAACATTCCCTGGGGAGAGAAAGCAAACCACTTCCATCATCTTCATGGAACCCTTCCACTTGGGAATCTAAAAGAGGTCCCAATTCCCCTCTGGACGTTAACTGTTAGACTTTCTAATATTTCCTTCAACAGCTTTTTTTTTTGGATGGAGTAGGAGGGTGTGTATTAGCATGTTAATATGTATATGCATAGGAGAAAAACAGGTTAAGTGACAAAACAAAAACAAAAAAACCCCTAAAACTCTCGTGATCCTTTTATGCAATTATTGTTTCCTCATCTTGTATTCTAGCATGTATTTATTTTTCAAAAAAGGAAGTTATGAAATGAATGGTAAGGGGCATATATAATTGGAGGGGAAACTGAAATATTCCCTAAGACATGATGGAGAATTCATCACTGTTGTCAGGAATAACTGAACTGAACCAGGAAACTAAGCCAGAGGAATGGAGGTGCTCACTTGTTAGCACTGTTAGATTTCAAGTGAAGTTGATTTCAGCCTTGCCAATCACAAATCCTCTATGGTGGGGCTTCCCTGGTGGCTCAGTGGTAAAGAGTCTGCCTGCCAATGCAGGAAACACGTGTTCAATCCCTGGTCCGGGAAGATCCCATATATCACAGAACAACTAAGCCCAAGTGCCAAGACTACTGAAGCCCGCACGGCCTAGAGCCTGTGCTCCTCAAGAGAAGCCACTGCAATGAGAAGCCCGAGCATCGCAACAAAGAGTAGCCCCCGCTCCCCACAATTATAGAAAAGCCCACACAGCATGGAGACCCATGAGAGACAAAAATAAATAAATAAAATAAAGTAAAATAAAATCAATCCTCTATGGTACAACATGCTTAGACCCAATTGCTGAGTAAATTTCTTTTATTTGAAAAGATGCCTTCATGTTTTTTCCTAATTAGCGTACATATTTCATCAAACGTTGCACCAAAAATCTCAGAGAAAATGGGTCATTTGAAGAAAAACAAAAACTGGGTAAAACACGTAGAGAATTTAGGCTGTGACAGCATCAACTCGTCCTCCCATGGCCAAAACCCATTTAATAGGAAAAAGAAATCTAGGCCTTATGAGTCCTAGCAGATATATCAGAATGCACTGGAAAAATACTTACTACCTTCTACTTTGTACTCGGCACTGTTCTAAGCACTTGTGACGTGTCAGTTAACAAAACATGAAGATTCCTGCTTTTAATTGGAGGTAGAGGGAGAACAGTGTGAAAGGGTCTGACAAGAAATAGTAAGTGACGTATCCAGTTTTTTTAATACTTATTTTGGGTTGCACTGAGTTTAGCTGTGGTGCAGGCTTAGCTACCCCGAGGCGTGTGGAATCGTAGTTCCTTGAGCAGGGATCAAATCCAGGTCCCTGTATTAGAAGGTGGATTCTCAACCACTGGACCACCAGGGAAGTCCCTGATGTATCCTGTTGGAAGGCAATTAGCGTTCACAGATAGAAAAAGGTACAGTAGGGTCAGGGGGATGGAAAGAGTCAAGGGTAGGGTTTGGGGACAGGCTGTGATGTTCAAAGGATGGTCAGGTGACCTCCGAGCAGACTTCAAGGAGGTGAGAAGTTAGCCTAGAAGTCATAGGGCCAGGGTCAGGGCATCAAGGAGAGCATCTCGGCTGTTCTGAGGAACGGCCAACAGGCCAGTGTGGTCAGAGGGGAACGGACAGTGCAGGAGGAGATCAGACCAGAGAGGTGGGATGCCTTTGGACAACTCTAAGGACTTTTTTATCTGAGATGGGAGCCACTGTGGGTTTTGGTGAAGAGAATAACATGATCTGACTCGTAATTTGGGCTTCCCAGCACTACTGGTAAAGAACCCACCTGCCAATGCAGGAGACATAAGAAATGCAAGTTTGATCCCTGGGTTGGGAAGATCCTCTGGAGGAGGGCATGGCAACCCACGCCAGTATTCTTGCCTGGAGAATCCCATGGACAGAGGAGCCTGGCAGGCTACAGTCCATAAGAGTTGCAAAGAGTCGGACATGACTTACCATGCAGCACAACTTGTAATTGAACAGGATCACCCTGGCTGCCAGGTTGAGGATGGAATATGGTGGGGACAAGAGATGAAGCAGAGAGGCCAGCTAAAAGAGAGACCAGCTGAAAGGGCTTGCAGCTGATAGCATCAGAAAGGCTTCTGGCCGAAGCTACTGTGGCAGCACACAGAGGGCGTTGTTCATTTCATAGTGAAGAGAGACCAACCCTACCGCTGTGATCTGAGCACCCTGCAGCCTGGCTACAGCTCCTACCAGCCAGGAATACCTACTGCCACCGGTGCGTCTTCCTTTAGGCTGCCATGTCTCACCACCATGTGACAGCTCAGACCCTCTGCCTGTGAAGGGACCCTACTTTCCTTACCTTTGAATCCCCACTGCCTGTCACACAGGACTTGCTTTTGTGAACTGAGTGGACAGTGTTGGGTTTTCTGGGGCTGCGAAGACTATTTCAAATGAACAGTCTCCTTTCCTGCCCCAAGTCTCCCTCCCCTCTCATCACTAAAGCTGCTTCTTTCATCTTGCAGCGTCAAAACCTTCACACTGAAACACATACATTACCATATGTAAAATAGATAGCTAGTGGGAAGGTGCTGTATAACATGGGGAGTTCAACCCAGTGAGCTCAAGCTGGTGCTCCATGACAACCTGGGGGGCGGTGGGGGTAGAATGGGGTGTGGGCGGGAGGGAGATTCAAGAAGGAGGGAATCATGTACACTTATGGCTGATTCACGATGTTGTACAGCAGAAAACAACACAACATTGCAAATCAATTAAAAATTAAAAATTTTTAAGGTAAAAATTAAAATTAAATTTTGAGAAAAAAAGGTGAAAGTGAAGTCACTCAGTCGTGTCCGACTCTTTGCGACCCCATGGACTGTAGCCCACCAGCCTCCTCCATCCATAGAATTCTCCAGGCAAGGATACTGGAGTGGGTTGCCATTTCCTTCTCCAGGGGATCTTCCTGACCCAGGGATTGAATCCAGGTCTCCTGTATTGCAGACAGACTCTACCATCTGAGCCACCAGGGAATCCCAAAATTAAATCTCAAATTTCTCCAATACAAAAAAAAAAAACAAGAAAACCTTCACACACACCTCTATGCACAGGATAACACGGAAACAACTCAGCCTAGCAGTCAAGGCTCTCCAGGATGGGCTTCTTGCAGACCTTGTCCCTTCCCTCCACTACTAATTCTAGAACAGGAAATCTCTGCTCCAACCTTTTGCCCATATTACCTTGCCCTTTCTCAACACTGATCTCTTCCTTGTGCACCTTCCTCTCCTCCCCTCCGGTGTAAAAATATCCCATTCACCAAGGCAGGACTCCAGTACCACCCTTTCATGCTCAGACCTCTGCTACCGAGGTGACCTCTGCTACTGAAGTGACCGCTCCTACCTTGCCCTCCGGGGATAGGACAGGAGGCAGGAGCCACTCCCAGGGCACACACACAAAAGAGAGCAAGCCTGCACGCAGTCCCCAGGGTCAGGCCGCCCTGACTCACTTCACAGCACGGCAGCCTTCCCCCAGGAAAGGCTTGATTCCCAAATGCCATTTCATACTTCCCTGAATCCCTCATCACAGCTCAACCGATTCCCATGGTGAGTATATCTCCACGACCTGCTCTTGTGAGGTTCTTACTCTGGTGATGGATGGGGCTGGGTTTGACTGCAGACTTCACCCTGCGTTGAGTTGCAGGGCCCACAGAAATGGGGAAGGATGGCCGGGAACAAGCCCACAGGGACAGCCCAGGGCAGGAAGGGTGAGAAAAGGGCAGCAGGTGTTCCAGGAGTCACAGAGGAGGCAGGAAAGGCAAACAAGGGTAAAGGCGGGGACCCAACTCAAAAGTCCTAAGGGAGGTAGCAGCATTCGTGTTGCAAGAAGGATGGGGAGGGACACTCCAGGCAGAGGGAACAGTGCGTTTAGAGACGGACAACATAGGCGGAGGACACCAGGAGCTCCCATTGCCTGGAGGTAGGAGGCATGGGGCCGAGTAGGAAAGGGGTGAACCATCCAAGGGAATGGTATTTACTGATGGGAGTTGAAGGCTCGAGGGCCTTTCAGGAGACAGAGCCAAGGTAAGGAAAGAGGAGCAACACTCTTACAGTCTTGGGATCATGCATAACCTCTCAAAGAGAGGAAAAGCTCTAGGAAACTGTGACACTGTGACCAATTCTACTTCATCTACTTCTCCTTCATGGGTATTCATTGGGAGGACTGATGTTGAAGCTGAAACTCCAGGATTTTGGCCACCTGATGCAAAAAGCTGACTCATTTGAAAAGACCCTGATGGTGGGAAAGATTGAGGGCAGGAGGGGAAGGGGACGACAGAGGATGAGATGGCTGGAGGGCATCACTGACTCGATGGACATGAGCTTGGGTAAACTCTGGGAGTTGGTGATGGACAGGGAGGCCTGGCGTGATGCGGTTCACGGGGTTGCAAAGAGTCGGATATGACTGGGCGACTGAACTAACTGACTGACTGACTGACTGACTACTTCATCCAACTCACAGAAACTGTGTTATATCAAATTGTTTCACAAAGGAAATATGAGGGAAAAAAATTCATTTCCCCAGTCTCTCCCATTATATTCCATCTAACAAGACTTTGAGGTTTGGCCAACAAAAACACACAGATTCAGCGCTGACCTCTCGGGGAAGCAGGAAAACAACATGGGTGGTTTTCTCATGTCTGCGCAAACATGACATACAACACACAAGAGAGAAAGCAAACTCTGAGCAAGCACAGAAATGAGATCATTGTTAAAGTACATACTAGTCACACCATACTCACTACCGTATAAATACATGATAATGCCGCCAAAAGTTTCCAACTGAAAAACCCAAGGTCTTGAAAAGAGAAAAATCTCGGGTGCTACGTTTCCTAAATGTCATATTCCTTTCGCTGGGCTTTTTCCTTTCAGGGGTGGTAAGGAATATACTTAATTTCTCTTTATTTTTTTGGCCGCACCAAGCAGAATTGGGGATCTTAGTTCCCCAACTAGGAATTGAACCCCCGCTCCCTACAGTGGAAGTGTGGAGTCTTACCCACTGGGCAACCAGAGAAGTCCCTGAATCTACTTTTAAGCTTATTCCTGTAAAGAAAAATGCTCAGGGCTGTTGTAACACTGTTTGGTCCCAGAGCCTTCTTAATGTGATCCATGCATCTTAAATATTTTCTGCCACAAAGATTCAATACTATTTTTCAAACAGAATGGCCTGCTTGAAAGTCAGAAGAGGAATAAAGTAGTATTCAGTAGCAAAGTTTTAAAAGGACCTAAAATATATACAGTATCTTTTGGCTATTATAACAATAACAACAAAACAGCTTTTATTGTACAGCCTCTTTCATGCCTGAGGCCAGATTTTGGGTCACTTGAGTGGTACGCTGAGGTCTTATGTGGCCATTACTGAATCTTTCATTCCCTTCATGTCCACCTCATTGCTTACAAATCCTAATGCTCCCTAAAAGCACTCCAAAGGCAGGACATTAAGTTCCACAGCACTAATTTTTAGATTTAAATCACTACTTGGTAAGTGTTTTAATGTATTCCTCGGTGACAGCAGCTTATTAACTGAGGAATTAAAGGCAGCAAAATCATCTTTTCTCCCTCAAATTACCAACAATCCTACAATGGTAAAATTTCTGACAATATTTTATCTAGTTAGAGATACAAAACTCTATAGTGGACCAGAGCTGCCTAAATCAATCATCTTCAATCGTACTGTGTATTTTAAAAAAAGAGATGTGGGGAGAAAGTTTTCCTCTTCAATGTTTGCAACATAAAACTTGTTTTCTTTCTGGGAATTCTAGAAGAAACAGAATGAGTATAAGGGAATTTACATTTCAATGAAGAATGCAGCTTAGAGTGAACTGTTACTTTTCAAGCAGTCCGCTAAAGTTTAAGGCACAGAGCAGAAAGACTAAGGCAGACTGCCAAAAAAGCTGCCTCCTAAAGGGATGTGAAGAGCTAAGAAGTGTCCTTGCAACCTCCTTTCACAGCGACTCATCTTGAAGGTGGGTGGGACAGAGTGTTTGGTGTGTATGTGGCATGTCCGTGGTGCATGCCTGTGGATGGGAGCAGGGGCGATAAGAGCTGTGAGATGGAGGGCTCAGAAATAATTCTCCTGGAAACAATAGCTTGATTTAACCTCTAACAGCTCAACCAAACTTTTTCAAGGTAGGGTATTATTTTCAGAAATTATATGTGGAAGAGGCTGGAGAAAAATGTGAAAGGACATTTCCACTGGCAAAAGATGCTTTCCTACTAAAAGTTACTTCTTGAGCTGGAAGCGGGAGAAAACAACACGGAAGGCTGATGGACAAACTGTATAGTTTAAACCAGCAGAGAAGCAGGCATCACTCCCAGAGAGGACCGTATGATGTTGGATCGAACGGGTCTTTCTTTTCCAGAACAGCTTATCCAGAGTTAAACTGTTCAGACGTGGGTTTCTTGAAGTCTGCTACTAAGAGGCAAAGACAGGGGCAGATGAAGCTGTAAGGATGAGGCCCAAGCTGAAAAGGAGCTTCGGACACCATGGAAGAGCTAGGAGACGAAGCCCAGCCTCACGTCTCGGGGTCACTCTTGTCCAGTCATGTGACCTTGAATGACAGCAGAACCTCTCAGCATCAGTTCCTAACTGAAGTGAGGAATGACACCCACATCACAGGATTGCCAGGACTGAACGTCACAGTGGCTGTAGAAGCCCAGCCGGGTGCCTGGCATTTCAAGGTCTGTGCTATTTATTAGTTCCTGGCTGTTCTTCCCAAGCCCACACACCACTGGAAACAAAGACTGCCTCTGGTTTCGAGGCTAACAGATGGCTAATCTTACTAATATAGGCTGATGGATTAGTCTGGCATTGCAGGGCAGGGCAAACCTGCAACCTCTTCCTCTGAAGCAATCTGTCCCTCATCCCTTCACACCTCCCTTGCGGAGGCAAAAACCTCATCAAACTGTTCCCCTAAATGACTTCTATACAAATAAGATGGATTCCAGAAAGATGAATTACTGAATCTCAGTTTCTCTTTCCTTGCCCTAAATTGGAATGTTTTCAGACCAGCTTCTTTCAGGAAGTTGACCCTTTATTGTGATTCAGAACCTGAGACTCCTCTGTAGCGCGATTATCAAGTTAAAGCCTACCCTACCTCCTTAGGCCAGTCTTAAGACATAGGTGATCCTTTTGATTTCTTCTGAGATTCTCAGTCATTGATTCCTAAAAAGAATACTCAGGCTGGACTTCCCTGGTGGTTCAGTGGTTGGGACTCTGTGCCTCCAGTGCAGGCTGTGAAGTTCGATCTCTGGTCAGGGAGCTAAGATCCTCATGGCACAACCAAAAAAAAAAGTTTTGTTTTTTAAAATTAATTAATTAAAAAAAAAAAAGAATGCTCAGTTTATAAGAGTTAAGGCTTGACTTTAACTGTGATTAACAGACAAGCAACCAGTGTCATGGATAGTTTGATACTGAAGAGTAAACACATTACTCACTACCAAGAATTTCTCCTTCCTTTCACCTCACATTTATAGTAATTTAAATGGGGTGAGGAACTGACAAGCATTGGACACAAAGTCTCTGAGGAAACTGTGTACAAACTGCCAGAGCTGTTTTATATCTGCTGTCACTTCCGGTCCTCACAGAAGTTCTGTGACATAGCTCTTAATCCCCACTTCAGTGGCTCAGACGGTAAAGAATCCGCCTGCAATGCAGGAGATACCAGTATTCTGGCCTGGAGAATTCCATGGACAGAGGAGCCTAGTGGGCTACATTCCATGGGGTCACAAAGAGTCAGACATGACTGAGCAACTTTCACTTCCAGTGAGGAAACTGTTAAGAGGGTTGGTCATCCCTCAAGGTGGCATGGCCAGAGAAGGGTGACTCCCAGAAGTGAGGCCGGGCTCCTGTCTCCTTGCAGCTTCACCTCCTTGCTCCTTCACCCTGCCCTTAGTTCCTGATACAGCTTCCTCCCTTCTAGACTCAGGACCCCCAGTATGGCGCCATCATTCTGAATTTTGAAAGCACTGGACACATTCCATGTGCTTGAGTGTTTGAATGTGTTTTCTAAATCACTGCTTCAGTTCAGCTTCGGGTTTTCTGTTCCCGAGGAAGTCACGTTATGACGTCTCCTCACCAGGACTGAGGGAAAAACAGACAGATCCAGCAAATGGCCGCTCCCGCCTCCCCCCCGCTCCCAGCGACCCCAGCCCAGTTTCCCCATTCCCAGCCCTCGTACACAAGGGACAATCCTGAACTTTCTGAGAGCTGCAAGTCCATACACTTAATTCCTGAAAAGGAGGGAATTACGAACAACCAAGATTCTTGTGACCACATCACTCGAGTCCCTTTCTCTGTGCATAGCTGCCATCTGCTTACGGGATACTTGTGATTGCATTTACGGCTGACCCAAACGAGCCAGGAAAACCTCTCAACATCCTTAATTTAATCACATTTAGTTCACAACCAAGACCCTTTTCTGAATAGCATGACATGTATAGGTTCCAGGAACCTATAGGACCTGTTATCCGTGACAGCCGTTAATGGACTGTAGCCTTCCAGGTACCTCTGTTCATAGGACTTTCCAGGGACAGAAGTGCCTGGCAAACTACAGCCCATGGGGTTGCAAAGAGTCAGATACCACTGAGCAACTAACGCTTTCACTTTCACAAGACCCTTTTTCTGAATAACATGACATGTATAGATTCCAGGAATTAGGACCTGATATCTTTGAGAGCCATTATTCAGTCCACTGTACACCCATACTAACCAATGATTTAAAATATTATTCAAAGAAAAAAATGTTTTTAACAGTTAAAAGTAAAATTCACCTAAAGATAACACAGTACCAGTTAAGAAATGCTTGCAAACTATTCTCATCTCTGCTGCTGCTGAGTCACTTCAGTCGTGTCCGACTCTGTGTGACCCCATAGACAGCAGCCCACCAGGATGCTCTGTCCCTGGGATTCTCCAGACAAGAACACTGGTGTGGGTTGCCATTTCCTTCTCCAATGCATGAAAGTGAAAAAGTGAAAGTGAAGTCGCTCAGTCCTGTCCGACCCTCAGCGACCCCATGGACGGCAGCCTACCAGGCTCCTCAGGCCATGGGATTTTCCAGGCAAGAGTACTGGAGTGGGGTGCCATTGCCTTCTCCAGCTCACAGCTTCTCCAAATTCTCTATCTTCCCAACATTTCAATGAGGGCAAATTTCATCCTTATTTCACACATCAGCAGCCAAGTGAATCCTGAAGACTCAGGGATCTGCATAGCACACTCTTATGTCTGTACATCCAGCTGAAAAGTGTTCCAACTGACATATTTGACTGAAATATGAGAAGGCTGGATTGGTAATACTTTAAGAGAAAACAAAGTCATGCATATAAACCAATTCAGGGCAGCTAAATGAGCTCTCTTTTGTTTTAAGAACATAAGCTAACTGAAGAATCGCTTGTTTTAGCTCACAGCGTTCTCTGAGGACTAAATGAACCATAAAGCTCTTTACAAACTGCAGTTATTACATCCAAGTGACCCGGGCCTGCTCTGTTTTTGCACTATAGAAGCCAGCTGTGGGTGTGACTGTAACATGCGAGGTAGTGGGTTAACGAGCATCTCAGGGGCTCATCTCTCGAACCTACCCCTACCAGCCATCAATGTTTAAACGTCCAAGTACGAGTCAGAGTTGAAAAACACGCTTTTTGATCGAAGCACACTGATCTTGCGAGTCTTCAGACTAGTTTTCATAATAACTTAGCCCCTTCAATCGTCCCTTTGTTTGAATCATCTGGTCAACTGTTCACAGTGAGGTCTGAGAGGGCGGGCCATGCATGCTGTGCACGGAACACCCAGCCTCAGCCCTGGCATCTGGAGGCGCAGAGCGCGACCAGGCAGAGCTAACTGCCTACCTAATACCTATCTGCTCCCTTGCTCAACAAACACACTCTACACTTAAGTCCCCCACATACGAGCCTTAAAACCGCGAACCTCCACAGACACGCATGCGCCTTCCACGCACAGAAGCGCAAGCAGAGCTGCCCCTGGCCTTCGGTCTCCTACCGCTGCGCATCCGTCAGCTCCGCCAGCCTCTCCCCGCTCCAATCAGCAACTCTTCTTGCCCGTTCACTTGATGCCAGCCCCTGTGCGCCAGCTGTTGTACTGTCCTACTGTGCTTTTCAAGATTCAGTACTGTAAAATTTAAAAAGTCTTACTTTGTTGTGTTTTTAATGTATTATTTATGTGAAAAGTATTATAAACCCATTACAGTACAGTACTATACAGTCGATTACGTTAGTTGGGTACCTCGGCCAACTTTGTTGGACTTATGAATATGCTCTCAGAATGGTACTGGTCCGCGTATAGGGACTTACTGTAGTTTTTAAATGAGCACAATGCTACTGTTGGAGAAGACTCTTGAGAGTCCCTTGGACTGCAAGGAGATCCAACCAGTCCATTCTAAAGGAGATCAGTCCTGGGATTTCTTTGGAAGGAATGATGCTAAAGCTGAATCTCCAGTACTTTGGCCACCTCAAGCAAAGAGCTGACTCATTGGAAAAGACTCTGATGCAGGGAGGATTGGGGGCAGGAGGAGAAGGGGACGACAGAGGATGAGATGGCTGGATGGCATCACTGACTCGATGGATGTGAGTCTGAGTGAACTCTGGGAGTTGGTGATGGACAGGGAGGCCTGGTGTGCTGTGATTCATGGGGTCGCAAAGAGTCAGACACGACTGAGCAACTGGACTGAACTGAAAGCTACTGAGAACCAAGGATACATTTTCCAGTCAAGATCACTGTTAGGTTTCCAGCCATCACAGATATATACTACATATAAACACATAATGTTCATTACTGTAAAAATATATTCACCGCCCTACCTCTATTCTAAGTTGCTTCCTTATCGCTTGGCTTACCTCAACCAAACTCAGAAAGAAGAGGAAATCAGGATTTTCACCTAATTTCCCTTCAATTAGCTTGCAGTCTTTACACAGAGTTCAGTTTAAGAATGTGAGATTCCTTCAGAGAAGGTGCACCGCCTTGCCTGAGTGCCACACACAAAGCTGGGTGGAGGGCTGGAGTCGGGCATGGAGAAGTGGGAGGTGGGAGACTGTCATGCGCTGGAGGCTAACAATTCTAACCCTACAACAGCCCACGCACAATACCCTCCCTTTCAGATCTACATATGGTACATAAATAAAAGACAGCCCTAATTAATACATGATATCAATATTAAAAAGTTAAACCTTTGTCTTAGAGCGAAGCTAACTGCCCGTCTTCCAACTGACAATACTAAATATAAACACACACACACACACACACACACACCAGTCATGGTGAATAAAAACAGCACCACTGTATTTATGGTGCGTAGAACAGTGTTTGGCATGGAGTAAGCACTCAATAAGATAAAACCTTGTGACTAATTAAAAAAGTAAACATCTTGTATTCCAGAGAGCTTTCAGGTTAAATGATTACTAGCCTGATAGTGAGAAAATGTGCTTGAGACCTGTACGAGAAGGAAAAACAAGGAACAGAAGGGAACAGCTCACTTATCACTTATAACTGAGCTTGTAAATGGTTACAGTGGCAAAATAGCATATTACTTTGGAGGAAGTTTAAATTCAGTCATCTTTTATATGATATTCATATATATCACCAGCTTCTTTTAAATGGGTGTTTGTCACTTCTAAGGCTGTGATAATATTCATTTTAGTAAGGGAATGCCTGTTAAAAACAAACAAACTGACTTATAATACTCTTCTGTACTATCAAGATCAGTAATACATCAAAATTTCAGATAACTGGCAAATATTCATTTAGAAAATGTTCACTTAATCATTTGATAGGTGTTCAGCAATACTTAGCCAAAGATAAACAGAAGCATCTAATATTCTGAAAACTGAGCCACAAGGGGAAAATATGAGTTTATCTCAACGTAAAACAGTACACGGATATAAGCGTGAAATATAAGGTAAGCTGATCTTTTATGGGTAAAATCCTATGGATGGGGGGAGATAAATTGGGCTGAGATGTAAATCTACATTTCATAGACCTGAGCAGAATCTACACTGAACTACTCCTGTACAGGACAGACATGTTGTAATCATATGAGACTTATTTTATTTAAAAGATAGCTTAAAACTCCCATGATAAACTATTCAAACTATAGACTTTTTGTATTTCTAGTCCTTATCAACTTTTCCCATGAAGATTCAGCAGAATGTCTTTATTCCAAAGCTAATTCTTCCTCCGTGTTTAAAAGCAATTTGCCCTTCAAGTACATTGGTCTTTGCAATAGTACACATTCTCAATTGCTCCAAAGTTACCATAGCAACCACTGCTACTTTGGCCTTGTCTAGATTTTTGAGAGGAGAAAATGATGAGCCTAAATATTAGGGACCAGACTTCCCTGGCCGTCCAGTGGTTAACACTCCATGTTCCCAGCGCAGGCGGCACAAGTTTGATCCTTGGTCTGGGAATTAAGATCCTGTATGCCTCGAGGTGTGGCCAAAATAATAATGATAAATATTAAGGGCCAAATTTTCATACAAATATCATACCACCAAAGATTAAAAGCAGAAAAAGTGTATATTCTGGAAGAATCATTGATAAATCTTCCCGTTTAGGCTTGAGAAACTCAGTGCTTTAGTCGTGTCCAACTCTTTGCAACCCCATGGATTGTAGCCTGCCAGGCTCCTCTGTCCATGGGATTTTCCAGGCAAGAATACTGGAATGGGTTGCCATATCCTTCTGCAGGGGATCTTCCCCAGCCAGGGATTGAACCTGAGTCTCCTGCAATATAGGCAGTCTCCTGCATTGCAGGAGGATTCTTTACCTACTGAGACACCTGGGAAGCCAGATGATATTTAACATACTCAAAGTACACTTTACAGATTCAAGGTTAAAATGTACTTTAAGTGTGCTAGTCATCTAAAACGCAAATGGAAACGATCGGCCTCCCGCATGGCCCAGTTCAGAAGGTACAGCGAACAGAAGGTGGTTGATAGTGTACATCGCTGTCTCACTGGAGTCAAGACCAGGGTTGAGCAGAAGCCGGAGAGGACAGGGAGGTGCTCAGGGCAAGGGGTCCGCCCAGGGCTGCTCTGACACCCAACTCTGCCCCTTTCTCCTCTGACCACAAAGGCAGAGGAAGCATTCAACCCCCAGTGGGCGCTTGTATTACACCAAGAACTGATTTCTGTAAAAACTCCAAACACTAGGACACCACTCAGGGCTTTAAGAACTAACCAAATGCAACTAATGCTAGGCAGTCTTTACTACATGGAAACTCTAAGATTTGTTTACTCCTTAATGCAACTAAACTGTAGCAGAAGTATTCTTTCCTTACCACCCAAGGGGAATCAGAACCTACCACTAATGCAAAAGCATTTCAAAGCTACTCCAGATAGGGTTTTGTTGTAGACAGGGTTTTGTTGCACATGTCTCTGTGTGTATTTATTTAATAAATCTTTACACGTCAAGAGGGCTCAAAATACTCCACAAAAAGATATTCACACAGGAAACACCATCATCTGGAAAACTGGTTCTGAACTGGGCTCTGAAAATTAGTTTTCTTGCCCCTTTCACCAGCAGCATCCTACCTTACAGTGCTAAAGGAAAGGCAGGATCCAAACAATTTTTAAAAATTTAAGCGCATAGGACTTCCCTTGTGGTCCAATGGCTGAGACTCCATGCTCCCAATGTAGGGGGCCCAGGTTCGACCCCATGGTCAGGGAATTAGATTCCACACGCTACCACTTAAAGATTCCATGTGCTGCAACTAAGACTCAGTGCAGCTAAACAGATATTAAAACAAAAATTAAGAACACTATACGCCTGATACCTGGATCCAATGCTTCACAGAGTGGAGCAGAAGAGATGCCTACCAGGGGAGACGGAGAATACTCTGGAAAGGAACAAATGTTCAGAGCTCAGAATTGGGAAGGAAAGCATCAAGCAGAGGGAGGGAGACCAGTTAGTGCTGGAGCCACCCCTCCCCACCCGAGAGGCTTTCCAGAGCCAGGCTGACACCAGCCCCTCCCACATCTGTAAAGACAGCTGGGCTAGATTATTCCTATCAACCAAGGACATGTTGGCACCTGGCTGAAGCAACGCCCTGAAGCCTTCATAGCACATGAAATTACATGCTCCGCTCTGGAGTTTCTTTCTTTTAAACTAAGCTTACATTTACATTTTAAAGCAAGAAACCGACCAATGGAATATCTGGAATTGGAGCTGGAAGTCCTCTTAACCACCACACCTTTGACAAGAATCTGCTGGAAACCAGGTGTCCAACGGAATGATGAAATAAGTAACCATGACCAACGAGATGGCCTCTGCCCTCAAAGAACTTGCACCCTGACATCCCAGTGTCAGGCAGGCGTCTCCCCTCTCCTCACACTGCAGCTCCCAGGTACTTTAATTAAGTAACCACAACACCAAAGCGTTTATTATTATTATTCCCTTGATCCTTGCCTATCCTGTGGCTCCTTCTGGCAGGCTTCTGAGGGGCTAAGGAGTTACCTGTCTGGAGTCTTCTGCCTAACCTCTCAATTCCGCTTGGCAGGTAGGGGGTGGGGATTGAGGTGGAGGAGAGGCATTGGGACAAGCATAGGAGGATATTATGACAGGGGCCTGAGAAGAGAGGGGCACACCTATCATTATCTACAGGCCTGAAGCTGAAGCTCCAATACTTTGACCACCTGATGCAAAGAACTGACTCACTGAAAAAGCCCCTGATGCTGGGAAAAATTGAAGGTGGGAGGAGAAGGGGACGACAGAGGATGAGATGGTTGGATGGCATCACTGACTCAATGGACCTGAGTTTGAGTAAGCTCTGGGAGTCAGTGATGGACAGGGAAGCCTGGCATGCTGCAGTCCATGGGGTTGCAAAGAGTCAGACACGACTGAGCTACTGCACTGATACCGATTCAGGGCAGTAGGGGAGCTGAGCCTAAATGAGCTTGATTTCAGAAAAGGTACCACCCTGCTGCACTGCTCCAGGTGGCCAGGAGGAAACATGCAGCCTTTTATACGCACCTGACCTGAAGAAGTCTGGTTTCCCTGCTGCCCAAGTTACCTACAGAAAGTGAAAGTGTTACTCGCTCAGTCCTGTCTGAGTCTTTCGACCCCACGGACTGTGGCCTCCCAGGCTCCTCTGTCCATGGGATTCTCCAGGCAAGAATCCTGGAGTGGGTTGTCATGTCTCATAAGAATGATATGTAAAAACTGGATTTGCTCTGCCAACATCAGTATTTCCTCAATGGATGCTTTACTATGAAAAGGTATAATTCACCAGATGTATATTTCCAGGTTTAAAAAGCACTTTCCTAGTCTCTCGCTGCTATCAAAGAGGGGCCTGTATGTGGTACTGAAAATATTGTTTACAGAAGGTAGATTCCACTGTGAGGCTGTCCAGACATACTCATCCATCCCCACACAAACCTATCCCACCTCTATTTATGCTAGATAGGAAGTAAATCTGCAAACAGCATCAATAAAAAGCAGCTGAAGGCACACATTCTTTGGCTAATTAAGTTGGGATGCATGATTCACAGCTGCTCCTACTCTTGAAAATGTTTTGTAATAAAGAATGGCATTTAAGAGGTACTTTGTTCTGTGTCTCAGCACTTTATAACTTACACCAATACAGTGCTTGACTTTCCGCCTGCGTTTCCCATCGTAATACTATGATGTAGGTGTGACTGGGGGCCGGGACCCATTTCACAAATAAGGAGCCTGAGACATTGAGAGTGTGCTTTGCTCAAGGTCACTCAGGTGCTAAGAGAACCAGGACTAATGAAAAGCCATCAACTCTCATTCATACACTAAGAAGAACAAAGTCAGCGTGTCACCTCCACAACTGACTTTCAGTTGAGGCCGAATGAAACACTGAGTCTGCTCATTTTATTTAGCTGCTCTGATAACTAAGAGACTATTTTCTGTTGCTTCTGCAGCTATACACAATGACTTGTCCTGTTAAAAAAAAAAAAATTTTAGAAAATGTTGGCCTGGATAGAAAGACAGCATCCTTCCTGGCCTTTTTAACAGTACAGACTTTGTTTCTATCTCCAGGTATTAAAATGTCAATATTGGGCCTATTCTCCTCCATGCTTCTTTTAACCTCTACCTCCTCCCTCCATCACCATCCTTGTAATATTATCCATTGTGGACAGGTCTTAATTTAACCCTAAAAATAAGGTGGCCAATTTTGTTACAGTCCATCATTAAGTTCTTCATTAAGTAAGAGACAAGGGCAAAAGTACCATGGATTTGCTGCCAACAGAGAGGCCTGTTGACTAACAGGTGACTTTCCAATCACCACCTTATCAGTGTTGATCTTGGTTACTTAACATCATGGGCAAAGCAAGGGACTGGAAGAAGCAGAGGCTGAAGTCAAGGGGCTGGTACATCACACTTCTTCCTCCACCAGCTCTCCCCCTCACAGCTGTTGTGATATTAACTCACTCTGGGAAACGGTGAGGCAGCTGCACCAGGGCGAAAAGCACCAGAAAAGGAGAATTCGTCGCATGCCACTAAGTATTCTTATAAGTATCCTGACAACTTCATTGCTGCTCTAAATGTGAATGTGGGTTTGCAACAAAATGGAGGGATGTGGAGGGGAAATAAGCCAGACAGAGAAAGACCAAGACTGCATAATATCACTTATATGTGGAATCTTCAAAAAAAATATTACAACAAAATAGTGAACCTAACAAAAAAAAAGAAGACTTGCAGATAAAGAGGACAAACTAGTGATTAAGGCGAGAGAGGCAAGATAGGGGAAGGCAATTAAGAAGCACCAACTATCGTGTATAAAACAAGTTACAAGGATAATTGTACACCACAGGGAATACAGGCAATATTTTATAAGCATAGAGTATATAACCTTTTACAAGTGTGAATCACTATATGGTACACCTGTAACTTAGATAATATTGTACACCAACTATACTTCAATTTTAAAAATGTGAATGCAGAAAGGAAACCAAGGGAGGAAAATGTCAAGGTCACTTCATTGGTGAATTCTCCATCCCTACTCTCTTAAAGCTTTCCTTTGCTTCCATTGCACACACAGCACACCTTTGCACCCTTTCCTGTCTTCACTTGTCATGATCAGAAGTTCCTTCAGGATCCCCCCTTGCACACTGACCTCCCTCCGAGGACTGAAGCAGCAAGCGTACAGAGCCTGTCCTGTCTAATGTGGTGGCCCCTGGGCCACGTATCTAAGGAACATATCCCATGCAGCTAGTCTGAACTGAGATGTTGAGGAGAAGAAAGATAGTGATATATGTTATTAATACTATGTACACTGATTGTATATTGAAATGATATTTTAGATATAGTGGGTTAAATAAAATATGTTAAAGCTACTTTCACCTGTTTCCATTGATTTTTTAATGTGGGAACTAGAAACCCTGCCATTCCCCAACCCACCCTGCCCCCGCCAGCCTCTGAGCCCATGTCCCCTTTGTTCTATCTGTATCCAGCCTGGGAGGCACATCACGAACAAGAAAATAACACTCCATCGACCCCTTATTTATCATCTATCTGAGTCTCAAAACCAACACACAGCTCCAGACGACACGAATGAATTTATTTTGTCTGATGTAGCCGCTGGACTTCCAAGCGGGCCCATTTATCATTCATGTTTACTGAACCTTTGCTAATTCATCCTCAAGTCTGCCTTGCTGGTGTCTTTCAGACTGTAGGCAGTGCTGATCCACAAAAGGTCTATTTCAATGTCGGTGCAGACTGCATCATCAGGGCTGGGGAGCTCTATCTGCACAGAGGCCCTTTAAAACTCCCATCCCATCACCTCATGAACACAGCGGCCGCTAGACAAACCACCTCAGGAGACAGAAAGGTGAGCAGCACCCCATCCCAGAGAATGCAGAACTGTGAGAGGTGTGGCACATGCCCCACTAAACATCTGGGGGTAACAGATCAAACACGAGTATCATCACTGGGGGACCACCATTTTCACAAAAAAATACCCAGGCACAGTCAACTGATTGGTGTTTCCCAAGGGGACCCATACAATTCAGAAGTGCAAATCAATTATTACCAAGAGCTATTTAACACAGAGAACTGATGCCCCTCACAAGGCTCCTCTAGGCCAAATCACACTGGAGAAGAAACCCAAGGTGGGACTCCTGAAATTATTGCATCATTCATGCAGGTAAACCAACCTCACCTCACCCTGTGCCTGGGGGGCTACTGAGAGCAAGAACATCTTCCTCGAGGAGTTTCCGGCTAGTTGGCAAAGGACAATAGGCGTTAAAAGTCACCATCAACTATCAATCTAATGAGTGCAACTGGAGCTGGACCAGGACCCAGGGCAAACCCCAGGAGGGAAGGACTCCCCCCATGAAAGGCTCCAGGTGAGTCATTTGTCTGAGTTCTACTAAGCAGTCCTCTTTATGCACAGGCCCAATCTATTTTAATCTAATTTATACATATTCCTTTACACGTGTCTCTGGAACTCTCAACCTGTTATAAAAACGTTAATTCTCCTATAGCCTCAACTTTCTGTTTACACTTTCCCCACTACTTGTCTTAGTGACAATGTGGCTTTTCCCTCACAGTGCCACTTCTCATAACCGGGGATGTTGCTGCTGTTCAGTCACTAAGTCATGTCCAACTCTTTGCGACCTCATGGACAGCAGATGGCGGTCCCCCAAATTTCCTTAACTCGCAGGACTGAGAAAGGGAGGGTCGTTCATCACCATTCCTGCTGAACCTTCTTCCAGGCCATGTCCATCATCTCTGTTTATAAGACCTCTCCCCCACCTCATTCCTCAACTCCTCTCCCTCCTAACCCAGGACTTTCCTTTCTTGATATCATCACTGTGTACCTCCCACACCCTCCTCTGCTTGGAGGCTTTAAGAAGCTGGATGATCTTGGGAACACCCAAAGCCACAGTTCAGAGACTTCCTCCTCTACCTAAGGACTTCACCTCCATTCTACTTACGCTGCACACAAGCCCCACCACACCTTGGAGCTTATCACTACCCAGAAACACTCCACCTTTCAGAGTTGGACTTCCAAACCCCTGGTTGTGGCTTTCTATTTACCTACTTCTCCACTTCCTGATTCTTTTAGGTTCTGCCCTTCATTCCCCGGGGGGTGCTCAGTTCAGTTCAGTAGCTCAGTCATGTCCAACTCTTTGCGACCCCATGGACTGCAGCACGCCAAGTTTTCCTGTCCATCACCAACTCCTGGAGCTTGCACAAACTCATGTCCATCAAGTCAGTGATGCCCTCCAACCATTTCATCCTCTGTTGTCCCCTTCTCCTCCCGCCTTCAGTCTTTCCCAGCATCAGGGTCTCTTCTAATGAGTCAGTTCCTTGCATCAGGTGGCCAAAGTATTAGAGTTTCAGCTTCAGTCCTTCCAATGAATATTTCAGGACTGATTTTCTTTAGGATTAACTGGTTTGATCTCCTTGCAGTTCAAGGGACACTCAAGTCTTCTCCAACACCACAGTTCAAAAGCATCAATTCTAAGGTGCTCAGCTTTCTTTATGATCCAACTCTCACATCCATACATGACTACTGGAAAAACCATAGCTTTGACTAGATGGACCTTTGTTGGCAGAGTAATGTCTCTGCATTTTAATATGCTGTCTAGGTTGGTCATAGCTTTTCTTCCAAGGGTGGCGCTAGTAGTAAAAAAAAAAAAACCCTGCCAATACAGGAGATGCAAGACACGTGGGTTCGATCCCTGGGTAGGGAAGATGCCCTGGAGAAGGAAATGGCTGCCCACTCCAGTATTCCTGCCTGGAGAATCCTATGGACAGAGGAGCCTGGCGGGCTACAGTCCTCAGGGTTGCAAAGAGTTGGACAGAACGGAGGGACTGACACTTTCACTTTCTTTATTCTCATCAGAGATGGTTCTGTGACTCTTGCTAACTGCCCTCCGTTTTACGCATGCTGCCTTCGTGAGCCTCCCTGATGACTTGGGACCTCAAGGCCACAATGTCAGTGATGCTCACGTGGACCCTGAGGTCCCTCTTTCTATGCCTTGCTCAGAAGCAACATGCCAGTCCCTGAGCCTAGTTACCCCGTCCATTTTCTCTCATCTTGGAAAACTTCCCAGTAACACGCTGATTGGTTCTCTGGGGAAACTGGAGGACTTCTGTTGGCTCCTCAAAATTGCCCAGGCTTTCCAACCCTGGCTGATGCACAATCACTTTCTCTACAGCAGCTGTTTTTATTCCACTATTCTCCCAACTTTCTCACATAAGCAGATAACGACCCCCAATACACTTCCTTGTCCCATCTGATTAGAGGAAAGGATGTCCATGTTCTTTACATCTGGCAGGGCTGGGAAAGCTGGAGCTGCTTCGGCCAGAGATGAGAGCGTAATCCCGGAACCTCAATGCACATCAACCTTTACTTGAGTGATTTGGTTTTCTTAATCTGTTGTGTAAATTATTTATTTAGTGAAGAATAGTTGATTTACAGTGCTTCGGGTGTACAGCAAAGTGATTCCATCACATATACATACACATACATATATATATATTCTTTTTCAGAGTCTTTTCCATTATAGGTTACCTGAGTGGTTTGTTAAAATGTAGACTCCACGGCCCTAGAGATGGATTTACA
>NW_011494824.1:1967320-1989452 GCF_000754665.1 Bison bison bison | reverse complement strand
TGGATTTACAGGGTCTGGAGCAAACCTCAGAAGCCTGAATTTACACGCATACCTCTGTGAACCCAATGTAAGTGGTAACTGAATTTAGAATCACTGTCCAAACTCATTCTCTCACTCAGATGATGGAGCTGCCTCTTCTTTTGCCCTGTGAAATGCTGGAAGAAGGAACAGCTAGATATTACAAATTATTTGAAAGAAAAAAAAAACAAACCAATCAATCAACACTTAAGCCAAGCAAGACTGAAAGAGGAGAGTATGGAAATGACAAGAACTGTGAATTCTTGAATTCATATTCTAGCACCTAAACAGGTTCAAGTTTCTCAGCAAAAATGAAAGATATATGACAAAAATGTACACACAGCTAATTCCTCCGTACTAAGAATTCAATGTTTCACTAAAAACAAACTGAATTTACCAAACAACAAGCTTAATATTCAACTTTATTTCCATGTATTTCACCACTGAACTTTCAATGAATACTTTTTCTGATCAATATGACTTAGAATCATGGGAGAAAAGAGTTGTCAACAGCCAGGACATCTTTATACTAATCTCAAATCTGCCACTAATTCTACCATAGAATCATGAGTTGACAAACTTCTCTGCACCTCAGGGTCCCTGAATACAAAATCAGGATTTGCACTCTTAGAAGAAAACAAGTGTTCAGACCCAAAAGGCAATGGAAGACTGTCTTAAAAATGCAAGAAAAAAATCATTCTATAATAAGGGTGTGCAGTTATTTGGCCCCCACCGGCCTTGCTTGGAGTCCCTCTATCTCTTGAATGATGACACTGTTCTCTGACTTTTGAGCATCACAGCATGAGGCAGCCTCGGGTGGGGAGGTTCATACAGGAAGGAAGAGACCTCAGTGGTGTTGGCTCTTCATACCTTTTGATGTCTCAACAAAAAAGCAAAGCATTCTCTCAAACCAGTCAAAACAGCAGCAGAACCAAGAAGACGAATGGTAAGTTGAATGTAGAATCCAGACACAACCGAGAGGAAAGATGCACCAAACTGTCTTGAGTGAGAATAAAACCTACACCACTGAACAGTGTAAATTCCTACTAAAACGTTAAGAAGGTGGATAGAAGAGAGACAGAGAAAAGACAAGGACGAATGGGTGGAGACCACAAGGTAAATTCTCCCCAGAACAAACTACTGGCAGTAGTCACAGTTAAAACAAAAGCAAGCAAGCAGCCAACAGAAAAGGGAAAAGAAGAGAAAGAAAAAGGAAAACATAAAGACAATGGCTATATTTTGATAATTCTACCTAAACTCAGATAGTGAGAAGTGATCAAGAGTGAGAACAAAGTTAGTCCACATAGAACCTAGAAACCAAGATCACACAAACCAAAGTTTTGAACTTACAGTGAGGACATGATCAAAACACATTAAGAAATAAAGACATGAGACAGTGTTTGTTTTTTTAAGCACACAGGTTTTGAAGTCAGACAGATCTGAATTGGAATATAGTTTATGTCGCCAGCTGATCATGACCTTAGAAAAATTACTTAAGTTCTTCCAGGGCTCAGTTTTTCCATCTATAAAATGGGGATAACCCCGTGTAAACTGAGTGCTCCAGGCACCACACCTGGTGATTGGAGACTCTGTGTGATGATAACCCCTGCAGGAAGGAATGTTTGAGACCATGGAGAATTCCAAATACCTCCCAGCTTTCCAACTTCAAAAGCCTGAGAACCAAATGTGAACTCTGGGATCAGATGTCAGTTGCTAAACTTCTCCTTGGCTGGAGAAGATTCATATTGATTATTTGTATTTAAAAAATACCTGTGCTCTGAGAAAGTATCCTTTCACTTGTCAGATCACACCTGTCTGGCACCTTTCCAAGATATACCCAAGGCTAGAGCACAAAATATGTGAAATTAAAAGCAAAAAAGTCTCCCAGCTCTGGGTCCCAACCCTGGGCTTGGCTGATAGCAACCACACAATGCTTCCTGCTGAGTCAGATAAGCAACGCCTACGTCTGCCCCAAGGCATTTGACCTCTGAGCTCCTCTGATCCCTAAATCCAGTCACACGTCAAAGCCTTCGGCTTCTCCCTTTACAACCTTAAAGTCTGCGCCTCCAACTCCAGCTCCACATTCCCTGGACACCGCCCAGCTGAACCTCAGTCCCCAAGGCTCCAGCGCAAGCTCCACACCCTGGTAGGCAGGGCTGCCTTTACCCTGACTCCTCTGGTTCCGTTCCAGTGTTGGTTGCGCTGTTGTGGCCGACTCTTTGTGACCCCATGGACTGTAGTCCACCAGGATCCTCTGTCCATGGACTTCTCCAGACAAGAACACTGGAGTGGGTTGCCATTTCCTTCTTCAGAGGACCCTCCCCACCCAGGGATAGAACCCGTGTCTCCTGCGTTGCAAGCAGATTCTTTACCATCTGAGGCACCAGGGAGCTTCCACGTGTGTGTATTAGTCGCTCAGTCATGCCCGACTCTCCGTGACTCTATGGTCGCAAAGACCATGGCTCCTTGGTCCGTGGGATTTTCCAGGCAAGGATACTGGAGTGGTTGGCCATTTCCTTCTCTAGGGAGGGCGCTTCCAAGGAGACACCCTACTGAGTCTCAGTGTCTCCCAGGCTACCCCTGACGACCCCCTTCTTCTCACAGGTTACTCCCTCTCCCTACCTCTAGGATGTGCCTTGGTGGGACCAGTCCTGGCCTACCAGAAAGGTCTTGAGTCTCTCCAGCCTGACTTCTGAGGTCAGCTGGTTAGAAAGCAGCCCCAGACAGATCAGTCCTCAGAGGCAGGCCCTCCCCTCCTAGAAGACAGACCCTGAAAAGGGCCCCTACTCTCAACTCAGCTGTGCCTGCCCCTAGCCCCCAGCCCCCAGCCCACTAGCCTGCCAACCACTGCACGGAGCAACTTCATCTTGACCCCCTGGACAGTGGAGGTGAGGGTAGAGCCAGGGAGAGGATAAGGAGGATGAAGGAGGAATGAATTACCACAGAAACATGAAAGCTATTTATGGTTTGAAAATACAATTAAGAATTCCTTAAAATTTCATTAATGTTCTGTATAGAGCAACAACATGTCTCTTAATAAACTGATTACCAAGAAAGATCCTGCCCTCCCAATTCCAAGTTCCTATTAGCTTTGCTTATGAACACAGTCATGGGCAGCATCCTTAGGAATAAAGAAAGTAAGGTCCAAAAGAGCGGAGAAAGTCCAGGGGATTCTCTAAAGCATCTCTAGTCCAAAGATTCTTTTTATTAAAGTCAGTCAGTTCAGTCACTCGGTCGTGTCTGACTCTTTGTGACCCCATGGGCTGCAGCACGCCAGGCTCTCCTGCCCATCACCAACCCTCGGAGCTTGCTTTCTTAAAGTTCAGTTCAGTTCAGTCGCTCAGTCGTGTCTGACTCTTTGCGACCCCATGAATCACAGCACGCCAGGCCTCCCTGTCCATCACCAACTCCCGGAGTTCACTCAGACTCACGTCCATCGAGTCGGTGATGCCATCCAGCCATCTCATCCTCTGTCGTCCCCTTTTCCTCCTGCCCCCAGTCCCTCCCAGCATCAGAGTTTTTTCCAGTGAGTCAACTCTTCGCATGAGGTAGCCAAAGTACTGGAGTTTCAGCTTTAGCATCAGTCCTTCCAAAGAACACCCAGGGCTGATCTCCTTTAGAATGGACTGGTTGGATCTCCTTGCAGTCCAAGGGACTCTCAAGAGTCTTCTCCAACACCACAGTTCAAAAGCATCAATTCTTCAGCATTCAGCTTTTTTCACAATCCAAATCTCACATCCATACATGACCACTGGAAAAACCATAGCCTTGACTAGACAGACCTTTGGTGGCAAAGTAATGTCTCTGCTTTTGAATATGCTATCTAGGTTAGTCATAACTTTCCTTCCAAGGAGCAAGCGTCTTTTAATTTCATGGCTGCAGTCACCATCTGCAGTGATTTTGGAGCCCCCCAAAATAAAGTCTGACACTGTTTCCCCATCTATTTCCCATATGTAATCATATATACTCAGAGTGAAGCAATCCCCAACTCAAGGCTCTCTCTTGCTTCAACATTTGCAACATTTCTCCTTTCAGAGCTGATTCTCCAGCTCAGGACTAGGTAAGGCCAGCACTAGAGGCTTGATCTAATCAATGAGGTGTCCTCTTGGTATCTGAGTTGTAAGCACTGACACAAAAGGAATCACACCCGTGTTTTGTTTCCTTTCCAGGGCACACACAAAACTGTCCCAGACTCGCTAATACAAAGAACAGCTTAGCTCACAGAAAGAGCTCTTTGAAGATAATATTTCTAAACAAGCCCATCACAGAGGCAAGGCTTTTTTGCTTTGTTTATTTTCAGAGGTAAGACAGAAAAAGTAAGCACGGCAAAAGATTTGTATGCATTTTTCTCTTTTCCTTAAAAAAGGAATATTATATTTCAGGAACTTTTCTTGGGAAACAGAATAGCAGCCCCATTCATAATTACTTGCTCAACTGCAATTTGCAAACTCCCTTTCCATTTCTTGCCAAGATTCCCTCTCCGTTTCCTGACCTTCATAACAGCTCCAGCTGAATTTCCTTCCTCAATCCCCAAAGAGAATCCACCATCTTAAATTTTGCACAGTTGTCCTAAAAAACTGAAGAACTGAAGTTTGTAAAATAGACTTATTTTCAAATATATTCAAATGTATTTTGCAGAGATTAATATGAAATCTACTCAGCAGTATTCTTTTGGAAAAGCAACTCCTTTAAACAGTGAGATGTTCCAGCACCAGAGAGAATTTTTCAAAGCCTGTGCATGTCTGCACAACCCCATGCCAGCAAAATTCACATAGCAAAGAAGCTATCAAGTTAGCTTTTAGGGCTTACCTAAAAATCCATATAGTATTATTTAATATGGTAGAGGAATGTACAATTTAGTTTAAGATGGCTCACAATTCCCAAAAATCAAAGCATAAATCACCTTGGTACCGTAATCATTTAGACCAAATCATCATCTAAGTCCCGACTGGGTTTCTGACAGTAACAAAATCTATCCTCCCCCTCCGAAGTACCCTTTCCAGGGTCAGTTTCAAAAGGCTATGTACATACCCTGGAGAAGGCAGTGTCTAAGGGGGCCCCCAGTGATCTTCACCCTCTTGAATTCATCCCTTTGTGTAATCCTTCTCCCGCTGAACACAAGATGGATTTAGTAACTTGATTCTAATGAATAAAATACAGCAAACTCCAGGCCATCATTTTTGAGAACAGGTTACAAGACTGGTTTTCACTGTACGTGCCCTTTCTGGCTCGTTCACTCTGATGGAAGCTAGTGCCAGGCTGTGAGCTGCCCTAGGGAGGGCCCGGAGGGCAAGCGAAGCCTCTGGCAAAGCACAGGAGGACTAGGTGAATGCCGTGTGCGCTTGGAAGAGGGTCTGCCCTGCTTGAATCCCGAGAGGACCACAGGGACACAGAGCCAGGGGACCCAGGAAGCTCTGCAGATTCCTAACTCCCAAAAGTTGTGAGATAAGGCTGTTCCTGGCAGTCCAGTGGTAAAAAGTCGGTGCTTGCACTACAGGGGGCACAGGTTCCATCCCCTGGTGAGGGAACTGACATCCCACATGCTACCAAATGCAGCCACACACACACAAAATGCAGATAACTATTTGCTGTTCTAAGTCACCGAGTTTGAGAGTAAGCTGTTACACAGTCATGGATAACTAATGCATATGCCAGACATCCTCTGCCTCCTGACACAGTTAGGGTTAGCTCTCCAAGACATCATCTAAATCCTTTAGCCTGTACAGAAACATAGCTCCTGGAGGGAAGAGCCACTTCATAAAGGAATCATCTCTCTTTTTTGAGATATGCTCTAAAAATATCTTTCATTTTCCCTTCACTGCCATTAATATTAGTCATTTAAACTTAAGTCTCAAAATACTAATAAATTCTTAAACTTTTAACCTCTTAAACTTAAGAAGTCTATATGTATAGACTTCAGAATTTTATAAACTATGAGCAAAAATTTTAGCCACACACAAGCATTTTAATACACAAGCTACTCTTCTTCTCTTCATTCATTCATTCATTGAAAAATACCCTCTACTCTTTTCTGGATACCTTCTAGTTTACTGTGGTGGCATTAAATTAACTAGAATTGCTAGTCTTTTAACTCAGTAGGAGCTTCCCAGGTGGTGCTAATGGTAAAGGACTTGTCTGCCAATGCAGGAGGTCTAAGAGACTTGGGTTTGATCCCTGTTTTAGGAAGATCCTCTGGATGAGGGCACGGCAACCCACTCCAGTATTCTCGCCTGGGGAATCCCATGGACAGAGAAGCCTGGCGGGCTACAGTCCATGGGGTCACACAGAGTCAGACATGACTGAGCAACTTGGCACTCAGGCACACATAATTCAGCAGGTCACGTATAGGGCAGGAAGAATTTGTACCATCTGATTGTAACAGAGAATTTTCCACTGAGACAAATACCAAATTTGACCTCCAGGTTGGCAGTCTAGCCAATCATCTATAATCCTATCTACCATGAATCTAATTCATACCTTACTTGTTACCTCTAGGAGAACTAAAACATACAGGAAATAGAATACAATCAACCCTCATCAGTAACAAAAATTCAGTGCTGGGCACTAAGTAATTCATTCAAATATGGAGGAGATACAATGTCACTGAGAGCTTGTAACTGGGTTATTTGATTCAGATGTCAGAGATGGGGATGTCAGAGAAGGATTTCCTGAAAAAAGTGAGCTGCCATGGTGACTCAGTCAGTAAAGAACCAGGCTGCAATGCAGGAGACCCAGGTTCAATCCCTGGGTTGGGAAGATCCCCTGGAGAAAGAAATGGCAACCCACTCCAGTAGTCTTGCCTGGGAAATCCCATGGACAGAGGAGCCTAGCAGGCCACAGTCCATGGCGTCGCAAGAATCGGACATGACTTAGCGACTAAACCAACAACCACCACCATCTGAAGACAGAGCAGAGTTTCACTCGATAAAGAAGAGGAAACAGGATTAACACAGTGCAAACATCCTGTGTAGGAGAGAACACTGAAATGAAGGGGGGTGAATGTAGCTGGAAGATACAGCAATAGGGAATGGGCTCAGGATCAAACAGGAGACGCTGTAAGGATTGGACTATGCAGAGCCTGTGAGTCCCCACAGGAGTTTGGGTTTCATCCTCAGAGTATTAAGAAACCACTAGAAGGTTTTAAACTAATCAGAATTTTGAAGATTCATCTGATAAAGGACTGAAGCAACCAGAGGAGTGGGGAAACCAATCAGAGACCATCATAGTAATCTAGCAAGTGATGCTGGAAGCCGGCAGTGGACTGATGGTGGAACAGAGACGTGAATACGTGAGGGGGATTTAGGAAGACAGTGGGCTAAATATGGGGAGACACCTATGCACACACACAGAGAGATGAATACAGCGAACATAAGTGAAGGACAGAATTTCAAACCCATGAGTAAAAGCTTTAACCTCACAGCAGTGAGCTTTTTTTGAGTAAGTGTTATTAGCTTGTGTGAGCTACCATCTCTCGAAGTGACCCTATTCTGCCTGTTTGTACACAATGGATGCTACAAAAAAAAAACCCTGAAAAATGAGTAGCGTTTAGACATCTCATGTGTGTTTGGAGTACCTTCTGTGTGCATTTTATCTGCTAAATATTGTATTTCACAGTTTTCTAAGGACCTCTCCAAGCCAGGCAGAGCAAGGGAACTTTTCTTTAACAAGAGCTTTAATGAGATATAATTTACATACATTTGACTCTTTCAATTGACTGAAAACAATCCAGTGGTTTTTAGTACACTCACAGCATTGTGCAACCATCGCCGCAATCAACCTTAGAAGATTTTAGTCCTGGCCAAAAACACTCACACCATGAGCATCAGTCCCCAAACCCCTCAATCCTGCCAGCCCTAGGCAACCACAAGTCTACGTTCTGTCTCTAAGGATGTGCCGATTCTAGACATTTCATATAAGCGGCATCATAACAATGGATGTGGCCCTTGGTGTCTGGCTTCTTTCATTCAGCATAGTCTTGAGGTCCACCCATGCTGTAAATATGTAGCAATACTTCCTTCTTTGTTTTTTAAGACTACTGTTTTAGGTTCACAGCAAAACTGAGGGGAAGGTACTCAGATTTCCCACATATCCCCTGCCCCCAGACACGCCCCAGGCCCCTCACAGTATCACTATCCTCCACCTGCATGGAACATTCACTTGAATTGATGAACCTATATTGACAATCAGGCCTCCCTGATAGCTCAGTTGGTAAAGAATCCACCTGCAATGCAGGAGACCCCGCTTCAATTCCTGGGTCGGGAAGATCCACCAGAGAAGGGATAGGCTACCCACTCCAGTATTCTTGGGCTTCCCTGGCGCCTCAGCTGGTAAAGAATCTGCCCGCAATGTGGGAGACCTGGGTTGGGTCTCTGGGTTGGGAAGATCCTCTGGAGAAGGGAAAGGCTACCCACTCCAGTACTCTGGCCTGGAGAATTCCATGGACTGTATATCCATGGGGTCGCAAAGAGTTGGACACGACTGAGCGACTTTCACTTTCATAATGACAATCACCCAAGTTCATATCCACAAAATAACCTGTACTGACAACCACCCAAAGTTCACAGTAACATTAAAGTTCACTCTTGTTTCCATACATTCTGTGGCTTTGGACAAATCATGACACTTATCTACCATTGTGGTATCTCACAGAATATTCCTACTGTCCTAAAAAGTCCTCTGTGTTCCCATACTCATTTTCCTAATATTTTTACTGTCTCCACAGTTCTGCCTTCTCCAGAATATCATATACGTGGAGTCATATAGTATGCAGATTTTTTAGATAAGCACTTTTCACATCATAATATGCATGTAAAGTTCCTCTGAGACTTTTCATGGCTTGATAGTTTCTTTTTTTTTAGTGCTGAATAATATTCTGTTGTTTGGATGTACCAAAGTTCATTTATCCATTCACCAACTGAAGGACATCGTGGCTGCTTCCAAGTTGTGCCTATTAAGAAAAAAGCTTCTATACACGTCCCTGTGTAGCATTCTGTGTGAACAGAGCCTTCATTCCACTGGGTAAACACAGAAGGAGCACAATTTCTGGATGATATGGTAAGAATTAATTTTATTTTATTGGGCTCAAAAATCACTGCAGATGGTAACGGCAGCCATGAAATTAAAAGATGCTTGCTCCTTGGAAGAAAAGCTATGACAAACCTAGACAGCATATTAAAAAGCAGAGACATCACTTTGCCAACACAGGTCTGTAATAGTCAAAGCTAGACATACATTTCCAGGAGTCATGTATGGATGTGAGAGTTGGACCATAAAGAAGGCTGAGAGCCAAAGAATTGATGCTTTTGAACTGTGGTGCTGGAGAAGACTCTTGAGGGTCCCTTGGACTGCAAGGAGATCAAACCAGTCATCCTGAATATTTATTGGAAGGACTGATGCTGAAGCTGAAACTCCAATACTTTGGCTACCTGATGAGAAGAACCGACTCATTGGGAAAGACCCTGATGCTGGGAAAGATTGAGGGCAGGAGGAGAAGGGGACAACAGAGGATGAGATGGTTTCTATGGCATCACCAACTCAACGGACATGAGTTTGAGCAAACTCCAGAAGATGGTGAAGGACAGGGAAGCTGGCGTGCTGCAGTCCATGGGGTCACACTTGGACATGACTTAGCAACTGAACAACAACAAATGGTGAGAATGTTTAGTTTTGCAAGAAACTGTCTTCCAAAGTGGCTGCACCATTTTGCGTTTCCACAAATGAGAGTTCTTGGTGTTCCACATCCTTGACAGCATTTGGTGTTGTCGTTGTTCAGATTCTGGTCATTCTGGTAGGTGTGTAGGGGTGTTCTGTCATTTTATTTTCCATTTCCCTGATGACATATGCTGTGGAGCACCTTTTCCTATGTGTATTTGCCATCTGTGTATCTTCTCTGGTGAGGTGTCATCTAAGGTCTTTTGCCATTTATTAATCAGGTTGTTTTCTGATTGTTGGGGTTGAAGAGTTCTTTATGCATCTTTGATAACATTCCTTTATCAGGTATGTCTTTTGCAAATACTTTCTCCCAGTCTGTGACTTATCTTCTTATTCTATTGACATTGTCTGTTGTTGAGCAGAAACTTTTAAATTCAATGAATTTAAAATTAAATTCATTTTTACCAGCTTACCAATGCTTTCTTTCATGGATCATGACATTAGTGCTATGTCTTAAAAGCCTTTGCCATACTCAAGTTCATCTAGGTTTTCTCCATCATCCTCTCAGTTTTACAGTTGTGCATTTTACATGCACATCTGATCCACCTGAGCCCATTTCGGTGAAGCATGCAAGGTCTGTGTCTGGATGCACTGCCTGTATGTGGATGTCCAGTTGTCCCAGCACCATGTGTTGAAAAGACCATCTTTGCTCCACTGTACTGCTTTGCTCCTTTGTCAAAGTTCAAGTGACTGCATCTACAGGCATTTCTGTGCTCGCAGTTCTAGCCCACTGATCTATTTGCCCATTTTTTCCACCAGTGCCACACTGTCTTGATTACTGCAGCTTTACATTAAGTTTCAAGTCACGGAGCATCATTCCTCCAACTTTGTTCTCCTTCAATAGTGTTGGCTATTCTAGATCTTTTGCTTCTCCCTGTAAACTTTAGAACCTGGTTGTTGATATCCACAAAATAACTTTCAGGGATTTTGAGTAGGACTGCATTGTATCTATAGATCAAGTTGGGAAGAACTACCTTGACAATATTGAGTCTTCCTATCCATGAATATGGACTATCAGTTTATTTGGTTCTTTGATTTCATTCATCAGAGTTTTGTGCTTTTCCTAATATAGATCTTGTCTATATTTTGCTAAATTTATACCTAAACATAAAGCTATGACCAACCTATACATCATATTCAAAAGCAGAGACGTTACTTTGCTGACAAAGGTCTGTCTAGTCAAAGCTATGGTTTTTCCAGTAGTCATGTATGGATGTGAGAGTTGGACTATAAAGAAAGCTGAGCACCAAAGAATTGATGCTTTTGAACTGTGGTGTTGGAGAAGACTCTTGAGAGTCCCTTGGACTGCAAGGAGATCCAACCAGTCCATCCTAAAAGAAATCAGTCCTAAATATTCATTGGAAGAACTGATGCTGAAGCTGAAACTCCAGGATTTTGGCCATGTGATGTGAAGAACTGAGTCACTGGAAAAGACTCTGATGCTGGGAAAGATTGAAGGCAGTAGGAGAAGGGGACAACAGAGGATGAGATGGTTGGATGGCATCACTGACTCTATGGACATGAGTTTGAGCAAGCTCCAGAAGCTGGTGAAGGACAGGAAAACCTGGGCTGCTGCAGTCCATGGGGTCGCAAAGAGTCAAGACACGACTAAGCAACTGAACTGATACCTAAACATTTCATTTTGGGGGATGCTAATGTAAATGGTGTTTAGTTGTTAATTGCTGGTACATAGGAAAGCAGCTGACTTATATGTTAACCTTGTATCCTGCAAGCTTTCTCTAACTGCTTATTAGTTCCAGGATTCTTTTATTATTCTTTCAGATTTTCTATACTGTCAATCTTGTCATCTGCAAACAAAGATAGTTTTTAATCTTCCTTTTCAAACCCTATAGCTTTTATTCCTTTTCTTGTTTTATTGCATTAGCTAAAACTTCCACTATAAAGCTGAAAAGGAGTGGTTAGAGGGAATATCTTTGCCTTGCCCCTAATCTTAGTAGGAAAGTTGTAAGCTTCTCACCAAGCAGTCTGATGTTAGCTGTAGGGTTTTTTATTAATAGTCTTTCTCAAGTTGAGGATGTTTCCCTATATTCCAACTTTCCTAAGAATTTTTATCATAAATAGGTGCTGGATTTTGTCAAATGCTTTTTCTGCATCTATTGATATAATCACATGATTTTTCTTATTTAGACTGTTGATGTGATAGAGCACATTTAATTGATTTTCAAATGCTGAACCAGCCTTGCAAACCTTGGATAAACCCCACTTGGTTGTGATTCATATAGTTCTTTTTATACATTGTTAAATTTGATTTGCTTATATTTATTTTATAGCTGAGGAATGCTTCATTCTATGGATGACTGTTTATTCATTCATCAGTAGATAGACATTTGAGCTGTTTCTACTTTCTGCTCTAATGAATAACACTTCAGTGAACATTTATGTGAAGGTTTTTATATGGACATGGGTTTTCAATTTTCTTGGGGATATACCTAGTGGTGGAATTGCTGGACCAAATGGTAACTCTGTATTTAATTTTTTGAGGAGCTGCCAGACTATTTTACAAAGTAGCTCCACCATTTTACAAGCCAACCAGAAATGTATAAGGGTTCCAATCTCTCTACATCCTTGCAAACAATTCTTTTTGATTATGGCTATCCTAGCATGAAATGGTATCTCATTGTGGTTTTAAATTGCATTTCCCTAAAGACTGATGTTAAGCATCTTGTCCTGTTCTTATGGTTCATTTGTGTATCTGATTTGGAAAAAATGTCTATTCAGAAACTTGGGCCATTTTTAAACTAGGCTACTTACTTTTTATGTTGAGTTATGAGTTCTTTATATATTCTGAATATAAGTCACTTAGTAAGTATATGATTTGCAAATATTTTTTCCCATTCCATGGGTAGTCTTTTTAGTTTCTTGGTGGTATCCCTTTGAATCAAGAAAGGTTTAATTTTCATGATGTCTAATTAATCTTTTTTCTTTTTTTTTTTTGGCTTGGGCTTTTGGTGTTGTCTCAAAAACCACTGACTCAAAAACTCAAGGTTGCAAAGATTTACTTCTGTTTTCTTCTAAGAGATTTACAGCTGTGGTAAATTTTAATTATCATAACAAACCATTATAATTATCATAACATTTTAATTATCATAATAAACCATTTTAAGATAATTTTTGTATGGTGTGAGGTAGGGATCTACATTGATTTTTATGCAGGTGTACATCCAGCTGTCTCAGCATCGTTTGTTGAAAGACTGCTTTTTTTCCCCCACTGAATTGTCTTGATCAAATGGTTATTAGGTTGAACTAGGCTTGCATTCCTAGGATAAATCCCACTTGGTGGTATATAAGCCTTTTCATATGTTGCTGAACTCAGTTTGAGTTTGTTGAGAATTTTTGTATTTGTATTCATAAAGGATATTGGTCTAAGGTTTTATTGAGGTATCTTTGTCTGGTTTTGGTGTCAGAGTAATACTGGTCTCAACAGAAAGAGTTAGGAAGTGTTCCCTCCTCTCACATTTTTTGAAAGAGTGGGAAGTTTTTTTTTGAGTACTAACTCAATTTTTTTTTACTTGTTTTACATCTAAGATTTAGTTTTTAAAATTTCTTCTTGAGTCCGTTTTAGTAGTTTGTGTCTTTCTAGGAGACAGTACATTTCATCTAGGTTAACCAATCCATTGGCATATAATCATTTATAACATTCTGTCAACATCCTTTTTATTTCTATAAGACTGGCAGTGATATCCCCTCTGAATGAAGCACTTTTAAATGGTCTGAGATTAACAATTATAGAATCTTGAAATTATTAAAACTAAAATCGAAGATATATCTATTGGACTCTAACAATTCTGAAATTTAAAAAATTTTGAGTTACAGGACATATAAGCTAAATATCCTACCCGTTCTCACCTCTGGAAAGAAAAATAGAGGCAAAAATACAGAACCCAACACATTTCTAGTTAAAATACACCAAAGTCAGTTCAACTGAAATAAACAAGAAACAGTTCCTGGCTAAATTTTCACATTCTAAGTACACCATTCAATGGAAATTCAATATTCTAAAGCAACTACACTCACAGGAACACACACATGCACGCACTATAATACATCCAATATAATAAATGCCTAATGCATTAACAGTGTAAGAGAATCAGGCAATAAACTATCTCAAATAAATAACTTTTTGAACAGAGACTAACTCACTCCATTTATGTTTTGAGTTTAGGGCCATCAGAATTCTGTATACTCTGCTTTCTGAAATCACAGCACATGTATTACTAGGCACATAATTTTTACATATTCCATAACCAAAAAGCAACTTCCCAGAAAGTCACAAGAAATGTTCAGATATTAATAAAAGATTCATAAATACATATTACATCTAAACCTCTACTTGCAAGGTAAGTTTAGGAAAACCATCTTAAAGGAAAAACTGTGTATTTTACCATCTATTCTTTCAGTTTCAAAGAACTTAAGCTAATTGTTATGCTGACTTTTTGAAACTAAAATTTAAGTACACAATTCTGAAAACAGTAAAGAAGATGACAAGCTTCCAAGCTATCCTGATACCACTTTGATACATTCAGGAGAAAACTATGCTTGTTATCACCATACACCTGACTGGCACTACAGGTTAAAGAACACTTACAACCTTCTTAGTCGATTTTTAGGGGGAAAAAAATCCATTAAGTAAGTAGGGCAGGTAGTGGTAACATCTTTATCATCCCATTAGAGAGGAGACACAGAGAAGGCAATGGCACCCCACTCCAGTACTCTTGCCTGGAAAATCCCATGGACAGGGGAGCCTGGAAGTCTGCAGTCCATGGGGTCGTTGAGGGTCGACCATGACTGAGCGACTTCACTTTCACTTTTCACTTTCATGCACTGGAGAAGGAAATGGCAACCCACTCCAGTGTTCTTGCCTGGAGAATCCCAGGGACGGGGGAGCCTGGTGGGCTGCCGTCTATGAGGTCGCACGGAGTCGGACACTCGGACACAACTGAAGTGACTTAGCCGCAGCAGCAGCACAGAGGAGACAAAACTGAACTTCCCACAGGGTTGACCTGTCCAAGGTCACAGAGTTCAGAAATGGTGAAGCTGAGACCAGAAAATCCAGTCTACTGACTCCCAGTCAGACAGCTTTTCCTCTGTGTGACACTGCTCCCCACTTCTAGAAGCCTGGAGGCAAAAACCTAGAACGGACAGTGTGTATCAGGAAGAAGTTTCCACTAACTCTCCTGAAACTTTTTCATTGAAAGTATGCTTATTTTGAATGTCTGTGAATCCCTATCCTTATCTAACTGGAGCCACAATTTGGCTAAAAGCATGTTTTTAATAATCTTAGACATACAGTGAGTCTTCAGTGACTTGCAACCTGTCAACTTCCAGACATGTTAAATAACCTTTAAAACTTAGTCTTTAGAGCTTAGAGCTAAAAGGCACTGTGAAAACATTAAACAATCCTGGAAAACCCCCTTGTAAGCAATTTTGAGGCCAAATTAGTGCATGTGTCACTGGATGTTCTTCTACAAAGTACTGATGAAAATCCTCATTCTTTGAGCTCTGTAGGTAGTTATGTATAAGTGATCAGAGATAATTAACACCAACGACCATTAACTCCAGGTTTATTTTCTACAGAGATAAGAGCTGAAACCTATCTGTCCACGGAACAATACTGTTGCTTGATCACAGTGCAAAGCATTAAGTCAGAATCTACCTCAAGGCATCCGGGCATTGCAGTATGCACCCAGCAAAGGACAAAGTTCTGATTCCCCTGATACAGAGGCCTAAGTGTAAATACTTTCTTTATCTTCACTTTCTCCTTGGAGAAGCCAACATTTCCTTGTAATATGAAAAGTCTGAAAGAGTCAGTGCAATTTTCAGAGACAACATACCTTCAGTGATCACACACCCATGAGTTAAAAAGGAGACTGCTGTCATAAACCTGCCATCTAGCTTAGTGAGCAATGGACTTCAGTCCAACATGCTGTGGGCATGTAGGAATATATAATTACACATTAATTAATAATAATAGTGATAATTATAATCACTGGGGTAGGGTTGGGAAAAAGATCTGAGGATACTCTGAGGAAAAGGAAGTTGGTTTAAGTCTCTGCAGCTCCCCCAACATCCATGCCAGAGAGACGAGAAATTTTAAAATAATCTGTAATTTTCCAAGAGATTTCCTGGGAGGCTCTGAGGAAGAAAAAGGAACATCTGCCTCCCTAGTGCCTTGATGCTGGCTGTGGGAGCAACTTTTTCTCAATTCTTCCACTGACAACACACAGGTTGATTCTTCTCCCATTACCTTAGTCCTAACAAGGCTGCAAATGAGTTATTAAAAATATAGTACCCAAAGCTCATCTCTAAGAGAAGGGGCACAAATAGACCAAGTCTGACTCTTACCTTTTGGCTTCCTCCAGGTGACACAAATATTCATAAGCGATATTCTGCCGCCTCCTCTCATCCATCTCCTCTGCAGAGAGTCTTTCATCATCTACAATAGCTGGAAAGAGAGGATAACATCACATCACTTGGAAGAACAGTGTTCAAATCATGAGACGACCAACCAGAAAAAACTCACATGCAGCTCAACACTGAACACTGAGAGATGGGAGTATTGAAACATCAACCACAGAAAGAGAATTGCCTTTGGATTTTACAATGTTATATTATTTCTAGCAAAACCCGCAATACTGAAGTATCAGTCTGTTCAACTGCTCAGTCATGTCTGACTCGTTGCAGCCCCATGGACTGCAGCACGCCAGGCTTCCCTGTCCATCACCAACTCCTGGAGCTTACTCAAACTCATGTGCATGGAGTCGGTGATGCCATCCAACCATCTCATCCTCTGTCACCCCTTCTTCTCCCGCCCTCTGAAGTATACATGGACATTACACAACAGAAAGAGAATAGCGATCAGACCTCACAGATGTGATGCCACAGGATTTAGACAGCCTCAAACCAACTAGAGGATGGTCTACCAGCAACTGTCCTCAACAGGCTTCTAGAATTGGTGCAGTGGCTCAGAGAATCAGATTGTCCTGGAAATTCTGGGGTGGAACAAAGAATCTGCAAGGACTTGTGTTTTCCCACTCCTAGAGGGGATTGAGGCATCTCATTCAATCCCAATCCTATTTTACAGATGACAAAGTCACTAAAATCCCTCCCTTGCTTATGTCTCGGCCTTTACGAGGCTTTCATGGTCAACAGGTACCCAAAAGAAAAATGCAGTGGAGACAGCCAGGGAGCAGAGTCTTCAGGCCCACACCCTTTATTCCAACACGAGCCTAGTTTATAAACTGCCACACTTCAGCCCTGCTTTTCTGTAGAGGACTCAGCCTCCCCGCTTCCTGACTGCACTTCCTCTGCTTGTGGCCTCAACAGTACCCGGCAACCGCCAACAGTCACATCAGCCAAGTTTTGGCTGCCTATTTACAGGACAACACTTCTCTCTCATAAAAAGAATCCCTTCCCCCTCTTCAGTCCTGAGCGTCCATTCTGATGGCTGTAAAATGAATTTGGTTTCTCGCTGGTTAGATTTCTCATCTAATGAAGACAATGTGTGTAAGCAGCACAAGGGGCAGGACCGTCGGGGTTTGCTCTTTTGTTCCCAGTCGCCAGCTCCAATCAGCCGTTTAAACGGGACCCCTGGGCTTCCCTTGTGGTTTAGACAGTAAAGAATCCTCCTGCAATGCGGGAGACCTGGGTTCGATCCCTGGATTGGGAAGATCCTCTGGAGAAGGGAAAGGCTACCCACTCCAGTATTCTGGCCTGGAGAAGTCCATGGACTGTATACTCCATGGGGGCGCAAAGAGTTGGACAACTGAGCGACTTTTACTTCACTTCACTCCCAAGCAGAAGAGAGGATATGAAGGTCACTCATCCATTCCCCAAGAAAGGCCAAGCACACATCCGACTAATGAGGCACCTGAAACATCAATCTGGCAGGCAAAAGGAGTTAGGAGCAAGATCTGAACTCTTATTGGGCAAGTACAATGCTCAACACTTAAGATCTAAAAATAATAACCAAATCCTCAAAGACTTCAAAAGAAAGGGGAGATTATGTTTTCATCAATATGTAGATATAGATACAGCGACCCCGTGGACTGTAGCCCACCAGGCTCCTCCGTCCATGGGATTCTCCAGGCAAGAATACTGGAGTGGGTTGCCATTTCCTTCTCCAGGGGATCTTCCTGACTCAGCGATCGAACTTAGGTCTCCTGCATTGCAGGCAGACGCTTTAACCTCTGAGCCACCAGGGAAGCCCAGATATAGATATAGATATGTATAAACATATATATATAATATACATATATAAAACACACACACAAATATGTAAAAGACAGAGTACCATAAGCATGGGAATATGTACTAGATGCTTCCTTATTGAGCACTTAATTTCCTTCAAGGCTTAGGCAGAATTTAGTATGCAGTGTCTCATTTAAGTCTCAGGACTCTCTCCGAGGCAGGTATGTAATCTATCGCACTTTACCTCTGAGCAAACAGCCTGAGAAGGCATTTGCCCAAATGAAGAGCAGAGACCTTAGAGCTAGAAATATTAGTCTGGGAGGGAAAAAAGCGAGTAGAGAACTTCAGGAAATGTCTTTGTTTATGGGTGAGGAAGAAAAGGAAACAGCAGAAGAGGCAACTAAAGAGCCTCTTGATGAGGGTAAAAGAATAGAGTGAAAAAGCTGGCTTAAAACTCAACATTCCCCAAACTAAGAGCTTGGCATCCAGTCCCAACACTTCATGGCAAATAGAAAAGGAAAAAGTGGAAGCAGTGACAGGTTTCATTTTCTTGGGCTCCAAAATCACTGGTCATGGCGACTGCAGGCATGAAATTAAAAGACACTTGCTCCTTGGAATGAAAGCTATGATGAACCAAAGGTCTGTATAGTCAAAGCTATAGTTTTTCCAGTAGTCAGGTATAAATGTGAGAGTTGGACCATAAAGAAGGCTGAGCACCCAAGAATTGATGCTTTTGAATTGTAGTGCTAGAGAAGACTCTTGGGAGTCCTTTGAACATCAAGGAACTCAAACCAGTCAATCTTAAAGGAAATCATTCCTGAATATTCCCTGGAAGGACTGATGCTGAAGCTAAAGCTCCAATACTCTGGCCACCTGACGTGAAGAGACGACTCACTGGAAAAGACCCTGATGCTGGGAACGATTGAAGGCAAAGGAGAAGAGCATAGCAGAGGATAAGATGGTTGGATGGCATCACCCACTCGATGGACATGAATCTGAACAAACTCCAGGAGACAGTGAAGGACAGGGGAGCCTGGCATCCTGCGGTCCATGGGGTTGCAAAGAGTCAGACATGACTTAGCGACTGAACAACAACAACGTCCCTCCCCCGCCCATTCTCCTCACTGTTACCAAAAGCCCCTTTGTAACACACAGTCCTACTGATGTTATTCTCTGTCTCCAAACCTTCGATGGATCTTCATTTCCTACAGAACACAGCTCTGGAAGAGAACATGTTTCCTCTCCTCCCCTACGTGAACAACCACTTTGCAGTGAACCTTCACAAAGTGGGCTAACCATCATCCCGAAAAGAATATACTTCAAAATTATGGTTTCCTCATTAGGGGTCACCTTAGAGGATACCTCGCACGCCCACACAGCATCACCTAGTCCTCTCTCTTCACTGTTCCTAACAGTTCATTCCCAGGACACCCCATGACTACTAGTTTCGTATTTTAATTTCCGTCTAAAGAATGCCTCCCACTTCTCACAGGATATTTTCATGTTTTGGTACCTTCATACATGTTAAAAGCTTGAAAGCAATAGCAAACTCCTAGTCAGAGTCCACCTGCTCATTTTACCCTCCCCAGGGGGTAAGGGAGGGGTCGCCTTCAAAAGGAGGCACTCTGCCTGCCACCTTCCTTCCGCCTCAACCAGCCCACCCAGGAGGAGGCGAGAAGCACCAGCAGGACTGTGCTCAGACCTCTGCCCCCCAACTGCCTCCATAAGCCATGCAAGATCCCACCAGCCCAGGGCTACGGGGGGCTCTCAAACACTGAGGTCACCACCCAAAGAGAAGATATGACTTCATATTTGAATTAAAACACACACTCGCCACAAAGCTTTACCTTGCTACTACAAGGTACTGGCTATAGCTGATGGAATTCTACCCATCCTTAAGGTTTAACTCCAGGACCACTTTCTTCCCAAAGTCTCCCCTGATGGATTCTATTCACAATGTCCTCTCTTCTGGTACCGAAACTGAGCAGGACCCAGTGGGGGCCTCCTGGGGACAAATTCTTTACATGTCTTTCGTTTCTTGTTTGCAGGGAAAAGGTTTCAGCCTCCTAGACCTTTCTTCCCTGAGTACCAAAGGACAGGTTCCAACAGTCACTAATCAGGGAATGGAGGAGAAGCAGGAAAAAAAGGAGCAGTCAAGAACCAATAATGCATCTATGGGGCAGGATCCTGGTTTCTCTTCAAGGAATATGTTTAACAATATATTTGAGTTCTTCTGCAGAACCAAGGCCCTCGCTCAAGAGGATAACTTCAGGCAGAGAACAAGATTCCCGAAGCACCGCCCTAGTAGCGCATCAACAACCAATCAGAAGAAAGCCACATGCCCCTCAGCCCTCACCCCAAATTCTGCCCATAAAAACTGCTCCCTGAAAACCATGAGAGAATGTCAGGGTGCCGAGCATGAGCCACCCAATCTCCGCGCGTGGCCCTTTCGCTGCTCCAGACCCTCAGGTTTGGGTTTGTCTGGGCTCGCTGTGTGTCTTCCTGTGCGCATGAACCTGCATTCTGCGCCCGTGCCGCCTCCACGGCTTTAACAGTAAATCCTACGAGACAGGCGTGTGTCCTCCAGGTGTCAGCACACCTCCCTGCAGACGCTGCACACTCCATGAAAGTACTGACGGGCTTTAAAATATCTACCTGGGGTACTCTTATTTGCCCATTTATGTTGAATAAAGGATGTGGTCACTGATGAAGGAAATACAGCACTGTTCTGTAGACTTCACTCGACTAACATTCAATTCACAGATTCTATGAGCCAAGCAAGAGTCAGAGCACCAGACACGGGGCAGTGAACAAAGCAAAAACTGCATGTCCTCATGGCACATTGTACACATTCCTTCCTTCCCTCCTAACCTGGCCCACATCCCTGGCCACTCCTCTTCCAACCACACACACTTCAACTTCACCTTCCTTCCTTCATGACCTATTGTGTCAAAGTGAACACCAAGGTTACGAGTGTGAGAACGTCTTAATTACAACAAAAGCAGATCTCTCTGGGCCACAGAGGTTGCCTGCAAATATTTCTGCATTACTCAACATTTACTAAGTAGCAACTTCTGATAAGGGACACAGGCATGGATACTAACCCTGCCATTTAAAGAGCCTTCACAGAGCTGATAAAATACACTTCAGCATGACACTCCCACCCATAAAGCACTTTTCCATATTATTGTGTGGTTTTCGTCATCTCCCTGAAAGACAGGTGTTATCTCTTTCTTACAATTGAGAACAGGGTCAAGCCAGGGGAAGGGACTGCCATGGTTACTGCTGGGTTAGTGGCGGAGCCGGGGCTGCAGCTGAGGGCCCCCAGTACCCTGGCCCTGCTCTTTGCCCAGCGCCACGCTGCTGCTGCCAAAGTTGAAAGGGCCTTGTCACTGTCAAGCCCAAGGGAAGATCACTAAAGTGCCTTCAAAACTGCTTTTTAAATTGATTAACTGAGACTTCCTCTAAAGTCCATCTTTACTTGCTGCCTTGAACACTAAGAAACACAGGATATCGTGAAAAACTACTTCCTGAAGTATTAGCAACTCACAAAACACTTGCTGTAATGTTAGCCAACATTGGCTAAAGATGGTAAAGCAAGCACATTTTATGGAAATCACAGTTCAGTTCAGTTACTCAGTTGCGTCCGACTCTTTGCAACCCCATGAACCACAGCACGCCAGGCCTCCCTGTCCATCACCAGCTCCAGAATTTACCCAAACTCATGTCCATCAAATCGGTGATGCCATCCAACCATCTCATCCTCTGTCGTCCCCTTCTCCTATTGCCTTCAATCTTTCCCAGCATCAGGGTCTTTTCAAATGAGTCAGCTCTTTGCATCAGGTGGCCACAGTACTGGAGTTTCAGCTTCAACATCAGTTCTTCCAATGAACATCCAGGACTGATCTCCTTTAGGATGGACTGGTTGGATCTCCCTGCAGTCCAAGGGACTCTCAAGAGTCTTCTCCAACACTACACTTCAAAAGCATCAATTCTTCGGTGCTCAGCTTTCTTTATACTCCAACTCTCACATCCATACATGACTACTGGAAAAACCATAGTCTTGACTAGACAGACCTTTGTTGACAAAGTAATATCTCTGCTTTTTAATATCCTGTCTAGGTTGGTCATAACCTTCCTTCCAAGGAGTAAGCATCTTTTAATTTTATGGCTGCAGTCACCATCTGCAGTGATT
>NW_011494824.1:1944281-1967220 GCF_000754665.1 Bison bison bison | reverse complement strand
CAGCTGTCTAGGTTGGTCATAACCTTCCTTCCAAGGAGTAAGCGTCTTTTAATTTTATGGCTGCAGTCACCATCTGCAGTGATTTTGGAGGCCCCAAAAATAAAGTCTCTCAGTGTTTCCATTGTTTCCCCATCTATTTCCCATGAAGTGATGGGACCGGACACCATGATCTTCGTTTTCTGAATGTTGAGCTTTAAATCAACTTTTTCACTCTCCTCTTTCACTTTCATCAAGAGGCTTTTTAGTTCCTCTTCACCTGACTGCTATAAGGGTGGTGTCATCTGCATATGTGGGGTTATTGATATTTCTCCCGGCAATCTTGATTCCAGCATGTCTGAGGTTATTGATATTTCCCCGGCAATCTTGATTCCAGCTTGTGCTTCCTCCAGCCCAGCGTTTCTCATGATGTACTCTGCATATAAGTTAAATAAGCAGGGTGACAATATACAGCCTTGACATAGTCCTTTTCCAATTTGGAAACAGTCTGTTGTTCCATGTCCAGTTCTAACTGTTGCTTCCTGATCTGCATACAGGTTTCTCAAGAGGCAGGTCAGGTGGTCTGGTATTCCCATCTCTTTCAGAATTTTCCACTTTGTGCTGATCCACACAGTCAAAGGCTTTGGCATAGTCAATAAAGCAGAAATAGATGTTTTTCTGGAACTCTCTTGCTTTTTCGATGATCCAGTGGATGTTGGCAATTCGCTCTCTGGTTCCTCTGCCTTTTCTAAACATTATAGGGTTTATTCAGAGGTTTAAGGAACAGAATGAGTTGGTAGAAAAGCTTTCGAAATAGAACTATGAAGTCAGAAACAGAAGGAACCCTAAAGAGTTTATTTTCCTAAGAACACCCACAAAATCCACTGTGAAAAGAGACCAAGACCGTCTTGACTCATGAAGGAGTTGGCACGGTCACTTGTTCACTTCAGCTACTCTACTTGCCCCTTCACACAGGAGACCAAGGCCACCACCTCCTTTGCGTTAAAATGTATTCATTTGTTCAACAAATATTAGAGGGGTTGCTCTGTGCCAGTCTGTTCTAGGGAACAACACACCAAGTCCCTCATGAAGTTTTTATTAAACAACTGAAAGTCAAAGTGTTACTGCTCAGTCCAATCTTTTTTGACTCCATGGACTATAGCCCACCAGGCTCCCCAGTCCATGGAATTCTCCAGGCCAGAATAATACTGGAGTGGGTAGCCATTCCCTTCTCCAGGGGATCTTCCCAACCCAGGGATCAAAGCCGGGTCTCCTGCATTGCAGGCAGATTCTTTCCCGACTGCTGGCATAACTACAGGATGCTTAGAGAAGTGGGGATATACTGGAAGGAGCATTAGCAAGAGTCACAAAACCAGGGATGGGAACCCCCATTTTACAAAATGGTATTAAGGAAAAACAGGTTGAGAATATGATATGAATCATCAGTTCATAGAAACATGCCACAATTTAGTGTTTGATGGACACACTGTTATTTTGCGTGACTCAATATTTCTGTAAGGAACTCTGAATATCCTCAGGTATATCATTCAACTCAAATGTGTACTGAACCATCTTGTAAGAGTTAAGACTGCGCTCACCTGAGTGATAGACCCAAAGCCTTGACATGGGAGATTCACCTAAATGGGTAAATCCTCACTCTCAGAACTTAGAGAATGGCTACCAGAAATGTATACCCCAAGGAAGAGAACTGATTCTGAAAGCCTAAAACTGGGAAAAGGGGTGAGATACCAAAAATGAGAGAACCCCAAGTCTGAGATTTCTAGTAAGCTGATACTCAGTAAACTGACCCGTGATATATTCTGGCTTCCTACCAGCTTCCTGAAGCATTTCACAGCTACTTAATCTGAAGTTTTACAGGACCACATGATCAAACTTCCCTAAACTGAAGTTTCTTTTGAAAAACAGGCGAACCTGGGGTTGAAGTTGTTAGCAACCTGAAACACATTCCCAGGCACTCTAAAGAAATTGAAACGACAATAGAGACTGCCATCCTACCTGTTACAGACATCGAGTTTCACCAAGCCATGAAAATTATGAGACCCTGAGTACACAGGCTGACAGTTCATCCATCTCCACATCTCCACCAAGTGCCAGGTAAATAGTAGGTGCTCAGTAAAGTCTGCTGATTGGTGTGCACTCAGCTTTGTGCTAACCCATTCCAGTATTCTTGCCTGGAGAATCCCATGGACAGAGCAGCCTGGCAGGCTATAGTCCACAGGGTCGCAAAGAGCTGGACACAACTGAAGCGACTCAGCACACATGTATGCAATTTTGTGCTTGACAGACAGAGATGTTACGTCCTTCACAAGCTTAGTCCTACTAAGTCCAAGCCCTGATGTTAATACAGCCATACTGTTCAGATCCCAAGGGAGGAGGAACGAATTTGAAGCCTACCTTGGAACTTCTCATGCATCAGCCATTTCTAAGGACTCTCCAGAGTTATAAATCCACACACAACTTCAGAGGATATTCAAGGTACACGTGGCAGTAAGGGGCTGTGGCCACTTCCCAGAAAGCCCTAAATCTTCAAGTTCAGCATTCCAAGGAGAATTTCCTAGTGGAAAGAAGGGTAACCAACAAACTACAGTTTCCTTACAAGTGTTAGGGTCTCTGATGAGCTACCCATGTGCTTTTTCCAGTAAGGTTTGTTGTGGAGTCACTGAGCCATGTTCGACTGTTTTGTGACCCCATGGACTATAGCCCACCAAGCTCCTCTGTCCATGGGATTCTCCAGGCAAGAATGGAGTGGGTTGCCATTTCCTTCTCCAGGGGATCTTCCCAACCCAGGGACTGAACCCAAGGGAAGCCCTCTAGTGAGGTTACTGAGGCTCAGAAGAGAGAGATTTTTCATCATAATTTCTTAGAAAAATGAAACATTTCAGGCTTTGTGAAACATTTATCCCTTTCTGCAAACACAGTTTAAGTATATATAGCTTTAAGATCAACATATGAAAAAGAGTTATTTGATCCCACTTTGATGCAAAAGGTGCCAAACTTCTCCCAAGAGCCAAACTTTTCCCAAGAACGTGATCATACTTGAGTACCTAAGATGCCAATCTGTTTCTAACAAGCCCGAGATCTCAAAACCCAGGACAGCTTTTCAGAACAGGACCTCATTCTACATCTCACACATGGGAAGAAAATTAATTTTGGTCCACTGTGCAAATTTGACCAAGAATGTCTTTTTTCTATTTTAAATAACATGGAAACTCAAAGCAGACCATGAAGATGTTAAGATCCATACACAGAAGTGGCCAACCTGAAGTCTGGGAGCGGGGGTGGGAGCAGGTCTGTCTGGGACTTTGCTCAATTTGGGAAAAAAATTAAAAGCAATTATTATTAGATTTGGTATTTTGTAGTCAATTATAATGGCAAAAAACCATTTGGGGACAAAACCACCTCTTTAGCTACCAAATAGGCACAGGGAAAGTTCCATTTGCTCTCTACCTGCTCCTACACAGATTTCAGTAAGGAAGAATGGAGTATCAAGTTTCCAAAGCTAATATAAGACTTTTTAACCCTGATTGTTAAAATTACAGAAGGAATTATAAAAATCTTAAGCCTAGATGAGCTTCTAGTATTTTTAAAGGAGGGGAAAGGAATTCAACTTATCTCACTTGGATATGAATTTTTTATCCTTAAGATGGTCAGTGCAAAAACACTCCAATTTACAACTAGTCCTAAAATGATTCTCCCTGCTTTCCATAGAAAATGAACATTTTAAGGACACAGACATTTACTTACACTTTGATACTTCATGGAATGATATTTTACAACTGTTAAACAGACTTAGCAGGTTATGTAATGATGGCTCGTGGGCTGTTCTCAAGGAGAAGTCAGTCCCTGGTAACCCTCTGTCCTTGCCCTCTCAAACTATTCCAAATGACCTAGAATATCAGAGAATACGGCCACAAAGCTAGGAGTCTTAGAAGACAATAGAATAGGGAAGCGTGGCCTCATTTCTCCTTGACTACTAGCAGAAAAGAAAAAATAAATCACAAGCAGTTCAAAGGTAAGTGCAGGAAAACAAAAGAGCTTCTTGGTTGAGTTTTTCTGTTTCAGGTGCATATGCTATATCTCTCTCATTCACGTGAGCGCTTCGTGATACACGCACGAAAGTAGCATACGGAAGGGATTAACACCTAATGATCACTTACCGCATGCCAGATACTTTACATATATTATCGCTTATCCCCCTTTAAGACAGGAATTTGAACCTCCACTTTTCTGACGGGAAAGAAATGCAGAGAGGTTGGGTCATTCTGGCTTAGGCAATTCTAAGATCACAAGGACAGTTCAGTGGCAGAGCTGGGATCTGAAACAACCCTGACTCCAAAGTTCTGGAATCTCTGGATTCCAGTTCTACCTTACCTAAGTGCCACTGCCTCCCTGTATGTAAATGTTTGATAACTGGCCCAGCGGCCATTAGACTGTTCTGAGGGTGCTATTAATGGTTATTACTGATATCTCATTAATCAGCAGATAGATTTACATGACTTTTATTTTATGCAGAGTACATCATGCAAAATGCTGGGCTGGAAGACTCACAAGCTGGAACCATGATTGCTGGGAGAAATATCAACAAATTCAAATATGCAGATGATACTACCCTAATGGCAGAAAGCTAAGAGGAACTAAAGAGCTTCTTGATGAGGGTGAAAGAGGAGAGTGAAAAAGCCAGTTTAAAATTAAACATTCAAAAAACTAAGATCAAGGCATCTGTCCCCATCATTTCATGCTAAATAGATGGGGAAAAAGTGGAAACAGTGATAGATTTTATTTTCTTGGTCTCCAAAATCACTGCAGATGGTGACTAAAGCCACGAAAGTAAAAGACACTTGCTCCTTGGAAGGAAAGCTATGACAAACCTAGACAGTGTATTAAAAAGAAACAACACTGTTGGAAAAGGTCCGTATAGTCAAAGCTATGGTTTTTCCAGTAGTCATGTACAGATGTGAGAGCTGGACCAGAAAGAAGGCTGAGCACCAAAGAATTGATGCTTAGGAATTGTGGTGTTGGAGAAGACTCCTGAGAGTCCCTTGGACAGCAAGGAGATCAACCCTGAATATCCATTGGAAGGACTGATGCTAAAGCTGAAGCTCCAGTATCTTTGACTACCTGATGTGAAGAGCCAACTAATTGGAAAAGATCCTGATTCTGGGAAAGACTGAGGGCAAGAGAAGAAGGGGGTTGCAGAGGATGAGATCATTGGATGGCATCACTGATTTAATGGACTTGAGTTTGAGCAAACTGAGGGAGATAGTGAAGGACAGGGAGGCCTGGTGTGCTGCAGTTCATGGGATTGCAAAGAGTCAGACACAACTTAGGGACTGAACAACAAAAAACACAATTTTCCCTGCTGGAAACCATACAAATTAATGCTATTATCTTGAAAAAGTACAGACAGTAAAATTACAGGCTTATTTCTGAGATGTAGAAACCTCAAATGTAGTCCAGCAAAGGAAAAAATATTAAGATAGTATTCAGTATTGCCAAGTTAGACTACATTAGGAATGCAAGAGTTGTAACAAGACCAAAATGAAAACCAACAAAAAATTAAATGACACCACTATGTCACGTCATAAGCAAAATGATATGGTCAATAAATGCTGAGAACACATTTGAGAAAATTTACCATGTTTTCTCTGAGGCACCCATCTGCATTTTACTCCTCTTTCCTCACAAAAGGTTAATTTCTATCTAACTTGTCAATCATGCCTGATTTTTATGAGATTTTTATTTTTATTTTATTAACTTTTTATTTTACTGAAGTACAGCCAATTTACAGGGCTTCCCTGGTGGCTCAGCAGTAAAGAATCCACCTGCCCATGCAGGAGATACAGGTTGGGTCCCGGGGTTGGGAAGATCCCCTGGAGTAGAAAATGGCAATCCACTCCAGTATTCTTGCCTGGAAAATTCCATGCACAGAGGAGGAGATGGTGGGCTACAGTCCATACGACTTAGTGACTAAACAGGAACAAGAAGACAAACGTTAATTCACAATATTGTGTTAGTTTCAGGTGTTACAGCACAGTGATTCACTTATACAGATATAAATTCTCTTTCATATTCTTTCCCCTTATCAGTTCAGTTCAGTCACTCAGTCATGTCCGACTCTTCGCAACCCCATGGACCACAGCACGCCAGGCCTCCCTGTCCATCACCAGCTCCCGGAGTTTACCCAAACTCATCTCCATTGAGTTGGTGATGCTATCCAACCATCTCATCCTCTGTTGTCCCCTTCTCCACCTGCCTTCAATCTTTCCCAGCATCAGGGTCTTTTCAAATGAGTCAGCTCTTTCTCCTTATAGGTTATTATAAAATATTGACTATAATTCCCTGTGCTATCCAGTAGCAATGGTTATATGTTAATCCCAACCTCCTAATTTATCCCTCCACAAAGACTTGATTGTTTAAAAGGGGTGTGGCTGAGAGGGAAGAGCAGTGCTCTGGGAGCCTGTAACAATGTCATACTCCGTGTCCTCATATGTCAAATGGGAATAATGCCACTTAACCCCACGAAGCTGTTGTATGAGTGTTTTTTAGAAACATTTTATCATAATGTATATTTCAAACTATTTAATAGCTAAATTCTTGTGTAATCAATTACTAAATGAGTCTGTTGTCGTTCAGTTGCTAAGTTGTGTCTGACTCTTTGAGACCCCATGGACTGCAGCATGCCAGGCTCCTCCGTCCTTCACTCTCTTCTGGAGATTGTTCAAATTCATGTCCATTGAGCTGGTGATGTTATATAAGACAGAAAACTTATAAACATAAGTATAGTAAAGACAACAGATAATAGGATAGTTTTTCCAAGGATAATCGATTATATTCAATTTTCCCCTCACTTAGTCTCCCATGTAACTTGCAAACTGAATGTATTTGAAGCTATATAAATTTTTAAAAGCACCATTTTAATTTCACACACACATATACACATACCGTATACATATATACATGTGTGTATATACTGCTACAATAATTATATAACATTTTGTTATTATATAAACTATAATAGGGGAAAAAAATCCTAAAAGGAAACATCAAAATGCTAAAGCATTTGTTTCCAAAAGGACAGCTCTGAGTTTCTTCCTTCACTTTTTGATTCTTATGTATTCCAGATACTCTACCCCACTGATGTGTATTACTTTAATTATATCAAAAATAAGAAAGGATTCTATTTGTTTCAATGTTCAGTTACACAAAGATTTTTAAAATATGATGAGAACTAAGCCTTCATGCCAGTTCCATTGAGAAAGATAACTTTCATGCACCTAGCTGACCCATTTGAGCTTCAAGAAAGGGATCACAGGGATTAAAATTTGTGATGAATACTTAGTCAGCTTTAAGGTGTGAAGCACATACACACACACACACACACACACACACACACACACACACAGAAGTTCAAAGACAGCAGAGAGGAAGATGATGCACCTCACCACTCTGGTGGAAGGTATGCTGAGCTAAGGAGAGAGAAGGCGGGGAAAGAGGTAAGTGAGAGGAATGAACAGGAGGGGACTGAAGCTGGAGAACAGTGAAGGCAGTGCTGAACCTCTGGGACTCGAAACCCTGTAAGTCTGAATAGAAGAGAACCTCGGCCACGCTTTACAAGAGCACAGCGTGGCAACAGAACGAACAGGAAAGCCTGGTACGGGGGAAGGACAAGGAAGCCAACAAAGAGCAGCCAGCTCACTCAGTGACTTCAGACGGTGGGGGTGGAAACTGCACGTGGCCCAGCACCAGAAAGGCACCCCTTCCTGCGCCAACTTCCATAAAGTCAAGTTTGTGTAACGAACAAGGAAAACAGCATGGAGGCGTCCCACTGTTGTGGGATATACGAGGAGTGAACGTTAAATCTGCACATGTATTTGGCAGAGGAGTTTAATAAAACAGACTCAATCAGAAGGCTAGGATGGAGAACAGAAGGGTACTATTAATGCAAGCATATGCTGTTTGTTAGTGAGTGTGAATTAACACATGATTCAGGATAGTCGATTTTTAAAGCATGCCAAAAATTCAGCTCTCTAGTGGATCATACTATGCAAATGGAGGTATGTTGCCAACACAGTCATGGCTGCAGAATACATTTCAACTTGACTTTGGGCTAAAGCAGTTTAGGCTAGTTTTAATGAACAAGAGGGTCTTAATGGCATTTAAATGGGGTATGAAAGTCAGCATCAGCTCACACATTAAGGGCTTGGGGAATACTGGATTTGTGAGACGTCATCAAGCGTTGCAGATGACGCCACCATCAAAGAGCAGGACTTCAGTCAGGCACTTTGGTTTCATAGACATCACGGAAGGGGAAAAAGTGGAAATGGTGACAGATTTTATTTTCTTGGGCTCCAAAATCACTGCGGACGCTTGCTCCTTGGAAGGAAAGCTACGACAAACCTAGACAGCATATTAAAAAGCAGAGACATCACTTTGCTGACAAAGCTAGTCTAGTCTAGACTGACTAGTCAGTCTAGTCAAAGCTATGGTTTTTCAGTAGTCATTTACAGATGTGAGAGTTGGACCATAATGAAGGCTGAGCGTCAAAGAATTGATGTTTTCAAATTGTGGCACTTGAGAAGACTCTTGAGAATCCTCTGGACTGCAAAGAGATCAAACCAGTCCATCCTAAAGGAAATCAACCCTGAATGTTCACTGGAAGGATTGATGCTGAAGCGCCAATACTTTAGCCATCTGATGGGCCAACTCATTGGAAAAGACCCTGATACTCGGAAAGATTGATGGCAGAAGGAGAAGCGAGAGGCAAAGGATGAGAGAGTTAGATAACAGCACCAACTCAAAGAACATGAATTTCAACAAACTCGGGGAGATAGTGGAGAACAGAGGAGCACGGCATGCTGCAGTCCATGGGGTCTCAAAGAGTCTGACACGACTGAGCGACTGCAAACAATCAGCACATCACTTAGCTCAAATGACTGACCCAGCCCTATCCGATAGATGGACAAGTATTATCTCCTCCACTTGACTAAGTGTTAAATGGGTTAAGCTATTTGCTCAAGACCCCAGAGCTAGTAGGTTACAGAGCTGGTTTGTATTTAAAACAAACTCTTGGCTTCTATTTAGTTTTTACTGAACTTTTGGAGGTACCCTATTATATTAGAGCAAACATATTTTTATTCTTTTAGGTCAACAATACAGGGAGCAGTAGGAGGAAATGGAATGGCCAATGTGGGAAGGGAGTTGAGTTGGCAAGAGGGGGTGAAGCCAATGTCAAGCTTGCAGGCTGAAGAGAATGTATACAAACCGTGATTTTGTAAACCACTTGGAAAGTGGATGAAATACCCTGGGAACGTCTCTCTTGTGGGAAAGAATTTACCCCACTAGGGCAACAAAGCTGAAAACATTTTGGTTTTGGCTTGTTGTGTGCTTTTTGTTCCAACACACAGAACTACTGCTCACAGAAAAGTACAAGGACCAAGATTAGAAAAGTGGATGTACTTATAAACATCATGAAAGACACCACGGCTTTTAGAAATTACAATTCTTTAGCCCAAAACTCCAAAAACTTTATACAGCAGCCAGGACAGTAACCACCTTAAACATAATTCATGTTCTTCTGCTTTAGATTTAAAAGAATAACTGAGCTTCCCTGGCATTTCCTTTCTGCCTGGGGACTGGATCGCTGTTCTACATGTAAATGCCCTTGCACCACAGGTCTAACATGGATCAGAGGAGATAGCCGAATTGTGTACCAGCACTAGATCCTTAGAGGACCTGAACACAATTTCAGAATTAAGTCATTGTTTCCACTCCAGAGAGGAAAACCCTGCTAGCATTTGGGCAGCAGACACATCCACATTTATGAAGCCAAGTGAGGATGGAAATTTACTCTTGCAATTGGTCCACTAGGTACACAGTGCTGGCAGATAATTATAGAGATGCAGTCTTCAAACGCCTTCCAAGCGGCTTATAATTAAAACCAATAAATACAACAAGAACAGAATGTGTTTCTTTTGGTAAGTGGCAAAGTCTCTAACGTGGTTAAACAGTCGCAGAGCACGTCAGGAGTGCAGGGAAGGCACTGGATGACGTGTTAGAAAGAATTCTGTGCCCCAGATGGCTGGTCATCTAACAGAGAACACGTAACATTGGAGAGAAGTTGGGAAAACCTTTGGAAAAAGGACCAACCAATGACGGGACAAAGAAAAGAAAAGCCAAGGGGAGGAGAGTATTCGATGTTAGGACTGCTCAGAGCCAGGTTCCCAGATCAAGTCTGAAGTCAGGTGATGAAGGAGGGAAGAGAAAGCTGGACCGGAAACACAACTAGAGAAGACAAGAAGGCTAACAAGTTGCACTTTCAAGAGGCACCATTGTGCTTTGTCTCTGCTCCCATTCCTCAGCCCTCCGAGTCTCCACTCCTCCCCAGTCCCTCATCCTTCTCAATCCGAACTTTTTAAGGAGAGGAACAGGGAGACGGTCCAGGATATTGTACAGCTATCAGTGGTAAGACCAGATGATAGCTCATCATCCAGGAGCTGGGCAGACTTTCGTTCTATTGATAAAAGCTCTTTCAACAAGGTCCACGCGGCACATACACATAACTGTATATGTGATTCCACATATAGCTCATTGGACATCAGTTGTCAAATCTGTGACTTCAATCACTGTAATGACTGTTCATTTAAATACATAAGGGACTTGGTCCAATGGTTAAGCATCCACCTGCCAATACAGGGGACACAGGATCAGTTTCTGGTCCAGGAACTAAGATCCCACATGCTGAGGGGCAACTAAGCCTGGGCACCATAACTACTGAGCCCACGCACCCTAGAGTCTGTGCTGTGCAACAAAGACCCAGCACAGCCACAAAAAATAAATAAATACATAAAATTAAAAAAAAAAAAACAACCCTCAAACCAAGGTCCTCATTTTACCAGTTCAACGGTATTCTGAGCCAACAACAGTGCATTTTCTTGGAACATGCAGAGTTGCATCCATGGGAAGCAGGGATGGAGTTTCAAGTGACAGCCCTAGATCTGCTCTTCAGCGTCCTTGCTTCGCCATTCCCTCCCCCAGGGCTCCATCCATCCACTACAGTTCTGAACGCTCCACACGTCAGAGCCTTGAGCAGCTCACATGGCTGCTTGCCCGCTGAGGTGGGCTCCATTGGAATGGCCCTGGGCAGCTCCAAACTCTTCTCTACGCCAGCCTTCGCTCTCTCATGATTTCACAAGGGTGGCATGCCAGAAGGAAAGGCAGAGAGAAGAGGTCCAGAAAGAAAAGAAAGAAGCCCAAGAGTCTTGTGTAGTCGAAGCTCTGCTACACAAATGACTTAGAAGAGGGATAAGCAGAGGGGCTGGAGAGGCAGCTGGGGAGGCTTTGGCTTCTAAACATCCATACTTCCACGGCCCCAGAGAAATTTCCATGATACAGTTTTCCCCAGTACCAACCCATAACAATTCTGTGATATTAGTGTGATTCCCACTTTACAGATGCAGACAGGGAGACCTGGGGCAGCTGAGTCATCTGTTCCGGATCACAGCTGATGGGTGGAGAGCACAGTCTTGCGTCGTGCGCTCCTTGCCGCACACTGCTCTCAGGAGAGGCAGACCTGCCTTTCTGAACCCTCCTCTCTTGACCTGCACACAAACCTAGGCTTCTCCACTGCATATTAATGAGCTATTCTGCAGAGAAATAACCCTAGATGCAGAAGGGAAAAAAACACACAGAAAGAACTGGGGATAAAGACAGGTATAGAGGGGCATGGCTCGAAGCCCAAAAAGCATGAATAGTCTCATTTCAGACTCGCTCTTAAAGATAACCATCTATTTTGCATTCTACTCCCCAACTGATCTGTGGTTCAGGATTTAAAATACAAGAGTCCCCACCTCTATACTTAGTGAAACTGGTATTCCAGGCAGATGTGTACCCTGCAGGCACCGGGTGTCACAGCGAGGGCAGCGTGGGCAGCAGGGCAGGCTCCCTGGCACCCACACTGATGCCAGCTTGGCTCACGCTTGGCTGCCTGTTGAAGAGGAGGTGTCAGGCCTGGGAAGCATCTCGACCTCTGAGGCCCTCCACCCACTATTCCTGCAGCACTGGAGTCTGCCTCTGCCCCATATCACCACCCCTTGCCATGATCCACAACAACCTGACCCCTTTAACCCATCAGCGCCTGCAGACCCACTGCCACTGTGCTCCTGAAGCAGGGGAGCATGTCAGGAGGAAAAAAATGCAGAGCAAAGAGAAACCAGAACTTTCTCATTCCATCTGGTTTCCCACATCTTTTTTTCAGGGGTGGGCTGGTTTTCAGCTGGATGCTCCAACTCTGTTTGACATTCAAGTTGTCCAGTGCCCTTAGAAGGTAATTTATACCAATTTGCTAGATAACACTGAGCAAACCTGTTATGTACACACTCTGGCATGTAAACCCCCAGAGTTCTTTGATTCTAAATAAGTACTTGGCATGAGCCAAGGTATTTAGTCAAGAATCATAGAGACCGGAAGCAGTGGTTTTCAGGGGCTGCAGAGAGGGGAGAAGGCAAAGCTAGTGTTGAATGGGCACAGGGTGGGTTTGGGAAGCTGAAAAAGGTCTGCAGATGGACAGTGGCAATGGGTGCACAACAATATGAATGCACGTAATAAAATAACTGTATATTTAAAAAGGGTTTGTACATAAGGTACATTTGTGTATATTTTATGACGATTGAAAACAAATGCTTACATGGCACTTTCTATATGCCAGGTACTGCTCTCATTTCTTTGCAAATGTTAACACATTTAATATTCACAGTCTTCTGAGGATTATAATTGTTATCGTCATTATCCTGGCCCAGCATACACAGTTGGCAAGAGGCAGAGCTGAGACTTAAGCTGGCTTTCCAGCTCCATCACCTCACCCTTAAACTGCTGCTCAGTTGCTTCTCAGCAAGACAGAGAGCTGGGTTTGGGGAACTCACCCATCAACTCACACAGGTACAGAAGAGCAGACCCTATGGTCACAGATCATTGGGAGAGTCCTAAAGACAGCAGACCCCTACTGATTAACAGGAACAGATCTGAAATTGAATTTGGCCTAAAGAGGCAATTTCACAGAACCACAAAATTTCAAAGTAGCAAAGGCATCTCTCTGGTCTAATTTTCTTTTCAAAACAAAAACTACTGCTAAACTACAACAGAGACATTTTCTTTCTTCTATTTCTTATATTTATACTTTCTTTTATTCCTAGAAAGTACACAGAATTATGGTCTACAAAAGAAGCCAACTGTAGGAGGTCAAACAGATGAAAGTTCAAAGTCTGGGAGAAACCACCTGGGGCAAGTCACTTAATCTCTGGGTTTTACTTCCTGTCTGCCCAATGGGAGTGCTTTTAAATCTATCGTCTCTTTAATAGTATTAATGGCTTAATATTAGTTTAATTTATATAAAAACACTTCCAAATATTTAAAATACTCTTATCCTAATCCCATCCACTTGGAGGTTGCTCAAAAGAAAAACAATATTGAAATAAAGTACTTAATAGGTCAATAAAGATCACATCCAGGTCTCAAACACTGTTCCTAGAGTTCCCACCAGTTCTTCACACAATGTGATTCATCCATCCAAAGGTATGACATTCAGTGTATTTCACCTCTTTTCAAGGGAAATGCGTTTCCCTTACTGTCAGCATTCTGCACACCTCTCCCAGTATCACAGTGGGCAAGAGTAAAGCCAGCTAAAGAGCTGAGCACATCATGACCAACGTGAACCCCTCTAGCCCAGGGCTACGGTTTCTCTACCTTCCCTCTCATTATAGTTCATTATGTGTATATTTCTTAAGAACAATGGCATTCTGTTACATGAACTTGGCATAATTATCTGAATCACGAAACTCAATAATTGATATGACACGACCATCCAATCCACAGTCTATATTCAAGTCTCACCCCTGTCCCAGTAATGTCCTTTACAGATTTCTCTTTGTCCCATGCGTTTCACTGCCCTGTCTCTCTAGCCTCCTTGCATCTGGAACTGTTATCAGTCCTTGTCTCTGTTGATCTTATATTTGAGGGGATTACAGACAATTAATTCTGTAGAACGTCCACCAGATTCGTCTGATGTTTCCTCCTGATTCAGGTTGTGAACCTCTGGCACTTAGACAACAAAACTCAAACTGTACGCTTTTAAGAGACTCAGATCAGGAGGCATGTGACGTTGGATTGTCTCAATATGTGTGCCTGCGAGCATGCCAAGTTGCTCGGTCGCGTTTGACTCTCTGCACGAGTGGCGCTGCCTTTAATCACCTGGTGAAGACGATGTATGCCAGGTTTCTCCACTGAATACTCACTCTTTTTCCCTTTGTGTTAAGTAATTGACTTGAGGGGAGATACTCTGTGACTATGTAAATATCCTTTCCTCATAAAAACTTTGTCCACCAAGGTCAGCATCTGCTGAGGATTTTCTAACTCCATTATTCCTTCTATCTTGAAGCCATCTACAGTAAGAAAGAGCTTCCTTTCTTATTTGTTTATATCTGTTTTGAATTTTATATTCAATTTGGTATCTATATTTAAAAATTTGACATATAAGGAAAAAATACCAAAGGAACTTTGAAAAAATTTCTTAAGTGTCAAGAAGAGATTAAAATTTTATACAAGTATCTCATAAATTATATCTCATAAAATTAGAGTCTGTCCAATCAATGTGTTAAAACTTCAGCCATCAAGCCTACAGCTGATCACCTGCTCTATGACAAAGCCCTACGTGCACTTCAGATATGGAATACTGGGTTGTGTAGCGGCTGGCATTTATATGTTAACTGACTAGGTTTTGTGCTAGTGGTCTGACAAGGAGTTACTAAACTTCACCAACAACTGTGCTAGACAGACGACCTAATTTACCTAGGAGTAAAATAAGGTTCTACTTTGTCAACAAAGGTCCGTCTAGTCAAGGCTATGGTTTTTCCAGTGGTCATATATGGATGTGACAGTTGGACCATAAAGAAAGCTGAGCACCAAAGAATTGATGCTTTAGAACTGTGGTGTTGGAGAAGACTCTTGAGAGTCCCTTGGAGTACAAGGAGATCCAACCACTCCATCCTAAAGGAGATCAGTCCTGGGTGTTCATTGGAAGGACTGATGCTGAAGCTGAAACTCCAATACTTGGCCACCTGATGCAAAGAGCTGACTCATTTGAAAAGACCCTGATGCTGGGAAAAATTGAGGGCAGGAGGAGAAGGGGACGACAGAGGATGAGATGGTTAGATAGCATCACCAACTCAATGGACATGAGTTTGGAGAGTTGGTGATGGACAGGGAGGCCTGGCATGCTGTGGCTCATGGGGTCGCAGAGTCGGAGACAACTGAGCGACTGAACTGCACCGAAAACAAGGTTCAGAGAGCTAGGGACTTGCCCAAAGCTCTAGGGCCAGGCAGCTCAGATTCAGCTGTGGTTCTAAACCACATGCTCTTCATGAACAGTTCAGTCCCCTTATATATATACAAGAGGACAAAGTTGAACCACGGTTGATCTTTAAAGTTCATGTATCACAGAAACCTTTGCTTCCAGTCATATAACTATTATACTGAAATGAAGTTCTACACGGAGCAGATGATTTAAAACTCCAGAAATTATTACCTTGTGTATGTCTTCTCACTCTAAATAGTGACATTCTCCCTGAACAGTCCCTGCAGAAAAGACTGACACGGTTTACTTAAGCTTCCACTGCATGTGTCTTTAGATTCAAGTAGCATGAATTCAGTCTTTATTCCTGTAATCATATTGCTAGACAATTGTAAGAGAAACAAGAAAGAGGGGCTATAGCTGAGTAGTGACTTGGGTGAGGAAATGTGAGAAGGTGTTTGCACACAGGGTGCAAACTCTTCACCCCAAGTGACGGTAGCACGAGTGGCCAGGTGTGTTCTCAGACCTGCCCTGTGACTCAAAAATGACACCATGCAGTCCGTTTACTTCATGTGAGAAAGGATTCACACTCCTCCCCCCCTACACCCCCCACAGCTTGCTTCCTCTCCCTTAAGAGCTAGTCAGAGGGTTAAGTCAGTCCATAGGTCTATATTATGGCAAAGACTATAAATGTCACAACAGTTTTACTGTTATACTATTTTCATTCAAGAGAATCAGACTGTTGGAAGTTAAGAAAGACTTCTTCTAATAAGTCATACCATAGGATTTTCTTTTCACTGGAAGGGTGGGAAGAAGAAAATTAACAACAGCCCCTACAGGGACTTCCCTGGTGATCCAGTGGTTAAGAATCCACCTGCCAACGCAGGGGGCCCGGGCTCAATCCCTAGTCCGGGAAGATCCCACACGCTGCAGGGCAGCTGGGCCGGTGGGCCACAACTGCTGAGGCTGAGCTCGAGAGCGCCTGCTCCGCAATGAGAGGTCACAGCAGTGAGAAGTCCACGCACCGCAAGAAGAGTAGCTCCCACCTGCTGCCACTAGAGAAAGCCCGCAAGCAGCAACAAAGACACAGCCAACCCACAAAGAAAAAAACCAGAAACAAATGAAATGATCAAAAACAAAAAAATGATAGCCTCTACAGAAAATTTGACAAATAGAGTAATACATCATCAAGGAAGGCCTTACAGTCCAATCCCTTACTACAGCTCCCTTCATCTTCTCCACTGGCTTTAGACAACTTGGTGTCCATGGCTCGGATCATACCTAAGAATTCAACAACCTCATCTATGAGGAATGCAGGTTTTGGAACCCCATTTTTCACCAGTTCTTTCCCTTCCCCCACTGGCCATTCTGTAGCCAATGCGTAGGGTTTTGCCACTCCCTGTTTTCTGGGTGGAACAGCTCTGCTCGATTCCTGGAATTAATACAGGGAGAGCTGGGTGCAGTTCCCTACCCTTCCTAGGCCTGAGCTTCACTCCACACACACACTGTTCTAAGGCAACTCCTACTCAACACACAGGCTTTGAATACCCTCCATCTTTGTGGCGCACACAGGACTGTCTGTCTGAAATAGTTTGGTCCACCAAGTGAACCAGAAACTAGACAGGCAACAAGCATTAACAACACTTTGCAAGTGAAGACACAGAGGTACAAAAGGTAGTGGCTGAAGGACAAAGGGTACCTGGCTAGTTAACACCTGACCCACAGAAACCAGCCAAAACATGCATCTGAGCCTCACTGGTACTGGCTTTTTTAAGAAGCAGCATTATTGGAGTGGTACCTTCTTTTCCCAGCATGCTCCCTTTCACACCAAGCTTTTAATTCCTTCTTCCTCCTTTGGGTTGTTTCCTATTAGTCCATGACTTAGACACAACCTTGTCAAAAGTAGGCACTTCAGGGAATTAATCTCTGTATTCTTCCCAGTAAAAAACAAGTTTACTGAAATGTGCTGGATAAATGTAATCACAGAGAGGAAGAACTCAATGTGAGTCCCAAACTGTGAAGATGATGCAATGATAATCACAGTAATAAAAAACACACTCACCAAGACAGAGCTCATATAAATTGTGCTAGACATTCTTCTAAGCCCTTCACAGAATTTAATCCTCACAAGAGCTATGAGAGGTAGGCACTACCATTCCCACTTATGATGAGAAAACTAAACCACAGAGTGGTCATCTGTGGAGCTTGAATTGGCACCAACGTGCCTGGCTCGAGGACTTAGCTCTTAACTATTAGGCTGTGTTGCCGCAAAGACAGCCAAGTTAAGGCAATAAGGGGTGGGGTGGGGGGGATGCCCTCAAGCCTGGTCATTCTAGTCAGCCTTGAGGTCCTCTGCAGGTCAAGGAAATTAATACAGAGTCAGGATGCTCTGGGATGAGGCTTGGGTAACATGATTACGTTCTGGTATTTGTAAGTCAAGAGATCACACACAGAATCAATCCTCTGTCTTTCAAAATAGCCCCCTGAGAATCTCTATGTTCATTCCAATTTGGCTGTCATTACTGAGCACATTTTTAGTTGCCTCTTTAGGAATGTTCTTCAACTCAATCAGGTATTTCTTTGAAATACCCAGAAATTTGGTCCGCAAAGATGTTCACAAAAACTAGCAACCAACTTGAGTCAAACCAGGAATATAAGGTGGCGAATTGAACGTTTTGTTGCTTCCATTAATTATTTCTCCTTCCTGAGTGATAAAATGATCCTGGTGGAAATTCCAAAGGAAAGAAATGGAAGACTGTGAACTAAAGATGCCATTTATTTAAATGTGTAAGGGCTAGATTGTTAACTTCACAACCCCACAGTTTTATCAAACAGACTTTTTTTCTCGCTCGGGTTTCTCCTTAATTTGAGGAGAATGATGAGAATCTCCTAATCACTACAGGCAAACAGTAAAACACCAAGAATCAGGCTGTAACATAAAACAGCAGGGATTCTAATCCCAGTTCTTTACGGATCTCTAACCCTCCAACCCTCATTTGTAAGATGGGGTGTCATCTGATGAGTCAGGGTACAGGAAGGAAGACATGGGACTCAAACAGGTAGCTGAGAAGACTTTAACAGAAGTATTATCTGCTAAGGGTTGTGGGGCACCTGGAATCTAGCAACATCAGAGAGCCATCACTTCCCTGGGTCTGAAGGGTCAAGAGGAGGGAGTAGTTGTAGCAAGAATTGGGCTGCAACAGCAGCAGCAGGAGAGGTATCCCCAACGGGAACTACGGCTTTCAGCAAAGGAACCCAGCACCGCCTCCACCCAGAGCCTGCGGAAGGAGAGAGCACAAGGCAAATAAACGCCCTAACTTATCTCCCCAAAGCCAGAGTGCAAGGGAGCCCACATGACTGCCATAATGGTCTACCTCCCAGGGCACTGAGCGTGATGGATCAGAGGGGTAAACACCGAGTTACTGTGGGCCAGTCCTCTGCCAATCACTTCTTGGATGTCTCCGTCAGTGGTAACTGCCACATAAGGGCAGGAAGGATCCACTGAATTTACTGCCAGGCCAGGGCACAGTTCAGTCACCAACACACAGTAAGTCACTCTTACTAGCTCTCATTATGATACTAGTTGAAATAATATCATTGTTGACGTAGGACTCAGTTACTGTTTAACACAGAAAATAAGTAGAGGGCTCATCCCTTTAAAATACAGACATGGATCTCCATCCTTGTTCTATGAGCCTGAGAGGTATGTGATGCTCCAAAAATACCCACCTCAGAATATCAGCTCAGATTTAGATCAGTTTAAATCTCATTAAAGCCATAAATCTTTCCCAATGCTAATGAATTTCCCCAATTTGATTATATGAACATAGTTGATTCCATTTGGGAAATAATAGAAGCTTAAATATTTCAACCCAACATGAATATGTCTACTCTTCATTTCTACTAAAGCCATTATACAAAGGTCACTTGGAATTACCACGCATTTCAGGAATTGTACTGTCACCAAGGAGACTTCTCAGTCAAGAGAAGAGAAACAAAACAAAACAAATCAACAACAAAAAGACTGCCTTTCTCAAACCTCTCCAGTAACGACAGTGCACGCTAAGCAGACTAATGCCCACTTGTGCAAATACCATACCTGCTGTAGATGTTCATATAATAAAATACAAGGAAGGTACGAGGCAATAACAGGCCCAGGAAGAAAGCAATTCCCTCTGCTCACTTATAGATGTTTACCGAATTAACTTTCACATAGTTCAAAAGTTAAAATCTCAACATAGCAATTCCTAAGAGCAATATAGGAATATTAACTCATTAAAAAATTTAAACAGCATAGAACTAGAGAGAGTAACAAGTAAGTTCTCCTTCATACTAACAATCAACCAAGTCCTATTCTCATCCCCATGAGAAACCTCCATTAACAGTTTGGTGCAATTTATAAGACTGCTTCCTATATTTTAGCATATATATGTTACATTAAAATACTAATGGGTCACTGAATACATGGCTTTCTGTAAATAATTTTCACTTAATAAATGGACATACTCCCATGTTAGTCCATACAGAGCTACCTTATTTATTTTAAAAGCTGCACAGTATTCCTAGTATAAATAGGTTTTTAGTTTATTTAAGCCACTCCCCAGTTGCTAGGTACTTAGGTTAATTTCAATTTTTCTACTGACTTCACTTATTTTCATTAGTTATTCACAATATACACAGCTCATCTCCCCCCACCCCATTTACAATGAGCTCATTGTTTTATAGTTTTGCTGACTTCTACTCAAGTTAATTTTCTGTTGAATTGGTGCCATGATGTAGTATGGGCTAAATTAGTTTATGTGTTTTTTGTTTTTGTTTTTAAATTGGCCATACATTCTGATTCCTTCTATTAAGAGGTGGGGTCTGTGTCCTATTCTCTTGAATCTGGGCAGGCTCACAGTGGCTCTGACCAATAGAAGCGGGCAGAAGGGATGCTGTCCAACTTCTGAAGCTGGGTGGTACAAGTCCATGCAGTTTCCTCCCTGTCTCATGGAATCCTCTCTAGTGGAAGCTAGCCATCATTCTCGGAGCAGCTCAAGCCACATGGAGAGTCTACACATAGGTGCTGAGTCCAGTCCTGGAGTCATCCCAACCCAGTTACCACAGATGTGAAGGAAGAAGCTTCCAGACAGTTGTGGCCCCCAAAAGGCTGAGGCTTTCACTGAGGCTTATTGATTGGTCTAGCAAATGGAGCTGGGACAAGACATCCCCACGGTTCCCTGCCCCGATTCCCAACTCGGAGAGTCTATAACCATGATAAGACGGTGGTAGCTTTATTCTATAAAGTTTTGGGGTGATTTGTTATTGAGAACTATATAAATAAGTCAGTGTAACATAGGTCTGCCTGCCTAACTCAGGTAGGGTGACCATTCTCGCAACCCAAATCTTGTTATTCTATTACTGCTTGCTGTAAAGACAAATCTAAAGACACTGAGATCTGAACTAAGACCTCTAATTATTCTTTAAATCATTGTAACTCTCCTGTCCCCATATATAAACTAGAGAAAGTTACTCTCTATTCCTGGAGAAATGCTGGAAAGAACTAAAAAAATGTGTTAAAACCCTACACAATCAAAATAGTGTGTGTATGTGTGTGAGAGAGACAGAGAGAAAGAGCATTCATTCAGCTGGAGCAAAGATATTCAGATGCAAATCCTCAATAAACTTGGGGTTTAAGATTTACTCAGGATCTCTGGACTTCCAGGGACCAAAAGAACTCAATTCAGTTCTCCCACAAAGAGTTTAACAGACTGTCATTCTAGTTTTGAAAAATTATAAATAGCACAAATTTACTTTAACATTCTTCATCAGAAATATTAACTGGTTTTAACATCACATCAAATAACGTTTTTTATTTAAAAAATAAAAACATACAGAAGGGAATAAAAACTAGAAACACAAACTAGAAAACTAGAAACACAAATTGTAAATGCTGTCACAATGGTTATATTTGAGAAATGAGATTAAAAGTTGTTTTGCCTTTATGTTTGTTTCGGGTTTTTTTGCTAGGATAATTACTTCTATAATTCTTTGAGTAAGTTGGTTTAATAAGCAATGTAAAGACAATGCTGTATACCTGCTGACTGATAGCGAAATTCCACTCCTGACACAGAACAGTGAGTGCAAACAGTCCTTTGCATCCATCACCACTCTGAAATGCTTTACTCACTTCCTACAGGACTCAATACCACCTCCCACTCCCACACCTGCAGAAACAATGGTTTCAAGGTAACCAGAGCAGCACCAACTGCTTGTCACATCACCCCCTACCCTGGGAGAGCCTCCCATGCCAGAAGAGCGTGTGCCTGGCTGCCCATCCTCCCTGCAGAGCTGAGCACCTGGAAAGTGGTGTCTAAGCCCTTCGTAGGGGCTGCTCTCTTGTGCCACTCTCTCTGCTCAGTCCAGACCCACCCAGGGAGCCAGCCAACAGCGGAGAGTCTACCCTGGTCCCACCTGCTGCCTTTCTGGAGCTGGCTTGCCCCTCCAGTGCCGATTCAGGGGGTGCAGCCATCTGTCTTGGGCTATCCTGTTAAATCGCTTCTCACAGCATCAGGTAAGAGGCTGGGAGCATGGGGCCTCCTGCTGCCTGACAGCCTGAAAAGCTGCAGACTGGCTCCGCCAATCCCATCCCTCAACAGAAAGGTCTGTGGGCAGCAGATTGCCAAAATCTTAGGCTGCCCCCGCTCAGAGTGTTCTGGCATCCTCCTGGATCTATCTGCCGGTTTTGCTTTAACTGTCAAGAGCCGGTGCTCATTAGAGCCTCACTACTCCATGTGTGGGCTACAGACCAGTCACTCCGGCGTCACCTGGGAGCTTGTCAGACGTCCGGAATCTCAGGCCCCGCCCAGCCCGCCTGAATCCCAGCCTGACTCCATCCTCAGACGACGAACTGGAAAGTGAGAGAAGGGCTGAGGCAGAGAGCCCTCGTGAAAAATGTACTTGTCAGTAATGAAAACCTGTCACACTAGATGGTAGAAATTTGGGGGGGAAAATTGTTTTAAATGGTGGGGGGAAAAAAGCATAATCTCATTTCCAGCAAAAAGACCTCATTATTCACAGAGTCTTGAAAGGGGAGGTAAGAGAGCTCAGCTCACTTTATTTCAGAGCCAAATCCTGGAGCATGAAAGTGAGGCTATTTCATTTTAAATCACCACCCACCGCCACAAATGCTAATTGGGCCAGTAAATGGTATTATAAGAGCTTAAGGTGGGATTTCAGCCAGAACAAAACACAGCAATGCAAAAAAGAAACATCTAGAAAACAGTCCTGCTGTTTTACCTATGGCAATGATTCTCAACAGGGGACATCTGGCAATGCCTGGAGATCCGTGGGACTGTCACCAGGGACGGGGGACAATCCTGGCAGCTGGTGGGTCAGAGATGCCACTGAACATCCTACAATGCACAGAAACAGCCTCCTCATCCAAGACTGGTCCAGGTCAGAAGTACTGAGGTGAGAAACGCTGACCTATGGGATTGTCCACAGCAGGGGTCCCCCACCTCCGGGATCTAACGCCTGCTGACCTGAGGTGGAGGCGATGTCACAATAATAAAGGGCACAGGACAGGTAAAGCACTTGAATCATCCCGAAACCCTCCCCTCC
>NW_011494824.1:1938837-1944181 GCF_000754665.1 Bison bison bison | reverse complement strand
ACGTCCCTGGTGGCAAAAAGGTTGGGGGATGCTGATCTGGAGTGCTGCTTCCTCTCCCCTCTCGCTACCCCATCATCTACTCCTCGCCTCATCAAGAAACCCACTCTCCAGTCAAGGCCTGCACTCCCCTCACTCAGAGGTTTTCCACCCTGGGCTCTGAGAGGAGCCTGCCATTGAGTGTGTGACAGCTGGGGACAGGGAGCCGGGCCCCAGGCTTTCAGCAGGAAGGGCCCGGCTTGTCCCCTGCTCATTAGCCATGCAGCCCCAGCCTGAGATCATCTATTATAAAATCACAGGCTGTGAGAGCGAGCAGGGGCTTAGTGAGCCTCTGGTCCAGCTCCTCCGTGTATTAAAGGGGCTGCGTCCCAGACGAGTCGGCCCACAGACTGATTCTTTTATAACACAGAGGGAAAAGGAGCCAGGACTCACAAGGAATGCAAAGAAAAGAAACAATGGCAGGGACCCCAGCGTTTGAAGTGCCCCGAGCCACTGCTGAATGGCAGTGCTCTATTTTTAGCTCAACTTTCCTGAAAAGGCTCCCTGCTTCCCCTTTTCTTGAATGCCCGGCATCCTCTCCAACAGTTTTGGCTTCCCGTCTCCTCCAAGGGTTGCTGCGAAGACTGTCTACGAAAGAGAAGTTCATTTCACAGAACAGATCAAGAGCCATCCTACTAGCCAGGGGACCATCCATCCTGGTTTGCCGAGACATGGCCCAGCAGCTGACATGGGAGGCTTTGGTGTAATGACTAGAACCCTCCCTCCACCGCTCCCCCCCAATAAAGGTGTCTAGGTTGGGGTGATGAATTACACTGTAACCTTTCTTCTGGGGCATGCTATTCCCAGGGAGAACAAAGCTCTGGGCCTGGCATGCTTCTGCAGAGCACAGTAAGCCACAGACCTGAAAGTGAAGCTCAGGAGCAATTATGTCTAATTTGGCCCTCGCTGGTGACGCGCCAGCTGACCAAAACTCTGCCCACTGGACACGACTGGACGCCGATGAAGGGAAACCCAGAACTGGGCATCCACGCTCTCATCTTGTGACTCAGGGGTCTTAAGAGCAAGGTTATTGGCACAGGCCATGGGAAAACCTGCTCTCAATCTGACCCGCAAAGGGAGTTACACAGCAATTTCCAATTCAGACTCAGTCCACCCTCCAGCTCCCGACACCAGCACACGCGAAGATGTCCTACTTCCGTGTGGGACACGGGCACCGACCCCACGAGGCCTAAATGCTTGGCTGGAGCCCCACAGGATCGGGGGAAAGGGGCAGAAAAGCCAGGCCAGCAAGGTGCTTCACCGGCAATTCATTCTCTGACACCAACAGCTCCCACCCCAGAGGGTATTATCCCAAGTCAGTGAAGTCCAGACGGAGAACTACTACTTATCTCGCAGTCAAGAGGGGTCATATGAAAACTATAATGCTGGGGTTCCCCCCCTCATTTTTAATGATTACAGCATCTCTCTAGGAAAAAATGAAGACCACAGAGCGGGAACCAGTGCCAGCTAAAACAACTGTTAACAACGTGATGTGTTTCCTTCCCATGTTATTCCCCACAGGCATTAAGTTCTAACTTCCCTATCGTGTATCCTGCCTACTCACTTGATTTTATAAGCATTCCTCCACATCACTCAAAATCGGTTTATTTTAGGTTGTCTGTGGTTCTCCAATGACAACATTAATAGCTGTCTGCTATTCAGACTTCAAAAGTTTATGTGTAACAGAAGGTAGTAAATAAAGGGGATGGGGAAGAAAAAGGAAACTGAAGCGGTAAAATTCTAACGAAGAATCCATCTTCCAAAATTGTCTTGGTCACCAGGGTCATGAGTTTCAAGCCTCTCCTGGAATTCTGCTGGAATCAGTCAACAAGCTTGCTCTGTATAAACTTCAGACAGATCAAACACAGGGGATGAAACAGCAAGACAGGCATAGGCTTGGAGTCACCGGAGATGAGAAGGAATGCTGAGGAGGAGGCAGCAGAAACGGTCCAACTGTTGGTACCTCTTCAGCATCTAAGAATCCTTGACTTCCTCGCTGTCAAGACACTCCATCGCTCTGGTCTCCTCCCTCTAATCAGTCCCACATGCGATGAGGCATATTACTCCGGTGGGTAGGGGGAGGCTCAGTTCACACTACCCCCTCTTCTGGAATGCTCCTTTTCCCACCCACTGAGCTCTCTTTACACACCAGCTACTATGCTAAGTACTTTATATTTGCCATCCCATTCTGTTCTCATGATGCCATCAGATAGGTACCACTGCTTCACTACCCCATTCTACAGAGCTAACTGGCGGTGAGCGATAGCGCCAGGGCTCTGAGACCCTGCGCCATGTCCCCCATCAGAAGGTCACCTCTCTGAGGGCAGAGCCCAGCCCAAGGGGCTCACTTATCAAACGAACACTTCACTTGCATCTTGCTTTCTTCCTAAAAGGATTTGAGCAGGTTAACAAAAAGTTATGTTGGGGTGGGGGTGGGGAATCTATAAATACCAAGAAATGAAGTCAGGTAAGGGAAAAATAAAAGCAGACAAGAATGATGAAGGCAGAAGGGTATAAATATACCAAAAGCAATGTACATGCCCTTCACAAAGTCTACAGATAAGCTCCAAAGTTGACCTTTTATCGGTCAAAGCAGAGAGGAAGTGGATATCCGTAAACTTATTATGGATTTACGTCAGAAAGTCTCATTGCCACAGAAATTATGTTGGAAGCGATGTATGTTTCAGCCATCCAGCCTGATCAACGGATTTCTAAATGAGCCTATTTTCTGCTTACCTGTTGGCTAAACCTGCCGGCATGGCAAAGTAAACGCAACAGAAACATCTCTAAGAAGAGCCACACGCTTCCCAGTTCTCTTATTCAGAATGCACTGAATAGATTTTAAGTCACTGAGAGAGGGTTTAAATTGCCATTATGAGGTGCTTGTTCCTAAACCACATGGTGATAAACTGCTGTCTGTCTTTCACTAGAGAGGGCCCATCCCAGCACCACTGCCTTCTGATGCTTCAAGTCCTTTCCTAGATCTCTGCTTCTTCTTCACTTTTCCTTCTTTCATCTGTTTTCGTGATGACATCTCAGTTTTGGTGATGACCAAGCATGGACTTAATAACAGGCGCCAGCCAACCCCACTAACCCACTGCCTCTCTTAGCTGTATAAGTTACTGTTTTTTGTTCTGGGTTTTTTTGGCCATGACTTATGGCTTGTGGGATTTTAGTTCCCTGACCAGGGATTGAATTCAGGACCACAGCAGTGAAAGCTCCAAATCCTAACCACCTGAATCCCAGGGAATTTCCTACCCATCACGGTTCACAACTAGCCTAAGTAGCTGTGCTAAAAAATTCGTATGTGTGAAATTCTTCCTTTGCCCAAATGTAATGGCTATATCGGGTTGAGCAGTTGAACAGTATCCCCCCAAAATTCATTTCTGCCCAGAATCTCACAATGTGAACTTCTTTGGAAATGCGATCTTTGCAGATGCAATAAATTAAAATGAGGTCACAGTAGATTAGAGTGGCTCCTAATCCAATGACTGAAAAGAAAAGACGCCCCGGGATAACACCATATGACAATGGAAGCAGAGACAAGGCTGATACACCTATAAGCCGAGGAACTCTAAGGACTGTTGGCAGCAAGCAGCAGCTAGGAAGAGGCAAGGACGGACCCTCCAGCAGAGCCTTTTGAGAGAGTGTAGCCCAGCTCCCACCTTGATTTTAGACTTCTAGCCTAGAGAATTATAACAATAAATGTCTGTTGTACTAAGCCGCACAGTTGGTGTTAATTTGTCACAAAAGGACACTAGTACAATGATGAATATGCTTCACCCAGAAGATATAGTACCAAGTGTGCAAGACTGACCTTTTAACTTCTACCCACAGGTACAGGAGGCACACCGCCTAGGTTCAAGCCCTGATTCTGCCACTTACTATCTGTGGGTGCTTGGGCAAGTTACTTAACCTCTCTGAACCTCAGTTTTCCCACCTGTAATATGGGGATAACATTAGCAACTTCAGAGAGTTGTCACGAGGATTAAATTGGGTGATTCACAGAAAGTGCTCAAAAGTCATGACTGACACATACAAGCACCCCATGTATTTGTTATTCTCAGCATCATTAGAGGTTAAACTGACAAAAAAAGGTAGAAATTGGTCACTTAGAGCTGTACACAACACGCACCTCTCATGGTCCTGTATCCTTATCGCAGGCACAAAAAACCATGGGAGATATCTCTCTCAGGGTTATGCACGGCAACCAGAGACCAGGGTTAAAATTAGGACCTTCCGCTGAAACAAGACTGTCCGCTGAAATAAGACTGTCCAAGTTTCAATCTTTCCACACTAATCTGCAAAGCCAACATTTTCTCTTGTTAAATAATCCTAGGAACTCCATAAACGATACTCAGCACACATTCCAAACTAATCACTGAAACACAGCAACCTGGTTACACAGAGGTAGACTACTTGTAATGCTCAGCTCATCTCCAACCAGACAGCAGAGAGGACCAGTCTCCCAAAACAGCAGGCTGTCTAGTCCTGGCTCCACCTAAGCCAGATCCTCCAGGAAGACTTTCTTACTCTGGATTCCATGGCCCTAGCAGTGTATAAAAATGACTGACACTAGCCCTTAGGGAATGGCTTCCCTTACTTTCAGCCCATACTTGTTCTAGAACCCTCATACTCCCAGGTTCCTGCCGCTCTGGGTAAAAATCACCAAGTTAGAAGCTGCTGTCTGCTAGCCACAAGACAGCCAAATGGAGACGCCAAGTCTAGTACAATAGTCATAATGCATTTAAAAAATGTCAGCATTCCAGATAATACTTGCAAGGATGATTGCAATTATCTAAATAGCATCATTGAAATTGATAAGAAATGTTACATTAATTGCTTGCACTGAATGAGCCCCTTCGCAGTACCAGACACAGAATTTTTATGTAGATTAATTCATTCAAGTCTGACTATTATTATTATCTCCATTTTACAGTTGAACACCATGAATCAGGGAAGTTATGACTTTGCCCCAGGTCACACAGCTAATACAGTTGATCCTTGAACAACATGGGTATCAGGGCATCAACCCTCTGCACCTGAAAAATCATATGTAACTCACAGTCAGCCCTTCTGTATCCATGGATTCAACTAACCAAGGACAATGTACTGCTGCAATATTTACTATTTGAAAACATCCAGGGACAAGGGGGCCAGACAGTTCAAACTGTGTTGTTCAAGGGTAAACGGTATTTGGAGGAGCCAGGTTAACAAAATAAAATAATATTCTATTTTAAAAATCCTACACATCCCAGAGAGGCAACCAGTTATACACTACTTAAGAGCTCAAAGACAGCCTCTTGTC
>NW_011494824.1:1937373-1938642 GCF_000754665.1 Bison bison bison | reverse complement strand
GGACTGCAGCCCACCAGGCTCCTCCATCCATGGGATTTTCCAGGCAAGAGTACTGGAGTGGGGTGCCATTGCCTTCTCCGTGTCTATGGACTAATACTATTTAAATTATCAATCAAAAACTATACTCTCTTAAAAGTTAGACATAATGTAAATGAAATACTACATGTGAACCGTTGTCCTGCATTCCACTTGCGCTTGCAAAGAAATAAATCTTGCCCCAGCCAGACCTGGTCTTTATCCCCTGTGAAGAATACAAGGACCCAATCATGCCCTTGTGGTGGTGATCTGAACAGGAGCCTAGAGGCCTGAATTCTCACCGAGCTCTCCCTTGAACTTGAAGATACGTGACCCTGCTGAGGCTTCCTCAATTCACTTAACTGAAAAGTGAGAGATGTGGGGCAGTTCCCAAAAAATTTAAACATAGAAGTACCACATGTTCCAGCAATCCCATTTCTGGGTATACACACAAAAGACATGAAAGCCGGACTCAAACAGATACTTGTACACCTGTGTTCATGGCAGCATCATTCACAATAGCCAAAAGGTGGAAACCACTCAGTTGCCCATGTACAATGGAATATTGTTCAGCCTTAAAAAGGAAGCCTAAAAAAGAAATTCTAATACATGGTACAACTTGGATGAATCTTGAGGACACCGAGCGAAGTGAAACAAGCCAGCTGCAAAAGGAAACAGACTGTATGATTCCACTTATATGGAGTATCCAGGGTAGTCAAAACCAGAGAGAAAGAGAGAGGAGCTCCAGGCAGCGGGAGGAGGCGGGATGAGGGAGTTACTGTTTAATGGGGACAGAGTGTCGGCTTGAGAAGATGACAAAGTTTTGGTGATGGTTACTCAAAAATGTGAATACACTTAATACCACTGAATTTACACTTAAAAATAGTAAACTTTAACTAGTGTATTTTATGGCAAATGCACAGACACAGAAAGGGGTATTAATTAAATGAATTTCAAATCTTGGTTGCACCCTGAAACCTCCTGTGGAGATCTTTCAAAATATCTGTTCATCACCAGGAGTAAGAGGGTGGACACAGTGGGCCTCTGATGTACTGGGGGGCAACACTGATACTCAGGAGGCATTCATGCCAGGAAATGCGCCTGTGCTTCTTAGGGGATTCAACGTCACTGAACTGATAGGGAACGGAAGCACAGTGCCAGCATGGGCAAGGCTGGGGGACAGACAGGGTGCGGGGATCACAGCCAAAGGAAACAAACATGAGAAACTTGACCAGACCCTGGATCCTCCCCACC
>NW_011494824.1:1925243-1937273 GCF_000754665.1 Bison bison bison | reverse complement strand
CCCCAAAAAAGGCTATTAAGTTCAGTTGAGGAAAATCTTCATGTAGAATTTAAAAGTGGATGGTGGACTTGAAGGCATGGTACTGGTGGTACTGAGGAGGGGGCTGTGGAAGAGAATATTCTTGTTGTTGGCCTGTGATGGGGTGAGGTATTTAGGGCTATGCTGTCAGACTGCAGATGCAATAGTGCGGCAAGACGTGGATAGCTGGTGAAGCCACGGGAAAGAGATGGACTTTCAAAACATTGTTCTTTGTGGTTTTGAGGGTTCAAAGATTTTTTAAATAAAAATATCTATGCCACTGCTCTACCCCAAAACAAACAGAATATCTAGGGCACAGGATTCAGAGAAAGAGTGTTTTCTTTGTGAAGCTCCCCTAGAGATTATAATGGGCAGTGAGGTTGACAACTAGGAATTAGATGAGCTCTCAACTGAGATGTGATACAGCATGTACAACAATCAAAAGATGTGCAATTAACCTAAGAGGGTGCCCCACTGTTGATACTGAGTGGCCCTGGGAGATTTCTTCCGTCCCAAATGATCCCAGCGGCCCTGCCTTCCACTCTTCCCATAGTGTAGTGTTAGCTGCTCAGTTGTGTCTGACTCTTTGCGACCCCATGGACTGTAGCCCACCAGGCTCCTCTGTCCATATGGAATTCTCCAGGCAAGAGTACTGGAGTGGGTTGCCATTCTCATTTTCACCCTTGCCCTCAGTTTCTCTCCCCAAAGGCAACCTCTAAAAACATGTTTGCATAACCTTCCAGAGGTATTCATGAGTACACAGGTTAAGTCCGTCTTCCTGTTTGGTTGCTGGGTCTTGTTTGTCCTACTCAACAGATCAAAGGTGCACATTTGCAGAGATTTCAAAACTACTACAGAGAAGCACACTATAAGCTCCATTTCTTTCTCAAAGGTCACTAGTCAAATGTGAAGAGTCACAATCGGAGCCTACTTTGAAGGATAACACATAAGCACAATCCTCCCAACTGCAGGCCGATTCAGACTGACAACACCATATATTCTATTGCAGAACGGAGGAGAACTCTGAAACTGTCCCCAGAAGCAATGCCAAAGCAAGGAAAGGGTTCTTATGTCCCTGGTTCTTGTGGACAGGTGACTGTCTCTTTATACATTCTCTTTAAATATTTTCTCCTTTGGAAAATAAAACTCATTAGTAGATACAGAACAAAACCAACAGCCTACTGGTATCGGCTGTGTAATGATCATTTCTCAGAAAAACTTCCTAAGAGTTCAGTATGAGCAAGGCTTTGGATTTGATATGGGGAGGGGAGCAGAGTTTAGGGAGTGGGTGAAAGGAGAATTCATATTCCATGACACTGATGATGTGACTGACTTATTACCCCAACCTTGTGAAGCCTGCCTGGCCAGCCCCGGGCCGAGGCAAAGAATGTGGAAGTGATGGACATACCAAGGACCCAGGGAGGAAGCAGTCAAGTCTGGCTAATTCTAATACAGAAGGGTCAATAGGAAACATTGGTATGGGGGAAAAAACACAAAAACTGGTAGAAGAAAGCAGGGAAGGCAGAATGAACGAGTAATCTGACTGTGGGGCCACACAAGAAGCAGCCAAGATTTTCTACATCCAAGGCCTCCAGCATCCCAGTTATGCCCATAGGCTGAGCTTCACCTCAACTTTAGGCCCATGAATCTAAAGCTTCATTACCCTTCTAGAGGCAGTAAGGCCTAAGGGATGTCTAATGAACCAGCATACTTCCTCCTCCTCTTCCTCAACCCCTCTTCTAAATCCCCACAGCACTAGGTAGACCAGAAGGTTGGAGGACCCTCTCATTGAAGTCAGATTCCACAATGTGAATTAGGCATAAAGATTAACACTATTTCAAGCAGTTCCTTCCCATCTCAATACTGTCACGAACGCTTGGGCTCTCCAACCCACAGCAACGATCAACATAACCCTGAAGGGGATAGCAGGATGCCGAGTAACTGCAGAGCGACAATCCCTCACTCCGGTATGCTAGTGACAATTCCACAACCACTTTTAAGATGACAAAAAAATGCAGTGCAAAAATCCAACCCAGCATCCAACCTTATTTGGTAACATTCAACAATAGAGTATGTTAGGTTTGCTTTTGCTTGTTTTTAGCATACACGAAGAAGAATTTGGTCCCCAAATTGACAGACCAACTCCGCCTCCACAGAGATAACTATTTCCCGTGAGTTTATACATTCAAGAAAGCACAGGATGTTTATAGCATTAATTATATGTAAATTTTTAAAAATGTGTGTGGAGCCAAGATTTTAAATCCATTTTCTGTTAACTTGAGATGAGGGCAATGAGGTGGGAAGGCAGGCAAGAGGCAGCAGAGATGAGGGCGATACCCCTCCCCTGACATTCAAGTGCTGATGCCATGGAGACACATTCTGAAAGAGCATTAAATCATTTAACCCTCTGAGCACGCACTTTCCCATCGGCACTTTACAGGACAGGAAACGGAGGCACAGAGAAATTAAAGTAGCTTGCCTAGGTTCCACAGAGGGTGAAGGCAAGTCTAAACTCAACATTAAATACTTGCCTGGCAGTCAAATTCTTGAGATTACCTTTAATTTAACTAAAGATAATAGAAACAAGTTCCTCATTCAGACCAGCAATGCAATGCTGACACTTTAAAGCAAAACCTGTAATAACAGCAAACATAGTCTGAGTGTCTTCCTAGGTACCAGGATTCCAGGTTACCAGTTAGGTACTAAACCTAAGCATTACTTAAGTATTTCAAAGATCTGCTGCTTCAATAACATGCAAATCAAGTCCATTTATAAGAAGATGACTAAGGAATTGCCTTAACATTACGTAAGACTGAGTTCACAATCAGGCAATAAAATAAGAGAAGTGAAGTGAAATTATTGGGAACTATTCTACCTTAAAAAGGTTGAAGGCAAAAGGGGCAGGGGGCAGCAGAGGATGAGATGGTGGGACAGCACCACCGACTCAATGGGCATGAAATTGAACAACCTTGGGGAGATAGCAGAGGGCAGAGGAGCCTGACATGCTGCAGCCCATGAGGTCACAGAGAGTCAGACACGACTTAGTGACTGAGCAACAACAAATATACCTTAATTTGCAAAAAAAAAAAAAAAGACATAAAAACGTCTTTCTTTAGAGATTCAGGAGGAACAGGAAAAGACGAACAATTAAAAGTCGTCCTCTTTGGGGATCCTAAGCAAAAAATCAGAGGACTGTCCTATGTTTAATCAAGAGCAAAAAAAACCCAGACCAATAGTTTCCTGTAATGGGGGCATGGTCTGAATGCACTAATTCCTATCAAACAGTATCTCTGCTAACATACTCAACTGATCTCAAAGTTGGGAATGAATGAAAAACACTTTTAAGTTGTCCTGGAGCGGGGGGAAAAAAACAGAAGAAGAAGACATCTTCCAACCCTTACTGTCCAGCCCCACCCACACCTACAAGGACTGCAGTCCAGAATGGCCAGGGCTGAGACCTTCCTTATTACACAAACAGGTTATCCAGCTCACTCAGCCTTCCCCACGGCTCCAGAGAGCACCACCTACCCTTAGGCATCTCTGGGGAGTTGACGTCACTTAATCCCTAGTCAGTGGAGATTTGGGACTTTATCATCTAAATCACATTTGTTTCCCAGAAGGGAGAAAAGCAACCTTAAAGCCACACTGAAACAGATCCTATACAGTAAACACAAACCTGGACAGAAATCAATGCCAGGGTTTGTATGCGGTGCTTGTGTGTGCTCAAAATCAAACACACAAGGAATACTGTAAACAAAGCATTCAGTAACGTGCTCATGTGTTTTTACTTACTTGACAAAAACCTGCCAGCCCTGTGGAAAGGGTAATCTGTGTATTAGGAATGCTTTTTCACCCTTGCACTGGAGCACCAGTGCATCAGGAGTTACATCAGGAGTGCCTGGAGGGCTTCTGGAAAACAACTTAGAAGATCTGGGTGGGGAAGGGACTTCACCTTTCCCTCAGGTTCTCAGGGGATGCTCTGCAGCCACAGCAGGAAAACCACTGCACTGACCGCAGAAATAGCTGTCAGTGCCTTTGGGCACCTTGGAAAGAAGGGCCACACACAACCCATGACTGTAAAACTAAGCGAGAGTCCAGGGAGAGCGGTGTCAAACGGGAGGGCCTGCTCATGAACTGGAAACACGGTATTTGCCACTTTCAAACTGAGATGTTCATCTTGTGGATGCCCTAAATCTCCAGTGAAATTTGATAAGAAAAATTATCGTTAAGTCATGGGAGGATGAGTTGTATAAATTGGGGAGAGGTGGAAGAAGCCCTATCCCCTAGATAGTCTGGTTGTCAAGGTCCTTGCCTGGCTATAACTACATTCTCTTTAAAAAACAACACCTGTTTTCAGAGAATTCAGAGAATCTGCCTTCTGAAATGGCTTAGAGTTAGCTGTCTACCTGGCTGGAATCTCCTGGGCACCAGCGAGGCTCCAGATCTACCTCTCTTTAGGTTCGCTGGATGCCACCCGTTCCAGAGCCGTCATCAGGATTTACGTCCATCGTATCCTAAGTGAAACTATAAGACAAACCTGACCGGTATAAACAGGAGCGCGATAAAGGGGCCTCAGCAACGAGAGATAGGGCACCCCCCCAACACGTACGCAAACACACACACACCCAAACTTCACCCACCCTCTTGCTGCTCCAGGCCCTGTGCGTTCCAACCACACCCACATTCACACCATCCCCCACTTCACCAGGTCACCTGCCCATAAAACCTAATGGAAACTCTCAAAGAACAAAAAGATTCTTCAGGGAGAGACTAGATTAAGCTGCTCTCCTCAAGACAGCACTGTCTTTTGTTGCCTACAAATAAAGGCTTCCATGATAAGCTCCCCTCTGGCTACCCCTCCCTCCACAGGACCTACCCACACCACCTAAACATCAACCCCACCAAACAGCCACGCAACAGGCCCACTGGAATGCCTTTCCATTTTCCTTCCTGACCTCCCTCAAGGCTGTGGTCACACCCTTCATGAGGCACCCCATTTCCCCATCCAAATCCGTCACTTGTGTCTTCGCTTCCACGGAACTTGGAAGCACACCAATAAAAGTAGAGGCATTACTCTTGAACTTCCAGACTGTCTTATAAAGTGTAAGGCTGTAACCATTTTCCTTCATCCCCAGGGTGTTGTGCGTGTCAGATACTCGATTATTGAAATCACCACTGTGTGTTTAGCACCATGTGCCAGACTGCACACTCTTGCGAGTCCCTTGGACTGCAAGGAGATCCAACCAGTCCATCCTAAAGGAGATCAGTCCTGAATATTCACTGGAAGGACTGATGCTGAAACTCCAGTACTTTGGCCACCTGATGCGAAGAGCGGACTCACTGGAAAAGACCCTGATGCTGGGAAAGACTGAAGGCGGGAGGAGAAGGGGACGACAGGGGATGAGATGGTTGGATGGCATCACTGACTCAATGGACATGAGTTTGAGCAAGCTTTGGGAGTTGGTGATGGGCAAGGAAGCCTGACATGCTGCAGTCCATGGGGTTGCAAAGAGTCAGACACGACTGAGCGACTGAACTGAACTGTACTGCCAGGAACATTGGCCACTGTCACAGGAATGCAAAACATCATCCTTCAAGGTATAGGAGAAAACCCCAAGGCTATTCAGGCAGTTAAGGGCCAAGTCAGGATTTAAACTCACATCTACTCAATACCAAACCTTGTGCCACTTCACTGACATTGTTCTGCTTTTTAAGGGAGAAAAACAGAATGGAATGGTAAAGTGAAACAGCACTAGCTCACTGGTTAGTGAACCCACTACAAACCTCTGATTTCTCATCAACCCTAGACTTTAACGCATGGCCAGTAGCCTGGCAGGCCACAGTCCATGGGGTTGCGAAGAGTCGGACACGACTGAGTGACTAACACAGAACATGTAATAAAGTGTTTTACAAATTATCCTATTTGGAATCACTGGAGCATACCATTATATTACGGAAAAGCCTTTCTTTCATTTCAGTGCCTCACGATGAGATGGCATGTCTCTACATATACATAAATTGGTTGGATGAAGCCAGGATATACTCTATAAGAAGCCCATGTATTCTTTGATGCTTTTCCTTGGGGGGGTGGGGGGAGGGCAGTTAAAGAGTAAAATAAACTTGAGAGAATCCTGCCCACCTTTTAAAAGAGTACTTTTAAAAGAGCACACTATCCAAATGGTCACAGGTTTCTGCAGTTTGATAAAATCAGGACAAACACCTGAAACAGACAGAAAGAAGGAAGGACACGTCCTTGGACGAGTCAGAGAAGGCAAATTGGCAGCAGCTGGTGAGAAAGACGGACGGGTCTGGAAGCATCAGCTTCCAACCCCCGCACCCCTACCCCCTGTCACGGGTAGCTGTGCGGTTTTGAGACAGTGTCATGGGCTTCGGCTTAGGGAAAACCACTGGTCCTCTCAGAGGTAATAACAAGGAATGGTAACAATGGCACACGAAGCACACAAGCACTTGGTAACTCCACCAACTTCAACTCCACACCAGGTGCTGGCGTGCCTACCCTGTAGGGCTTACCCGACTCAGATCAGAAGTCGAATAGCCTTTGTTTGTCTTTGGTTGCCATGTAGACTTGGTAGGCACCAGATTTGCTTGTACACTAGCCTTGTAAAGAAAATGAGCTGTTGAAAAGCTTATACCGTGGGAAGGTGAGAGGCAAAAGCAAACTAATGGTTCCTTTGAGGAAAAAAGGGGTTCGCTAACGCCTGAAACAACGCTAAGTTCTCCAACAAACTGGGTATTACGAGCTTAAATGCTCCCAAACAAGTCACTGGGGCTGAGGACATATGTGATTAAAGTTAAAAGCATACTAAAAGAACACTTTAGCTGGTGACCTGAAAGCACCTTCTGAAAAGCTTAACCACATTAGTGCATGTAGGAGGAACTTCATTTTTTTGTCTATTACAGACTGCATCTCAGGGCAACAGTGCGCACACCCCTCCTCCATCTTCGAAGAAAAACACAGACAGACTGTTAGAACCAAGCTGCCCAAAAGTGAAAGTGAAGTCGCTCCATCCTGTCCGACTCTTTGAGACCCCATGGACTGTAGCCTACCAGGCCCCTCTGTCCATGGGATTTTCCAGGCAATGGTACTGGAGTAGATTGCCATTTCCTTCTCCAGGGGATCTTCCCAACCCAGGGATCAAAGCTGGGTCTCCCGCATTATAGACAGACGCTTTACCATCTGAGCCACCAGGGAACTCCTTAAACACAGGTGTATTCAATCCTGTTTTATACACCTGAGATTAATAGTTCAGAACTTAACTTTCTAGTACTGGGAAAGCAATAAGAAGCTTAGTAGTGCCGACCACCGAAACACACCAGTCACCAGGTGATTTGGAAATCTCATCATGCGGACAAGAGCATCAGACACTAAAAGTACCAGCCAGAACCTTCTCCTGCAACACACACACAAACACACCCATGCTGGGCTTATGTTACACTTCTTTAAGAGAAGCAAAGAGTGAAACACTGATCATTTACAACATTTCTCATGATTTTGCAGAGGGTAGAAAACCACAGTTCCCGGCACAGATACATTGATTACTGACCCACACGAGGCACTTAAACTTTGACTGGATCATCAGTGATGAGCAAAATCATCTTAGTCACAAGACTAAGATGGTCTCTGCTATGGCTGGTCTTTTAAACTGTCAAATAACTGGAAGAAAACTTTTGACAGATCATGGTGGCAGCGTGTCCAGCAAATACATCATAGTTTGTTACAAGAGCATGAAAGTTATCTGCAAATCATTATCTAAGCATAAGTTCCACTTAAATTTAGTTTTGACTGTAGAAAGACTCTCTGGTTGTAATGTTCTACTCACGTCTGAATTAGTACAGCGGCTTCGCCCTTCTCGTTTCCACATCACCTCTACAGAATTGTGTCAGGGAGCTAATACTCCAGTTTAGTTCTGTAGTAATGTCTTAAAGGGCTTCCCTGGTAGTTCAGTGGTAAAGAATCCTCCTGCCAATGTAGGAGACTCAGCTTCTATCCCTGAGTCAAGAAGATTCCCTGGAGAAGGAAATGGCAGCCCACTTCAGTATTCCTGCCTGGGAAATCCCATGGACAGAGGAGCCTGGTGGGCTACATCCAAGGGGTTGCAAAAGAGCTGGACATGACTTAGTGACTAAACAACATCTCAAAAAATAACTTCATAGGTTGCCAAAGGAAGTGGCCAATGTGGAAGAAGCAAGGATCAAATAGAAGCCTATTTAGTTTTAATTCAGTGCGCCAATGTGCAAATCAGGAACACTTTAGCAATCTCTCATGTCAGAAATCTGAGAAGGGAACCTTGAAGAAGAACTCATTGAGAAATCCCTCAAGAACAACACACGATGTGGTATTTCACAGACCCTCAGCCTGGTAGAGAAGAGAGACATCATAACAGCCCTGAACTGAGTTAATTTACTTTGTACAAGAATTACTGAAATAAATGTCAATTCAAGGGGAGGAGAAATGGCAGAACATCAGCCCAGATCTAAAACAAATATAACAGCTTAATTCAAACTACCAAAGAGCTGTTTTTAAAGACCAGTCTCAAATATGTTTTACTAGGAATATGCAGCACTGGAATTTAAATTACTACAATACATATATAGGATGTATATATTGAGAATATATATATCCCAATAGGGAGTCTGCTTATCTTTAAATGTTGGGGATGAACCCAGCTTGGTATAGTTCGAGGTTTCATTGAACCCATAACTCACCAAACCCACAAACAAGAAAAAGCACTGCCGTATAACACAACACAGCAAATACAATCCTGTATTCTCCTCTGTTCTTTCTGTGAAAAGCCCAAAGCACTGTTTTCAGTCCTGTGTTGACAGAAGGCCCAGAAAGCCAGAAACCGTATATTCTAATACATTATGCCGTCCCCTTTTGCGTGGATAGTTGATTAGGTAGTATCTATTAACACTAAGGTGTATTCCACTAGACATCATTTTTAAAATAAACTATGAACGTCCTCACACATATAAGAATTTAGATCTTGCATCATTTTATATAAATGATGCTATGACTAAAAATATTTGTGAGGACAGACAGAACAGACTTGTGGTTGCCAAGGGGAAGGGAGGGTGGGGGAGGGATGGAGTGAGAGTTTAGGATTAGCAGATGCAAATTATTATATATATATGGATAAACAACAAGGCTGTAAAGCACAGGGAACTATATTCAATATCCTGTGATAAGCCATGATGAAAAGGAACACAAAAAAGAATGTATGCCGCTGCTAAGTCGCTTCAGTCGTGTCCGACTCTGTGCGACCCCATAGACAGCAGCCCACCAGGCTTCCCCGTCCCTGGGATTCTCCAGGCGAGAACACTGGAGTGGGTAAAAGAATGTATATATATAACTAAATCACTTTGCTGTACAGCAGAAATTAACGTATTATAAATTAACTGTATTTAATAAAAATATATACATACATATATTTGTGAAGTCGTTTTTCCATCTGTCCACTAGGAAAACTATTTCACTGCTTTGTGATCGCCTATCCCCCAGTTTGAACAATTACTTCCTTCAGTCTGCATCTGATGAGGGGAAAACCCAAAAGTATAGCCCCAAATAGTATCTGACCAGCACTAGTATCGTTGGAGTAAGTACACGGACTATCCTGAATGAAGGAACATAGCAACACAGTAAGCTCCCTGTGAGTTACACCTTGCGTGTCAAAAGCATTCAGGCTGTGGTCTCTAAGTGGTATTTGTCCTCACACAAAATAGAAAAGCCTGTTTGCTTTTCTAACTTCTCCATGAAAGAGAACGTCTGAAATATACGATGTGTATGATACAAATCTTCCCCAGTGGCACCGTGGTAAATAATCTGCCTGACAATGCTGGAGACACAAAAGACGGCTTTGATCCCTGGGTCAGGAAGATCCCCTGGAGGAGGAAATGGCAACCCCCTCCAGTATTCTTGCCTGGAGAATCCCATGGATAGAGGAGCCTGGCAGGTTACAGCCCACGGGGTCGCAAAGAGTAGGGCACGACTGAGCAGGCAGACACATTATACACATACCACCTTCAGCTCTAGACCTACTTGCAGGAAAATGGTGGTAACAGCAAGTGACCTCCTCTAACAAGACACTCAACTCAAACAGTGCCGTTTAGTTCAGGAGATCTCTAAGTGTAGCTGTTGATCTGAGGTTTCATTCAGCTGATGTTGTACCTTTTAAACAAAATAATGATATTTAATGCAATAAAAAGAATCCATGAACATACACCATTTATGAATCTGGTATCAAACTCATAGAAGTGTTCATTTTAAGGACATAATAGGCTATTGTGTTAAAGCCTTAAGAGTTCAGGGCGGTCATAAAGTCTGGAAATTGGCAACTACTTTCCATTTTTTACTATGTCATGTGACCAAAGAATGCCTTCCGGGGGGGATTCCAAATACATGGTACACCACTCATTACATCAAGCTCCTAAGTAAAGTTAGACGAGGATTTCCAAAACAAGTGGCTACACAGAATGCTCTTCACACTTACAGGATCTCAACCTACTTGACAGCCAAGTCTAGGAGCACTCTAAAACCGCAGGTGCACTGAATGAAAACCAAGTGTCATCACAGATGCTCATGTAGGGAAATGGGTGGAAATGCAGCATTAACGCACTGCCTTCTTGTACGTTTGCCCAGCACACTCAACTAGCAAGGCACAACACCGAACAGATCATGGTTTAAGATATGACATCAAAACCCCTTTTTCAATGCATACTCGCCTAGTTTCCACACATTGTGATTATCTTATAATTTGACACAATGAAGCTGCCAGACACTCTGGGAGCTTGATGTATCCAGGACTTTCACCAATCTGATGAATGGCTGACATCCTCTGGATGAACACATCCCAGCTCAAGGAACTCTGCCCTCTGAGTGGATTAGCAAAGTGCAAACTCAGGCTGCAGAGGGCAGGCCTGGGGTTAAGTGTTAAATGCATCTCCCTAGAGGCCAGAGGCCGCAGCTGACTCCTCACTGGCTGACACAGGAAAGGTCACCTGGGAAAACTCATCTCTGATGTTCCCTTCCAAGGCCCCAGAGGAGAGAAGCCAGGGTAAGCAGGCCGACTACTCCCTTTTTGTGAGGCAAGCCTGTGGCCCTCACGACAAGTCAGAACCACAAAAGGTAATCTTGCAGCAGGAATCACCACCTTAACCCAAACCTGCTACCCCTGCCACCAAGGCCAGCCCGGGCAAAAGATTAACCTGTGATCCGCGACCATGGGTTCACCAACCTTGTTGAGAAAGAGGGAACGCGCCAACTTTCTGTTTGTTTTAAAGGAAATACTTCCTGGCACATGTTTGGTAAAGACTCTGAACTCTGCACATGAAGCCACGTGGTTGGATCTAATCTGGCTCTATCCACTGAACGATCAGCCAAAGCAACGTCCTTCTGACGGTAGCCCCTGGCGGGGTAATCGACAGGGTCTCATTCAAGTCACGCGGCTCCAACCGGATCCCAGGGAGCCCAGCGCCGCCTCCGGTCGGCGCTGCAATCCTCCCGCGCGCCGCACAGTCCCCGCAGGGCCCAGGGGAGGCGGGGGACGGAAGGCGGGGTGGGAGGAACTGGACCGGAGGTGCAGCTTTAAGCTGCAGCAGGAAAGGACTCCCAGCTCCGGCGGCCCAGGTGAAGCTCTAGGGAGCCGCCGTAGAAGGAGATGCCAGGCCTTCCAGGAACGCTGACGCTGCCACTAGCAGGATGCGCGGGCACACTACTAACGGAGCCCACCTGTAGCCACAACAAGCAAACTTTCCTCCCCTTCTGAGTTGGAAGAATCGGGTCCCTAACGCCACCCCCTGGCCCGAGCCAGCAATGGCTGGGAGCTCCGCGGGATCCTCACCTGATACCCCTAAACCCCCAACTCCGTGTGTTTCAGGGCGCAGACCCAGTTCTGCCTCGCGCCACGGTGGAGTGTGCAGGGGGGAGGGACTGGGGTGCCAGCTGGGTATTATGACTGTGGGGAGAGCCGGAGGACGCCGCTCACTAGCCTT
>NW_011494824.1:1911563-1924838 GCF_000754665.1 Bison bison bison | reverse complement strand
AGCGCGCGCCGCCGCGCAGCGACCTCTACCGCCCGCGGGGCGCAGCGCCCGGGCGCCTGGACCCGCCCCCGTCCGGCCCCCGGGCTTGGAGGAGGGGGCTGCGCTGCTCCTGGGCCGGGATCCCCTGCAGCTGGGGCCCGCGGCCGCCCCGCCTGCTTTTTCACTTGTGGAGCGTTAAGAGGGTGGAAGTGAACCTCCGCGGAAAAGAGCAAGAAAAACCGCAGAAGATACAGCCAGCCCCAGCCGTCCGGGGTGTTGCTCAGTTACAGAGGGACAAACAGCGTGGTTCCTTTTCCTCTGGGGAGATTGCGCCTTGACTTTTTTTTTTTTCGCTGCAAACGTTGTTTCTGTGACTCCTTTTCTATAAAATACAGGGTTCCCCTTTCATGACCAGAAACTGAGAGTGTGTGTCTGTTGGAGGGAAAAGATAAACACTCCCCGAGCAACCACTCAAAACACCATCCTGGGCTCACCTTCGGCCCGCTCCCCTCCCCCAAGTACAGAACTATGGCCCAGCCCAGCTGGGGTCGACACCACAAAAACCTTTTCCGGCTAAGCTTTTAAGGAAATTAAACTGCATGTGGCAGTTTTTAAAGTTTGGTTTTTAGTGTTTTGTTTTTTTTTTAATGCAGTCACCTGGAGCTGTTTTTCTGTGTGTCTCGGAGTGAAAAGATTTGGAGGCATGTGGAACTCTTCTATACTGGTGACCTCATGTGCTTGTCAAACGTGGAATGTATGGGTTGACCAGATGGCTGGTCAAATAAAACAACCTAAGTGGAGATACAAGAGATGATTTTGTTGGAGAAAAGGTGGCATAGTGACACTAAGCGTTTTTAAGTCTGCGAAGATCAGGGTGGCCAGCTGGTTCCTTCTCAAACGTGTGGAAACTCAGATTCCAGGGCCCCATCCTCAGAGCTTCCAGTTCAGTTGGGTCTGGAACAGGGCTCATGAATCTGCATTTCTAACAAGCTGCCCTGTGATGGTAGAAAAAAAGCAGGAGGGATCTCAGTTGGATTCAGGTGAATGTGTTCTGATGGAAGAGCAAGGGGATTCTATCCCACTCTTCTCTTTTTTTTTTTCCCCTGGAGTCATGAGATTCTCAGCGGGTTAGAATGGGTTGAGTGGGAGCTTTCTCCCTAAAAAGCAGAGGCCCCTTCTTATAAGAGCAGTTCACAGGTGAAATAATCACATTTTGAGGCACAGCACTCTGTCAGCGTTCAGCCAGACAGGGGCATATTCAAGGGGAATTTCCTGTGTTTCTGGACATGCTGAATTGGATATTTCAAGTTCATTTCATCTCAATGATTCCATGTATTAAGTACTAACAATTAAGCCCTTACTCACACATTATCAATTTTCAGGATGAGTGTATGATTTAGGACCCAAATAAGTGGGTAGTCTATGTATTTTGGGTTTCCCTGGTGGCTCCGTCTATGGGGTCGCACAGGATCGGACACAACTGAAACGACTTAGCAGCAGCAGCAGCAGCTGGTGGCTCAGATGGTAAAGAATCCACCTGCAGTGCAGAAGACCTGGGTTTGATCCCTAGATCAGGAAGATCCCCTGGAGGAGAGCATGGCAACCCACTCCAGTATTCTCACCTGGAGAATCAACATGGATAGACAAACCTGGCAGGCTACAAAGAGTCAGGCATGACTGAGGGACTCTTTTTTTTCTTTTTTCTTTTTTTTAATGTATTTAGAGGTGGGAGGAAAATCACTGTAAACCAGAATGGTCAAGGAAGATGATAGCATTTGAACATATGGTTTGAGGTGGACCTTGAAAAAATGGGTAAGAGTTGGATGCAGAATGTCTATTTCTGAAGGACAGGCAAGAACAAGGGAAATGGGGGTGGTACATGAGGCTGAGTGAGGGTGGGAACTTTGAAGCTGGTTTCAGATCATAGAGGTCACTGAAGGTGGGCATCAGAGGACTGGATATTATCAGAGAAGTAATTGAGAGCTCAAAGTTTTAGGGCGTGGGAGCAGCATGATGCAACAGAATTTAGGGAAGAGGAATCTTGCAGCAGATAATAGGATGGATTGGAGTGGGGCAGCTGGAGGTACTGACACCAGGTGGAAGGGGCTGTGGCAGAGCTGGAAGAAGGAAGCGAGGAGTTTCAGTGAGGTTGATCTGAGGCCAGCAAGACTGAAAAAGAGAGTTTTAATACAAAGCAGTTGGTGCCATCAATATATAAATATCACCAAATGTAATAAGTAAATATCTGTTAATGGTAGAAGGTGAAGATTAAAACAAAAATATGTGGTGTGCAGGAGAGTGGTTCTGAGTTCACATTCCAGCTGTCAGCTCTTCTCTGAAGGCTCTGGGGAGGTTTCAAAGCTCTGTCATGGCTAACGTTTCTATGGAAAACTTAATGCTAAGAAGAAATTGTAAAAGCAAATGCTCTTGATTTTTTTTGCAAGTGCTGAAATTAGTCTTTTGGATTTCAGTCTGCGTTCACTGGGTAACAGTACTATCTCACAGATCGCTTCTCTGCAGTATCTCAGGAAAGAAACCTTGTCTGCAGAATTCTGGGCTATTTTCTCTTAGGGTTTGACCCTGGAGGAGAGTGATTCAAATAAACACAAGGCAAAGTGCTGGCTTACTTTGCCATCTGACTATGCTTACGCAAATATTAAAACAAAACTGAGGCCATCTAATGAAAAATGTTTTTTTAATAAACCAAGAAGAGTTTTTTCTTTCATGTAAAACAAAAGATGACACTGGAAAACTACTAGACCTGGTAAAACAATTTTTTAAGCCTATTATTTTATTTTTCGAAATATTTTTTATTTACTCATTTGGCAGTGCTGGGTCTTAGTTGCAGCACATGGGATCTTCAGTCTTTGTTGAGGCATGCAGGATCTAGTTCCCTGTCCAGGGATCGAACCCAGGCCCTTTGTATTGGGAGCCAGCGTCTTAGTCACTGGACAACCAGGGAAGTCTCAACATTATTTTAAAAATGATTGTTTTCAGAGGCCATCTGTCTCAGGAGTAGTTGAAATGAGTGATTTGGAAAAAAAATGCAACTTTGTTTTTATAACAAAACAGACTATTCACATCAAGAGCATCAAACAGGATTTTAAAAGTATTTTTGAATAAAGATCATGGCATTTAACATTCCAGCCACCTTTGAAATGATCTGGTCATTTTCCAATAATATCATGTTATGGATCATTTTAACATTTTTACCGAATAGTGACCAATGTGTTTTCAAAAGCATCACCCAAAGAAGTAAGTCATGAAGAAATGACAGGAAAGAAATCATTCCAGCCTTTCTCAAAGTCCTAGAAGACTTTGGGTTGTTAAAATTTTCTAACTTATTCCCTGTCCCAGAAAAAGATGCTTAGCAGGAGCAGGATCTGCGTTTTATTGCAAAAGAGACCTCTGTACCTAAAAAGGGAATGTTACAGTCCAACATAAGATTTCAAAAAAGAAGAAGAAGAATATGAACAGAAATAAGTGTAACAGCCAGTGTTTCAGTTCTCAAAAACAAAAGCCTGGTAGTAGTATCAGGGTAGGGGATAACTGTAGAACAGGTGGCCTCTACGCATCATTTTATGGCCAAGGAAACAGAGAGGCATAGAAAAGTTGCATGGTTTCCACAGAAGAAAAGAAGCTTAGTGACAAGTCAAGTCTTCTGAGAGTCTCTGTCCATTGCCTGACTCTTACATCCCTTTGTGGAACACGGTCTTAATTGGCAGATGAGAGGAAGGTAAACTAGCTGACCTAGGAGAGCTTGGCCATTTTGAAAGAAGCTTGACTATCAGAGAATGAACATGAAGATACCCATTGTGTTACTAACCTGGACTCTTGGATTCTTGAATCAATAGAGACCGATAAGAGGCCATATGAGAAATTCAGGCAAGGCTTTGTTGGGACTCATGCTGCAGCAAGAGAGAACGAAAACCAAAAACAGGTGCCCTTGTTCATAGCGCTACCTGAGGAGGGTGGGGTGGTTCCTTAAAATGCGATGAGGGCAGGGGCGGATTGGTGGATCAGGCGGAAAAGGGTGGTTTGGGTGGTCTGCCTACTGCCTTGGTGGAGCTGTGTGCAGGGATCATGCACGGTACCCTGCTTTTGCTCATGACGCCTCGGAAATGGCACTTGGCCTTTTTGCCTCTTATTGTTCATAACTGTCCCGGCCATGCGTGCATGCAGGTTTTTCCAGCCCCTTATTATTTCTTTGCATTCTGTTGCTCTAGGAGATGTTTGTCCAGGACATTTGACCCTCCAGTAAAGGGTCCCAGGTCGCATCCTGTCTCAATTAGGTGACAAAATGATAAAGTATAACAAATGTGGGGAGTTAGGAGTTCTCATATGATGTTGGGAGAAGTGTCCTTTGGGTAATCATTTCTAGGTATAAGCTGGTCCTCTCTGGTTAAAGAGGTACATTTTGTGAAAGCCAGCAATTCCATGTCTACTAAGATCCTTTAGAGAAACTCCCACATACAGGGAACCATATACAAAATGGTCATTCCAGGGAGAAACAGCCTAAAGGTCATCTAGTGGCAGAATAAATACATTGTGACACATAAAAATAGCAAATGATAAATATGTGATGCCAATTATATGCAGTTAACAAACATACAAAATAACATTACATAATAGACATAGAGACATATGCCTTTGGTAAAAGTATAACAAATGCACAGACAAAATATGCCAATTTTAGAATAGCAATAACTTCTGAGAAATTAGGGAAAGGGATGGAAGCTGAAAAGGTAGACAAGGAACATCAAATATATATATTACATTTAATTTCCTTTTAAAACACTGAAGCAAAAATGGCATTTGTTGTATCCAGGTGGTATGTATGCACCTTCTTAATGTATTAAATTAAAACATTAAAATCTCTCTCTGTGTTTGGAATGCTTTTCAAGATATTTTTTTAAAAAGAAACAAGCATTTTGTTAGTAGAGTCAAATAGAATTAATGTCTTTGTCGGTTTACTGCTTTTTGAAATTCAGCTTAATTTTCTTGAGTAAGGCAAATCTATACTACTTCAAAATAAAGCCTCATTGAGATAAACCTTTTGATGATGGCAATCTGAATAAACAAACACACATATCCTTCAAGAAAGGTACTTATTATCTGGGTAAGGGATTGTGGCTCCCACCCCCAAACTCAGCTGCCCCCTAAGGCGCTGCTGGGACCCACTTCCTGGTGACCAGCTTCTCCATTTGAGGACTGGTTAATGACTCCTGGTCTTCCGGTTCAAACAGAACAAGGGACAGCTCTTGCCTTCATGAATGGGGGGAGGGTTGACCCTAGGTCTGGTCTGTTGTGTAAGCAGAAATTGCCACACTTTGACAAAGCACTGCTTAAATATTTTGGTGGGGCGGCCTCCACTTTAAAGTTTTTGAGGAGGGTTGGGGGGGGATTAGTCAACCAGCTGCTAAAGCTCAGTTACTCAGCTTGTTAAGAGTTAACTTCACATCTGGATCTAGTCAGTGTGAGGCTGAGTGCAAAAGCCAACAGAGAACCAAGGAATACCATAGCAAGGGAGGCAGACATGACCAGCGCCTGCCTTTTGTCATAAATACAACTGTCACCTCAAGCTCAGCAGGTAAAAAATCAGAATCACCCAATTCCGTGTCTCCCCCCATCTACCAATGGGTCTTTTCTCTTTCTACCTTCCTCTGTTAATACAAACATTTCCAGTCACTTAGATTTTTGAAGTTTTGATCTCCATCATTTTGGATTCCTCCAGGATCACAGCTCAGTATCCAGTTAGCCACTAAGGTGTGATGTTTTGTGTGTGTGAATATCTCTCTTGCTTATTAATGCATCTTCATTTTTTTTTTTATTCACATAGTCACCACTACCACTCCACTTTGGTGCAATCTCTCAGCTGGGCTGTATCGATGGCTAGTCCTGCCTCAGTTTTTTTCCTTCTTGCAATTTAACTTCATTTTTTCCCCCTCCTCTAAATTCCTATATCAAATATTTTTATTTGTACTCTCCTTTGAGCCTTTAGCAAATGCTACTCTAGTCACTATTTATGTTTTTATTGTTGTCTTGATTAAAAAAAAAAAAAAGTTAGCACTTGGGAAACCCAGATTTCAACTTTAGTTCCCAAATAGTAAATGAAAGAAGTAACCCCGGAGGGCTGAAGATAGCAGTGTGGAAAGTTATAGCTGTTGAAAGTCTGCTGATTTTCCAGGTGTTTAATTCCAAGCTGGGATTTTTTTTTTTTTTCCTAGAGACTTTGACAGTCTAAAAATTGAGAGCTTTCATGGACGTGGAATTTGACCTTTGTCTAACATGAAGCTTTTGACCTTTTGAACACAGTAGGTGTTCACAGTAGACAATCACAGTAGAAATCTATTTGGTTCTGGGCAAGTGCTGACATCAACAAATAGGGTCTGCCTACTACACATAAAGATTATCATATGATCTCTACAGTTTCTAAGCCGTGTCAGTAAAACCAGCTGGCTGGGGAAGGCTTCTGAAATCAGTTGGCTCTGGCTGCTATAACAAAATACCATAGACCAGGAGGTTTAAACAACAAACCTTGTTTCTCACGCTTCTAGAGGCTGGGAAATTCAAGATCAAGGTGCCAGCTGATTTGGTTCCTGACGAGAGGCCTCTTCCTGGTTGACAGACGGCCATCTTCCCATTAGGTCCTCACGTGGCCCTTTGGAACATGAGTGCAGGGAGGGGGCGGGGGAGAGGGAGAGACAGGAGGGAGAGATTTCCTGCAGCTTCCTTTTCAGCAGGGCATTAATCCCATCATGAGTTGTTATTGTTCAGTCACTCAGTCATGTTGACTCTTTGCTACCCCGTGGACTGCAACACACCAGGCTTCCCTGTCCTTCACCAACTCCCGAAGCTTGCTCAAACTCATGTCCATTGAGTCGGTGATGCCATCCAACCATCTCAACCTCTGTTGTCCCCTTCTCCTCCTGCCTTCAATCTTTCCCAGCATCAAGGTCTTTTCCAGTGAGTTGGCTCTTCACATTAGGTGGCCAAAGTAGTGGAATTCAGCCTCAGCATCAGTCCCTCCAATGAATATTCAGGACTGATTTCCTTTAGGATTGATGGTTGGATCTCCTTGTAGTCCAAGGGACTCTCAAGAGTCTTCTCCAACACCACAGTTCAAAAGCATCAGTTCTTTGGTGCTCAACCTTCTTTATGGTCCAACTCTCACATCCATACATGACCACTGGAAAAACCATAGCTTTGACTAGACGGACCTTTGTCAGCAAAGTAATGTCTCTGTCTCTTAACGCTGTCTCAGTTGGTCATAGCTTTTCTTTCAAGGAGCAAGTGTCTTTTAATTTCATGGCTGCAGTCACCATCTGCAGTGATTTTGGAGCCCAAGAAAATAAAGTCTGTCACTGTTCCCATCATGAGAGCCCACCTAATTTAACTCTAATTTCCTCCTTGCTTCCAGGTTGCTCAGTGGTAAAGAATCTGTCCGCCAATGCAGGAGACCCAAGAAAAGCAGGTTGGATCCCTGTGTTGGGAAGATCCCATGGAGTAGGAAATGGCAACTCACTCCAGGATTCTTGGCTGGAAAATCCCATGGACAGTGGAGTCTGGCGGGCTCACTGAGTCAGACAGGACTGAGCATGGGCACGAATTTCCTCCTTAAAGGCCCCACCTCCAAATATCACCACTCCATCACATTGGGCTCCAACTAACAAATTTGGGGTATTGGACGGGAAGGACACATTCAGTTCATGGTACCTTTTTTCATTTTTCTAAAATGTCTATAAGCATGTTGGAGTGTCACAGTTATTTTACCAGATCTCATCTTCTATAGTTTTGGGAGAATTTACTATGAAGGAAGACCACGTAGGCAGAGTTGAAGCTTAAGGCAGGAACCTCCCGCTGGTCAGCCACAAGGTCCAGTGGGGGAGGGGAGGGAAGGCAGGACAGTCACGACAAAAAACACTGCCTAATGTTCTGTCATTTTAAGCTCTGACTGTTCAGCATGAGGTTTCACAAAGCCCTCAGCCCTTCTCCCCACTCCAAGTGTTACACACACTCCAGTGGTGTTTATTTAAATTATCTTAAGGTGAATTTAAATTGTTTTTACTTTGAGAGTGAATTCTACAGACACTTGAAAGAATTAAGGACATTCTTAGCAGCAAAATTAAACAAAATAGACAGAGTTAGGAATTTATCTTCTGCAAACTATAACGTTAACTTCAAGTGTCTTTTTTAAATGTGGTGAATTAAGCTCTTCTGAACGTCTGGAGTTTATATCTTCTCAGAATATCTGTTAATTAGTATAAACTTGAGTTCTAAAATAATGTTTCCTTGAAATTATGTGAGGTGCTTTGCAAAGAAGAAAGAAAGCAGTTAGCTGCCTCTAGCTAGAAATGCTTTGGAGAGAAGGATCTGTCCAGTAGGTGAAGAGCCCTTTTCAAATAACCAACAAAACCTTTGATGACAAAATTTTTCAAAATTTAGCCCCAATTCTCATGCAAATCCATTCCAACATTACCAAACATGTACCTAGGATGGTAAACTTCTCATGGACCAGAAGATCTGAGCTCATTTTAATTTTGTGACTTTTACATTAATTAGTTTGTAAACAAATTTACAAATACCTGTTTTAAATCTAAATGACTTTTTCAGTTTTCATTCTATTTTAACATTAGTAGGAATTTTTTCTAGTTCTTCTTTTTAGTGCTTCTCTATGATAATACAGATTTAATTCAGCTAAGCCTGGGTATCCACTCTGTGGCAGGGTCTTAAGCAGTTTTATAGTATTTGGCCTCAAAAATTGGGTTTTGGAATTTGACTCTTGTTAACTTCCCTTGATTGAGTTGTTCAGTCCCTTAAAAAAATCCCCAGGATATGGTGGCCAAGAGCCCACAAAGGGAAGAGGTCACACTTCCCCTCTCCTCCTCCTCTGTAACCTCACACCAGGAGGGCACTGGCACCAATTCTTCTCCTATGATGCCTCTATCAGGCTTCATTGGTGCCTCTGATGACGGTTCTATTTTAGAACATTTTTTAAAAAAAGAAAGAGAAGAGCTGATATATAAAGGTACTATTTCCAGGTAATTTTCACTTATTCTTCAAAGAGATTTTGGGTCTCTATGACTTGTGGCTGCTAAAAAAAATCATCTGTTGTTCTAGTTTAACAGCTCTTCAATTTTTTCCACTGCTTGTACACACGGTACTTGCATATAGGAGATGGCTAGATAGATGAACTGTGATCAGTCGTGTCTGACTCTTGTGACTATAGCCCACCAGGCTTCTCTGTCCATGGAATTTTCCAGATAAGAATACTGAAGTGGGTTGCCATTTCCTTCTCCAGGGGATCTACCCAACCCAGGGATCTACCCAACCCAGGGATCGAACCTATGTTTCTTGAGTCTCCTACATTGGCAGGTGGATACTTTACCACAGCACCACCTGGGCAGTCCTGATAAATATGTGACATATCCATGGATGATTAACTTCAAAAGTTAATCCAAAATTAATGTCTTAGTGCATCCTCATCACTTGCCTCTCTCAAACTGGGGTCCTGAAATCAATTTCTTGCCAGTCCCTGAGTCTTTGATGCCAACAAACCCTATAGTGAAGGGAAACTCAAGGAAAACCCCATATCTGACAAATGATCACACTTTTAAACAGCACCTGGCTTTGGTAGAGAGTTAAACCTTGGTAGTAGACCTCTATGTAAAGTAGTAAGTGCATGCATTGCAAAATCTCTCCCCTAAGAGCAGCAGCATCACAAAAGTATATATAATACTAGCACAGATTCAGAGGGCAGGTGGGCAACTGTGATGTCTCTGAGAAGGAAAAACGCAATGGCTTTCAATGCAAGGCCATTCATTCCAACCAGCCAACCAGTTCAACTGCTAGCAATAGTCTCATGAAACAAAATGAAAGTATGCATTTGTCCTTCCTGAGAGCTGCCCATCATGGACAGGACCCTGGAAAAAGCCCTGTGGTAACAGCAGGGCATTGTGCAGCGGCTCCAGGAATGGCAGTAGGGCTCAAACGTTACCGTTCTAATCGCTCTGCTGTCTAGGGACCAGGGCGAAAGAGAGGAGGGGTCAGGAAAAACCCAAGCCGCAGAAATAAAGGTAGAAGAATGACAGGTTACACCTCATAACAGAAAAAGAGAAAACACTCCCAAGCCCATAGGGATCATGGCAGGTGTTGAGATGAGTGTAGCATCAAGAAAATACTCTCTCGGGGCAGAGTGTGATACTGGTTTCCACTTGGTGGCTTGGAAGAAGAGAGCTTTGATGGAATTCACTGTCCTGTGTCCTTCTCTGTTCAGTTCAGTTCAGTCGCTCAGTCGTGTGCGACTCTTTGCGACCTTCTCTGTTAGCAGCTTCTAAATGACAGCAGGCAAAGCTGTAAGTATCGGAGGAGAAGCCAAAGAGAAATGATCAACATGGTTAGCTGCTTGGGGGAAAAGAGGCCAGGATGGGACCTTTAGGAGAATCATCCAGCTTCTTAGAATGGGACTGGGAGAGCCCCGCTTTCACTTGGGGAGGGGAAAATGAATTGCGAACCATGACAAAACCATGCCCTGAAAAGAGTGTCTGTGAAAGAAGCTCCATCTCAACAAGTGAAACTTGGGTCAGAGGCAGGACGACGTGCCCAGAGCTGGACCAGTGGGGGTTCAGCTTGTGGACAACCTGTCAGCTACCTGTTGTTTGATTAAACATAAAGCAGTTGCTGGACTTCTTAGTCAATTCCCAAGCATAATTTCTCTTTTGTGGTGGAAACCATGCTAAACGTTGAGGAAAGAGAGAAAGAAAGGAATAGAAACCATGATCTGTGCCTGCCAGTCAGCAAAGGACAGTTCCATTTTGCTTTTGCCTGATTTTATGCAAATCTTTCATTCAAAAAGGCCAGCTAGATCTAATACACCAAGGCAAAGAACTAAGAGTGGGTTGGGGAGAGTTTATTCTATTCACCTAGGTGATATGGTGATATTCATGAAAATGTTGTTTACATGTTCCGTTTCACAAAAGAATGGTTCAAAAATGAAACAGTTGAATGGAGAAGACAACAGACGGAATTTTAGGCAAAAAAAAAAAACAAAAAACAGGCTCATTTTTGTCATCTAAATTATTACCTGTATTAGCCAAAACTAAGTCATTTTTATTGTTGAGCTCCTACATAGATAGAATTTAGTTAAGATAGCAAAAAATATTCAGAACAGAGAAATATGTCTTATTGTCCTAAAAGTTGTCTGCCCAGTCTTGCTGCTTTTAAAAGTTGCAGAGAATCACACTCTGTGAGTTCAAATACTTCCTTTTATGCTGAATAAATAAACTTGCTTCCAAGTCAGGATGAGCAGGCAGTTCCAAACACTGAACACTTAATGACATTCAGCATGAAGTCCTGGATGTGATCTGTAAAATCAGGGGTTAGTACATTCTTAACCTTTACAAACAGACAAAAGGGCAAAAATGTCTCATATAGTTTTTGGTATAAGTGTTGTTCATATGTCCATAATATTCTCCAGCTTTATATATGTATACATACACACACACACACACACACACACACACACACACACACACACATGCATACCTTGCTATATCAGTTAGTAAAACACCAGGATTCTTTCTCAAGTGTTCTGGGGCATCCAGAGTTCAGCTGCAGGGCAACAGGTAAAGGGAGGTGGGATGAAGCTTGAAGAAGTCAAATGTTACCCATTTCACATTGTTGCCAGAGGGTCTGCCTGTGTTCTGCAGAGGAGAGTGGTGTCAGGGACCCTTAGCACCCAGTGCCTGCAGCCTGACCCCCTGACATCACGGAGGAGCAAACGGAGGTGCATGGCATCTGGAAGATGAGTGATCTGGCCCTCTTGGTTTTGTGCTCTGCCCCCTCCCCCATCCAGTATAATAGTTTTTCTTAACGAGGAAAAGAAGGAAATCAGATAGGCTAGATACTTTGCCCAAGGTCATTCAGGGCTTTTGTCCAAGTTCAAAACATTGCTGGCTCGGGAACCCATCTGGAACCTTCTTGACTAATGACATGGAGGCAAAGGTCTTCTCTAGAATTAAGTGCTGCCTCTGCAGAGAGAGTTTCCTAGGAAGACTTGTGGTTTAGTTTTGTTTGAGCTGGAAGAAGAGGGAAAAGAGAAAAGAATGGATTGAACTTTAAACTGTTTTCAAGGTCAAGCTAGGGAACTGAGCTGCAAAGAGGCTATTACTATTGTGGGTGGAACTCAAAGGCTTTGATTAAGCCCTCTCGCTGTTTAAATACTCTGTGTTGAGCTGGCAATCCAGGGTTTTAGCTGCCCCGGAAGCAAATATGGCCTTGGCAGTCTCTTCCTTCATTTTTCTTGGTGGCTGAAGGGGGCCCATAAATATTTCATTTAGCTTGTACTGTGCAGGCCCACGAGTGTTTAAAAATTATTAAATTTGTTGCTGACATACAAAAAAGCTGGTTGGTTTCTCCAAAAATAAAAAAGTCTGGCCAGTGAGGCCCATATTCCCCTGTAGCCGCCAAGGGCTGGCGGTAGTGCGAGGCCGCTGCCTCTTCCCTTGGGGCGCACACCCCTGGCTGAGCCAGAGATGTCGCTCTGCCTGTTCTGGCCTCACCTCCTTTTCCCTCCTTGGCTTCCTTCTTCCTGCCCCTTTGTCACAAGCAGCTGGTGCCAAGGGACCTCCTGACCCACCTCTGCTTTCAGACTCACCCCGCTGATCCTGCTCTGTGTCTCAAAGCCTGCCTTCTCCCAGGTGGCGTCAGCTAACAAGTCGGTCTTACAGGCCCATTACGGCAGTGCTTACACTTTTCACTCTCCAACAGCACTCTTTCGTTTTCCCATGGTCTTTTTTCCTGGACCTACTGGAGAGAGTAGTACGAATTTTAGGCCAGAGGATAGGCGAAGTGGAGGGATTTGGGTACAGGTGAGCTCCTGGTCATGCCAGCCTAGGGGTTCGCTGTCTTTTCTTGAGAGTGGGACCACAAGATTGGAACACTGTAATTAGATGGTAGGGTGATGGAGCAGTTTACATCCTTCCCAAGAAAAGAGAGAAGGCCTCCCACCCCCACATCCATCTCCAGAGGTTCCCTCTAAGGAACCTCCCTCCAGACCAGCCTCGACTAGGAACAGGACGCTCAAGCCCATCTGAGCCACCTGTGACACCTGTGGGGCCCCGGGCCTCCTGGCAAAATGTCAGGCACTGCTTAGGGAAGCAAACACCTCCGCCTTCTCCTGCAGGTACAGCGCCAAGGTCGCACCTGGCTGGAGGGTGGCCGAGGTGAGGAAGGGCAGGGCTCCCGCAGCCCGGGGAGAAGGAGGGCTCCTGAACTTACAGTTTTGCCCCAGCCTTT
>NW_011494824.1:1871178-1911463 GCF_000754665.1 Bison bison bison | reverse complement strand
AGCCTTTCTCCTGTTCCCACAGCTGGCCCTGGATCGGTTCTGTACTATGGTCATCAGACTGGCAGCTGGTTTAGTTCTGACAGCTTTTCCTTCTCCTTCTCCAAACTCCTAGCTTTAGGAAGTACTTAACAGGTCTTGTGTTTAAACGAGAACATGGCAGGGGCCTGAGAACTCTCAGGAACAATAGGCAGGGGGCAATGACCTCCCTCAGACTCCCCTAGCCTTTGTTCACAGCCCAGAAGGCACAGCATGAACTTGGAAAAATCATATTGTCACGTGGGAGACTGCAAGGGAAGGGGGGGAGAGAACAAAAAAGTTTGGAAGTGAGTTCTTAAAGCAAATGTATCCCTGGCAATTTCTCCAGATTCATAGGAACAGGAGACTTAAAGAGCTTAATTTCAAATTATATAATGTATTATCACTCTACACGCATGGATTCACAGTCCAGATTTAGATCCAAGGGGGAAAAAAGTGATAGGTTAAACTAAGAGTGTGCAACTCAATACTTAAAAATAAAATTGATAATTTGCTTAAGTATGAACATTTTGATTCTATAGCAAAATTATTAGGTGTCAGAAATGATTTGCATGACATCAGAGCACATATTCCGAGAGGCTGATAGGTGTCATACCTCTGCTCTCAAAGAGTTTGCAGTCTAACTGGGTTAAGAAGGCATGAATTTTGGAAAGGTGTGATAAAAATGTTTGCTAAACAGAGTCAGAAGTTTTAGGAATGGCATTTCTTAGCAAATATCAGTGCTACGAGTTTTTAGGACAAAGGGAAAATGAAATCCATCAAGAAAGGTTTTGCTAAGTTTGTCATTTACAATGTTTTACCTTCTACACAATGTCAATTTAGTGCTTGGCTGGACAGGGGCTATATCTTATTTCTAACACCTGGAACATGCTGACACAGAATAAGCCCTGAATTCATGCTTGCTGAATGAACAAGTGAATGAATGAATTCAGGTAAAGAAAGCAGACAGTTTCCACTGTTTTTAGGCATTCCTTGTGGGCATACTTCCCAGGAGAAGCAGATGCTTGTCAGAGTCACAAGCCTTCCCATATTTGCCAAGACAGCACAAGCCTGGAATAGCAATTATGCGACTTATAGCCTTGGACGCTGGGCAAGTCCCTGCACCATCATCTGTCAAGGAAAATCCACTTCATAGGAGACAGTGCAGACCAACTTCTTACCCAGGTGCTATGACAACACATATACAAATGAACCTGCTTTTGTACAACGCATCCTAATTTGCACATAAGAAAATTACACATTTACCTGCCCTAAGAGACTTTTCTAATTACTTTTATTTCTTTTTATATGCAGCCCACATTTTTAAGCAGGAGACTAGAGTCTAGCCCCTGGGTTGGGAAGATCCCCTGGAGGAAGAAATGGCAGCACACTCCAGTATTCTTGCCCAGAAAATTCCACGGACAGAGGATCCTGGTAGGCTATAGTTCATTCGGTGGCAAAAAGAGTTGCGTGTGACTGAGCACACACAAACATTTTTACAAAAAATAAACTAAATAAAATAAATGTCATCCTTAGTAATGAAATAATCTCTTTTTAAACTGAAATAGAGCTGATTTACAATGTTTCAGATGCATGCCAAAGTGATTCAATTGTACATAGATATATCTATTCTTTTTCAGATTCTTTTTCATTATAGATTATTACAAGATGTTGAATATATCTACTTTTTCAAAACTTTATTCGGTTTTTCTCTTTCCAACTTTAAAAGAAGTGTGTTCAGGGATAAAGGGAATTTTCTGGAGCAACATCCACTGGCATGGCAAGTCAGCAGAACCATCCTGAGGACTCTGGCTCTGGCTGGGGGGCCCTTGCTCCCCAGAGCAGGCCCGGTGGCTCCCAGCACACCCAGCATCAGGGCGGAGTGGGTTAAGCCTTGAGGTCAACGCCGGGCAGCCTTCTGCTGGCAGCTGCCCCACTGTCTTGGTGCCCTGTGGTCCGGCTCTCCCCACCTTTTGCTTCGCTGGAAGCAGGCCATTGAAGTAAGTGAAGTAAAGAGCACGAGCTTATCAGTAAAGAGAGATTTGAGTGGACAGGTTCAAAATGGAGCAGTACAAAGTCCAGGTAATTGGTCACGTCCCCATCTCTTCTCCTGCATGAGCTCCACTGTTAAGCTAGTTTGCTTCTCTTATGAAGTGTGTGTGTGTGGGGCGGGGTGGGTGTTAAGAAATTCTGCAGCCACGAAAGATGACGTTGCTCACTCAACCCAGAAGGCTTGATTTCCAGGGATGTTCTCTCAGTCTGGGGAGCAGGGCTGTCTCTGGCCCTGTAGATGGAGGCCGGAAGGTGAAGGGGCTTTGCTGGGCAGGCAGACTTGGGTAGGGGGTAGTCTGTGTGGGGTGGTCTGGAGAATGCAGTGAGACCCTCCTGCCCCACTCCTTCCCCTGAAAACTCCTGGGAATCAGATGATGCAAAAAAGCAAACCATCCCCACTCCCTAACCAAAATACTTCTGTTTAAAAATCAAATGTATGGAAGGAGGCACATGGTTTAGTTATTTTGGGGTAGGGGCAAGATGGAACACGTGCTGGGCAAGGGGAAGATCCGTCAGGCACTCGGTTGGGAGGTAGCAAGGGTGGTGGTTAAAATGCAAACTGTGGTTCCACCCTGTACTAACTGTGAGTAATTTCAGCCTAAGTATCTGTTTTCTCACTGTTCACAGGGGATAATAACAGTATCAGCTCACGAGGTCCTAGAAAGGATTAAACGCGATAATGTATGGTAAACCCTAGCAAGGTGGGTGGTGCACCATGAGTGCTCAACAAACAGGAGCCATTATTAGTAATAATAACACTACTACTAATGTATGGTAGAAAAATAATGATACATGTTTAGAACATTCTTGTTCGACTTCCCTGGTGGTCCAGTGGTTCAGAATCTGCCCTCCAATGCAAGGGATGTGAGTTTGATCCCTGGTCTGGGATGATTCCACATGCCTCGGGGCAACTAAACCAGTGAGCTGCAGCTACTGAAGCCCACACACCCTAGCGTGTGCTCTACAAGAGAAGCCACCACAGTGAAAAGCCCATACACCACAAGAAACAGTAGTTCCTGCTCACCACAGTGAGAGAAAGCCTGTGCACGGCCAAGAAGACTCAGTGCAGCCAAAAAGAAATACATTTAAAAACAAATAACATTATTGTTCATCAAGTCTAGCTGTTATGATGGCAGAGTTAGGAAACCCATCTCCCTGGGGGCTTCTGAGGACTCAGTCGTCAGATTGTATCTGGGCTGGCCGCTCCACGTTCAGACACGGAGACCATCCTACATGCCCACACAGCACTGAACTGCTCTCCAAGGGCACTGCCCGATGTGAGCTTATTTGCTCTTTACGGTAACTCTGTGAAGAGGTTTTATAGAAGAAATGAAAACTCAGAGAGGTGCCCCAAGTCTGCCCGCTTAAATACAGAGCCAGGACTAAGGTCTCCCGTGTTTCAGGCAGATTCTTTACCAGCTGAGCCACCAGGGAAGCCCAAGAATACTGGAGTGGGTAGCCTATCCCTTCTCCAGGGGATCTTTCTGATCCAGGAATTGCACTGGGGTCTCCTGCATTGCAGGCAGATTCTCCACCAGCTGAGCTACAAGGGAAGCCCCAAATTTAGTTTCACTCACTACAGATTCTGTGCTCTTCTCATCAGACAAGTGTTCAAAATAAAAATTCCATGGCCCTAAATCCCTAAATTCCACAGATTCTGATTATTGGCCAGGAATTTTTTTCTACGTGCTAGGCAGCTTGGAGAATTTCCAAGTCACAGCTTCTTTGTTATCTTTGATTTTTCAAGTGAACTAAAAATTGGAAACAGGAATTTAACGGAGAGAGGAGAGGGGTGGAAAGAGGAGGCCAGTCTGAGCAGGAGGCCTGAAGCAGCCCAGGTAAGCCTCGGGGCCGTCAGCACGCATCCAGAGCCTGGGAGTACCGGCTTCTATCGTGAGGAGTATCCCTGGGCCGGGCACTACTCCGAGCCCCCGAGCACATTCACACAGTTTCCTGCCATGCTCACGACCACCCTCTGATGTCATCCAGCTCCATTTTACAGGCGAGAAACCGGACGTGCACTCACTTAGGCAAGCCCACCTCTGTGCTCAAAGCGGTTGGTTAAGTACTGTTGGTTCTACTCATAGAACTAATTCAGCGCCTGGCTGAGGCAGGCAGCGAGGGTCAACTGAACGGGTCAGAGACCTCTGGGCAAGGAGAAGGGCAGGGCTCCCCGGGACCCGGAGCACACCTGTGCCTGCCTCCCTCCTGCCATCCCAAGAGCTGGGGTGGGCCACACTCCTGCCTAAGATTCATCCTCCCACCGTGCTTGAGGCTGCATGCTTTCTGGTCTCTTCTAGAGCTTTCTGGAAGCAATGCTTAGTGTCTTCTTTTCTTCACCATCTTCAACTTTTTCATCTATCAGTTCCTTCTCAGTGATCTGTGAATAGGGTTGCTGCTGCTACTGCTGCTAAGTTGCTTCAGTCGTGTCCGACTCTGTGCGACCCCATAGATGGCAGCCCACCAGGCTCCCCAGTCCCTGGGATTCTCCAGGCAAGAACACTGGAGTGAATAGGGTTAGGTGGGCCTATCTAACAATTCTCTAGCTTCACATGCCCTAAATCTGCTAAAACTGATTTCATCCCTCACCCTACCCCCAAATCTTCTCCCCTGTGTTCACCATCTCAGTAATGACAGCATTCATTTGGATGGCCAGGGCAGAAATTTCCGCATCGTTTTTGGCCCCTCCCTCTCAGTCACTTTGTCTTGCAATTCATTGCCTCGTTGTAGCTGGCACCCTGTAAATGCCTCTCAAACATCACATCTCTCCTCTGCCACCACCTTCAGCCATCCTCACGCTGGATCAGCGCTGTTGGGGTGGTTTTCTCCTTTTCTAGTTTTGTCAACCTCCCCCAGGTTCTCTGCACAACAGCAAGAGAGATCTTTATAAACAGAAAGCCAATCCTGCCATTCCCTTGCTTAAACCCTGCAGTGCCTCTGCTAAATCCTAAATCGAAGACTAATGTCTACATGGAGGGACACAGACTTTGGTGATACGGTCCTGCTCACTTCTCCGGACTACTGTCCCTCTCCCCCCAGAATCCTCATCCCTCCCACCAGCCAACTGGGCCAGTTCTCCTTACCCTTCAGCGCAGTGTCACCTGGCCCAGGAATTCTCCTCTGAACTCTCCTATGTGCTTGGACCCTGATAGCATTTACTCACCACATGATAACTATCGACTTTTTTTTAATATCCTGAACTACAGAAAGCACCTTGTCCTTGAGGATAGAGACAGTGTCTTAGCTATCAGTATCTATTCTTCATCCCATACCTGGCATTTGGATAAAACTTGGGCTCCAAAATCACTGCAGATGGCGACTGCAGCCATGAAATTAAAAGACTTGCTCCTTGGAAGAAAAGCTATGACCAACTGAGACAGTGTATTAAGAAGCAGAGACATTACTTTGCTGACAAAGGTCCATCCAGTCAAGGCTATGGTTTTACCAGTGGTCATGTATGGATGTGAGAGTTGGACCATAAAGAAGGCTGAGCACCAAAGAATTGATGCTTTGGAACTGTGGTGTTGGAGAAGACTTTTGAGAGTCCCTTGGACAGCAAGGAGATCAAACCAGTTAATCCTAAAGGAAATCAGTCTCGAATATTGGAAGGACTGATGTTGAAGCTGAAACTCCAATACTTTGGCCACCTGATGCGAAGAACTGACTCTTTGGAAAAGACCCTGATGCTGGGAAAGACTGAAGTCAGGAAGGAGAAGGGGATGACAGAGGATGAGATGTTTGGATGGCATCACTGACTCAATGGACATGAATCTGAGCAAGTTCTGGGAGTTGGTAAAGGACAGGGAAGCCTGGTGTGCTGTAAGCCTGGGGTTACAAAGAGTCGGACACGCCCAAGTGACTGAACAACAACAACAATAACCATAGACATGGGTTGGATGAATAAGTGACCCAGCAAGGCCATGAGGGGTAACCAGAAGCTCATCAGGACTTTGGAGCTCAGAGTACACAATGTTTTCCTCATTTAGGGGCCAAGTTGGCAGCAGAGATGGACTGAAATGGTCCAGAGGAAGCCCCTGAAAGCTAATACCTGCTGAACTAGCCTCTTTGTAAGCCTTGCTGTTAATTATTTTCCCTTAATTTCTGTAGTGATCCTATAAGGTAGAGACTGTTCTTGCTCTCATTTTACAGATGAGGAAACCAAGGCTCAGAGAAGTTAAAGAATTGGCTGAAAGTCACACGGTAGTGATGCTAAGATTCAAACTCTAGTCTATGTGCCTTTCTCTATGTTACAATTTAGTTCCACAGCTTGCTCCTGCAGCTGCCTCACTCTATAACACATGTGGAATATTTAGGGAGTTCTTATGACTCCACATGCAGAGATAAAACTAGGCAACAGCTTGTAAGAAGGACAAATTTCCCACCAGACTTGGCACAGTCATGCTAAGAATCTGGATATCTTTGTTTAGCATCTAACTGGACTCAAGATTCTGTAATCCCGGAATTTGAGAGCTGGAAAGGACCTGAGAAATCCTTTTATCCAGGTCCATCCTTTGACACATGAAGGGGCCAGTGCTCTGCCCAAGGTCACTCTTTGAGGCTCCTGATCCTCCGGCCAAGCCGTGCATGCTTTGCCATTCTGATCCTTGACTGTGTGTATTTGAGTCTTAATAAAACAGCTCTCTAAAAATTTCAAACCGCACTTGTCAGATAAACAATTTCAACTTCCCTAGTAGCCAGATGTCATTACATCAGTGGGCCTGGACTGGCTGGAACCAGAAAGTTCAGGGGAAAGTAGGACTTCGGGTGAAATGGGGTTTCGATGGTGACGGCGGCCCAGGGGTGGGGCGAGTTGGGATTCTTTCCCCAGACGACCTTCCTTTTCACAAACATCAGGGAAAAACAAGACGGGACTTCAGAAAGCTTTGTTGAACACATACCTGCAAGTAGGAACTGGAGAAGTTGTCCTCAGGGGCTTGTAATCCAAAAGGCAGATAGATGTGAGTGCAGCAATTAGACATGATAAAAATCTAAGGGGCTAATACTCGGAGGAGGGCACCAAGAGCCTTGCCTTGGAAGTCAGGGAAGGCGTCCTCCAGGAAGTGGCCCCAGCTGGGCTTTGAAGGAGAAACAGAAGAGGAGGCAGGTCATTTCAGAGGGCAGAGCAAAGCTGGAGGGGCTGAGAGTTAGTCATGAGAGGGCAAATGCAAGCAGCGCTGCTCAGAGTGTGGAACGTGTACAAGGATCACGTGAGGGGAGTGTTGGAAACGTCATCATCCGGCCCCACACCTGAACCTACTGGATCGGAACCACTGGGGATGGGCCCTGCGACCTGCACGACTTAACAAGTAGCGTAGGCGATTCTGACGTTCCCTAGACGTTAAGGCCCATTGAATTGGAGTGTTCCTAACTGGAAGTCGGGGCATCCTTGCTCCCGAGGTGGGGCTTTGGGGCAGAGACAGGTGCAGACAGAGTGTGGGTGCCGGCCCTCAGGCTCCCTTCTGAAACACCCCTTGTGCTCCGGCCCTTCTCAGACTCAAGCAAGCACCATAGAGCGCACTGTGTACTTTCTGGAGGTTTTGCCCTGTCATCTGTGAGGCCCCAGACGGCCCGGCCCCCCTGTGATTCTAGGTGCTGACCGTGTCACTATAAGCGTCACAGCCATGTCTCCAGGGACTTGTCATGTCTGCCAGGGCCCTGTGAGTGCTCCTTCTCGGAAGTCTCACTTTCTTTGTGTCCTTAATGACTCAGACGCCATTCTCCCGCGTGGACCTTCCCAAACACCTCATCTGAAAGTGGCACATGCCCCTGTTTCCCTCACTCCCTGTAACCCAGTCTTGCTTTATTTTCTCCACCAGCTGAATCAATATCTATCCTATGTTTTCCTTTTCGTTTCTTGCCAGTCCTCCCAGACTCCAGTACAACGTGAGGTTCATGAAGACAGAGGCTTATGTGATTTTTATCTCGTTGCTGTAGTCTCCATAGAAGATGTGCTCCATGTGTCCAGTGAATGAACGGTTGACCCGTTCTGCACGTGTTGCTCCAGTTATAAATGATTGAGCCAGGAATGAGTCCCTAGTTCCGGGGCAGCTTCCCACTGCTGGGCCAATAGCCTTGGAGGGGGTCTGGCATGAGAGTCATGCTGACAGGCTGACCCCATCAGACCCCGCTGTGAGACACGGGGAGGGACGCTACAGTAGGGTGGGACCGAAGCAAAGAGCCACAGAGACAAGGCCGCAGACGCTCAAGGCAGGGGAGTAACAGGAGTGGAGACAGGGAAGAGCTGCGTCACCGTCACGGTGGAGAAACCTCGATTATCGGGTCTGATAATCCCAGAGAAGGACTCGGGAAACGCCGGGTGAGATGGGGTGGGGACGGGGTTGGGGAGAGCTACTCTTCTACCCTGGGTGATGTCCTAGGTGGCTTCCCTTCGTTCTCTGCACATCCTCCAAACAGCTTTCCATCAGCTAAGATAACCGGCGGGTCCCAGGCTCCTTCACAAAGGCAGCTGCTGCCCAGCCCAGCCCAGCCCCTGTCCGGGGAGGGACTCCTAGTGACCCAGAGGGCCTGGCCTTCCCTCCCGGGGTAAAGTGCCGAGGGCTGAGCTCTGGGGAGTGTCCTTGCCCCTCCCTGGAGGCGAGGCCCAACTAAGCTGCTCCCTCAGGGTGACAGTATGGAGGGAGACCTCGGGCAATTGCACTTTAAACAGGCTCTTTCCCTTTATGACTATGCAGGGAGAAGGTCAGGGAGAGGCCTTGTTGCTCAGCCAAGTCTGCAAACAAAATCCCATGTTTGCTGTTCCAGGGCGTCCTTGGAGCGGCTCCTCTGAGGCAGGCTGGGGGGTGAGGCGCGGGGTGCCAGCAGTGGATGGTGTGGGGCAAGGAGCGTCACCCCTGCCCCCATCCCCACTCGGTTGTTACCTGATCTGTCACAGGGCCCGGGCCCTCCCCTCTGCCTGCCGGTTACCTTCCTGCGTCATTTCCCAAGAACATCTGTGGAAATCTGCCCGTCCACCCCGACGGAAGCCCAATTTTTCTAGAGTTGCTAGCACAACTCTGAAAACATTTTATTTTGGCCCTGCTTAACACTGAGGTTGTTGGGGCTCTTATCTTTTTCTTAAATGGAAAACATTCTGAACAGATGGCATGATAACAAAAGCTCATTTGTTCTGTGAATATTTATGAAGTTGCACTAAGTGTCAGGCGCTGGACCAGAAGTGGAGGAAACAGCAGTGACGAGACAGGAACGCCTGGGCTCCCTGAGCCTCTGTCAACGGGAGAGGCAGGTAGTGAACAGGTAGTGATAAACAGGGGGATATTATGAAAGGAGAAGTACAAGAGTCTACCGGAGCTTATCACAGTGAAGACTGGACTAGGCTGGAGTCTGAAGAAACTTTATGGAAGAATGAGCAGGTATTTTAGCCTACTAAAGACGGTGTAGAAAGAGGGTGTGGAAACACAGAGGAACGTATTTGTAGGTCAGGAAAGACAGAAAGAGAGAGAGAGGAGATAGGTGTAAAGAAATATAGAAGTCCAATGGCACCCCACTCCAGTACTCTTGCCTGGAGAATCCCATGGACGGAGGAGCCTGGTGGGCTGCAGTCCATGGGGTTGCTGAGAGTCAGACATGACTGAGCGACTTCACTTTCACTTTTCATTTTCATGCATTGGAGGAGGAAATGGCAACCCACTCCAGTGTTCTTGCCTGGAGAGTCCCAGGGCCAGGGGAGCCTGGTGGGCTGCCGTCTATGGGGTCGCACAGACTCGGACACGACTGAAGCGACTTAGCAGCAGCATGGGTAAACTGAAGACAGGAAGGTGGAAGCGGTGAGAGACATTAAACACATTTTGAGGAAAAACAGAACAAGCTTTGCTCTTCACACCCCCCAGAATGTGGCATTCAACAATCACATGAGCTTCCCTTTCCCCAACTCTGCATGACAAATGGTTTTACCAGTTCAGAGCAAATAGACAGACAGCTGACCATACTCTGAGTGTCTGTCCCTGTCCACAGTTCATCTAGAAAAGTTGGCCATGTCGTCTGTCCTGAAGGCCAGTTCCCCTGTCCAAGGAGGGGTGCCTGAGCCCAGAGAGGCCAGTGTTTAGTCTTGTCAGGGGGCTATGCAATGGCCTGTTTCAAAAGCTCTGTGAAACAGAGGCAGCCTGTGCTACATGGTGATGCATGAACCAGTAAGAATCTGAATTCTTGTTTAAAGGGGCTATTGAACAAGACACATCACACAAAATTGGCCAATAGCAGCAGAAGTGGGAGAAACAGAGGCAGGGAGTTGCCAAGACAACGCAAAGCTGAAACCCTTGCGTGTGAAGCCCAAAGCTTGCTGCAGTGTCCTCTGGGCCCCAAAGACAGTTCCACCTCCGTGAGGCTTGGCTGTGCTGTGGAGGGTCCTGTCTTCCTGTCTCTCCACAGATCCCTTACAACGAACCTCACTCACCTCCTGGGTCCTGCTTCTTACCGCTGGAGAGCTAGACTCCACAAAGTGGGCTTTGAAATCTGACATCTGGCTAAATTTTCACTTTTACACCAATTGCTTGGGTTACAGCCTTAGATTCAAAGTTTTTGGGGCTTTCTCCATTTTCTACCAGTTTTCTTTTACTCATGTTTTGAGTATTAGATTAACTCACTGTTTAAGCAAATACAATTAATTTTCTCAATACGGAGAAGAGAGAAAGCTGTGTGTGAAGGATGTTAGCCCTTACTTTCCAAAAGTGGCAACTCACTCCAGCATTCTTGCCTGGAGAATCCCGTGGACAGAGGAGCCTGGTGGGCTACGGTCCAGGGGGTCGCCAAGAGCTGGACACAAAAGAAGTGACTTAGCACACATGCATGCATGCAGGAGACAGACTAAGCACCCGAACCCAGTCTCTTCCCTTTTTCCTTCAGCATTTTTGCTACACTGTGCTGCCTCTTTATTCATTAAATATATATCAGACAGTGTCTACTATGGGGAGGTATATAATTTAAGTCGAAATTGTTCTCAAGAGGTTTGTGGTCAAGGTGAGGAATCAGACAGGAGCATTAATGATGATAAACTGAGTGGCAAGTGATAGTCTAGAGGTGTGCCCTGGTGTCTTGAGAGCTCAGAGGAGGGGCCACTACATCAGACTTCAAGGGCTGCCCAGTGATAGTCAAGGACAATGTCTTAGCAAAGGTTACCTTTGACCAGAGTTCAAAGGATAAGCTGCAATTCAGCAGATAAAGGAGCAGGGAAAGGCTTTTTAGGTCAAGGGAATGACATAGGGCTGACAAGGCATGACCGGTTTGGGGAATCACAAGCATGCGTTTTTCATTATGACTAAAGTAACTTTGAATGTTGTGTAGGGTTGCCACATAAAAAATACAGCTCACCCAGTTAATCTGAATTTCAGAGAAACAATAAATCCTTTTTGAGCATAAGTATGTGCCATGCAGATTTAACTGATATCTATGTTTTTATTTGCTAACTCTGGCAGCCCTAATGTTAGGGAATAGCAGAAAATAAGGCCAAGCTTTTAGGCACAAGGCAGCCATGGAATTTGTGCTTTCAGCCAAGGACTCACTCGAACTTTTTCCTGAAGGCCATCCGGTGCTCTCCAGGAACATGATAAATGGGAGTGCTTTGACCGGACTCGCATTTTATAAAAGTTCAGAGACTAGATTGGAAAGGGCTGGGTAGGAAGCAGAAAACCAATTAGAATGTGTGGAAGCTTGCTACTTTTGCCCTTAAACACATTTCCCCTTTCCTAGTAAGACCCTGGCTGCTGCTACTGTTAAGTCACTTCAGTTGTGTCCGACTCTGTGCGACCCCATAGACGGCAGCCCACCAGGCCCCGAAGTCCCTGGGATTCTCCAGGCAAGAACACTGGAGTGGGTTGCCATTTCCTCCTCCAATGCAAGAAAGTGAAAAGTGAAAGTGAAGTCGCTCAGTCGTGTCCGACTCCTAGCGACCCCATGGATTGCAGCCTACCAGGCTCCTCCGTCCATGGGATTTTCCAGGCAAGAGTACTGGAGTGGGGTGCCATTGCCTTCTCCCAGTAAGACCCTGGTGTCCCAGTTAAAGACCGCTTTCACAGTCTCCTTTCATGCCGCATGTGTTCAGTAGTCCTGAAGGGAAGGGCCATGTGCTACTTCTGAATTTTGCCACTGAAATGATTGGGCATCTGCGATCAGATCCCCTCCCTTAAACTAGAACCCGGATGTGTGGGAAGTCAGTTTTACCGAGTGGATAGGGTCCATGTCCTAGGGTCTAGGGATGATGAAGCAAGAAGACAGAAGTGACCCTTGGAAGCCCACCAGGACCCTCCCTCCTCAGCACTGTCATCTGAGAGAATACACTTCTATCCTATTTGAATCTCTGCAGTTTTGCATCTCTTTGTTTTGGCAATTTTATTTGTATCCTAACTCTTACAAAAAGCATGTGTGAAGACTCAAGAAAGAAAACATTTTCATTGAGATTTAATAAATTCTCAAAGTTCTAAGTCTGCTAACATTTTAGTTTTGCGTCACCATATTTTAATTATTGACATTTTAAAATCATATTGTGAGGTTCTATTAGCTTTAAAACTTCATGAATTTAACTGAAACTGGTAAGGTGGTGCTACTGGTAAAGAACCTGCCTGCCACTGCAGGAGATGTAAGAGATGCGGGTTCAATCCCTGGGACAGGTAGATCCCCTGGAGGAGGAAATGGCAACCCACTCCAGTATTCTTGCCTGGGAAATCCCATGGACAGAGAGCCTGACAGGCTACAGTCCAAAGGGTTGCACAGAGTCAGACATGACCGAGCGACTTAGCACCAGAAACAGTGCAGGAGAGATGGAATTTACTTCAAAACTTTTCACTAGGGAGGCTTCCCTGGTAGCTCAGTAGTAAGGAACCCACCTGCCAATACAGGAGACAGGGGTGCAAGAGACATGGGTTTGATCCCTGATCCGGGAAGATCCCATATACCATTGAGCAACTGAGCCCGTGCCCCACAGCTACTGAGCCTGTGCTCTAGAGCCCAGAGCCGCAACTACTGAGCCCATGGGCTGCGGCTACGGAAGCCAGTGCACCCCAGAGCCCGTGCTCCGCAACCAGAGAAGGCACTGGAATAAGAAGTCTGCTACCGTGATTAGAGAGTAGCCCTGCTCACCACAACTAGAGAAAAGTCCTCACAGCAACAAAGACCCAGCACAGCCAGAAATAAATAAATAAAATTATTAAAGAAAAAAAACTTTTCAGGTTGGAAGGAAGAGCAGTGTATTTAGCTGAACTATTTCATAACTATTTTGTATTAGCATTACCCAGCCATGACCGCTGTGATAAAGAATGGTCTCCCTTGCCCTTTTGGAATTAGTGAAAAATTTCAAGATCAGAGCTTAGCACGTGAGAGTGAGCACAAGAGACGGTGAGTCTATGGCAGCTTGAAGCTTACAGGTGTAGAAATAGTGGTTCTCTATCACTCCTCAAACATGTTAAAATCAGAAAATAACAAGTCAACAAAGGCCTTCAGGGCCATGGTTTAGCTCCCAATCATTTAAGTAGGGCAGGGTTCTTTTTTTTTAATTTAAAGAGTATGAAAAATGTGTATTTTAACCATGTATTAAAAATTGCTATATATACCCAAAGCAATCTCTAGCTTCAGTGCAATCCCAAATCCCAAAGGCATTTTTCACAGAAATAGAACAACAATCCCCAAATTTGTATAGAACTACAAAAGATCCCAAATAGTGAAAGCAATTTTGAGAAGAAAGGTCAAAGCTGGAGGTAACACGTTCCTTGGTTTCAAAGTGTATTACAAATATATACTCATCAAAACAGTAGGTAAAAACAGACACCTAGGTCAATGGAATACAATATAGAGCCCAGAAATAAATCCACACACATATGACACATTATTTTATAACAAATGAGCCACAAATATACAGTGGGAGAAAGTGGGGCTGGGAAACCAGCTATGTAACCATAGCCACATGTAAAAGAATAAAACTGGACCGCAACCTTATACCATGCATTACACACATATGTCTATGTGTGTGTGGGTGTGTGTGTGTGTGTCTTCAGTTCAGCCGCTCAGTCGTGTCCGACTCTTTGCGACCCCATGTGTATGTATAATGGAATATTATTCAGCCATAAAAAGAAGAAAATCTTGCCATTTGCAACAACATTCTTGGACCTAGAGGGCATTATGCTTTAGGTGAAATAAGCCAGACAGAGAAAGAGAAATACCATATGATGTCACTTACATCTGTAATCTAAAACAGAACCCCCAAACAAACAATAAACAGCTAAACTCGTAAATACAGAGAAGAGAGTAGTAGTTGTCAGAGTTTGGGGTTGGTGAAATGGACAAAGGGGGTCAAAAGTACAGCCTTCCAGTTATGAACTAAATAACTCAGGAGGACATAATGTACAGCGTGGTGACAACTGTTAACAATATCATATTGCATATTTGAAAGTTGCTAAGGGTACAAATCTTAAAATTTCTCATCACAACACAAAATACTTTATAACTACGTATGGTGATAGATGTTAATTAAACCTGTTGTGTGATCATTTCGCAATAAATAAAAATATTGAATCATTATATTGTATACCCCAAACCAATATAATGTTATATGTCAATTAAACTTCCATTAAATAAAAATTGCTTCAAAAATTTTTAACCATTTGTCTGTTTACATATAAATGGAAAGATATTTTTTCACATATCCAAAACACAGAAGTGACAGTATCACATTGGAAATGATGAAAAATGGTTTTATGCTCCAATTTTTAAAATTATACATAATTAACTGCCTACTCACCAAAAATGGCTTTCCATCTCTTTGACCAACTTTTAGTCACTTTCATTAGGTTTATACTCAGCTGAAAATGACAGGAAACTTTATCACCATTAGGGAGTCAAGTACCTTCTGGTCAGTCTCTTGCTTTGCCATCCTCGAACGGGCCTCAACCCCATGGTCTGAAATGACTGCTGAGATCCAGTCATCAAGTCAATGTTCCAGGCAGCCTGACCTTTTTGGATATTATACACATTTCCACTTTCATCCCCTTGGCTAGAACTTAGACATATGGCTACTTTTGTCTACAAGGGAAGTTGTTGTTTATTCTGTGACTATGTATCTAGCTAAGAGCAGGCCATCTATTGCTAAAAAAAGAAGAAAACAGATATAGGGGCCATTAGGAGTGGCAGTTAGGGACCTCAGGACCTAGATGATATAAATATTCAGGAGGAAGTGCATTTTAAAATTATACCATAATAATGATTCTGACTCCTCTAAAAAGGTCAAGTGACTTTCATTTACTACTACAGGGCATAACATTGCCACTAGCCTTAATGGAGAATAACTGCCCGAAGAGAGGCAATGCTAGCTGGAGGCAGGGAGAATGAACTTTCAGAACAGAATCAGGGCCGCTGTCTGGCCTGGTTAGCGTCAGTGGGCAGACAGAGGAGACACAGCCTGCTCTACGGCAGTTCCCAGCTCCAGCTGCTCAGGTCGCCTGATTCTTATCTCTTGGAATCAGGACAAATCATGGTTTGATGAGTTGAAATTTGGGCTATGGAAAATTTAAAGGAGCCTGCAGTTTAAAATCAGATGAGCACATTGGGGTAATAAAACAGTGTCCTCCAGAGACTGAGCGTCTAATCCTTCCTCATCTTGCTGGGCTCCCACCTCACATGGTGGGTCAGAGCTGTTATTTCATACCATAGAATTTATTCCATTGAAAATAAAGATGAGTGGTCGGAAAAAAAACGAAGCCTTCGGTTGCTAGTGGAAAGTGGCTTTTAAATGAAGCTTACGTTTCCCCAATTAAACTGTAATTTGAAAATGATTCATTCATTTGCTTGTTGATTCACTAGGTCAAGCATTGCTTGGATGACTCTGCACACTGGCAGGTCTACAGTGATGACCTTGAAAAGCCTGGTCAATTCTGATAGATTTGCATGTGTCCATGGATCCTATGGACTCTACAGATTTCTTGGTTTTTCATTTAGCTGAAAAAGAGCATTGAGTTTGGAAGCTGGAGTTCAAGTCAGCCCCCATGTACTCTTGGGCAACTCTCTCAGTCATTCTGGAGCCCAGCTTCCTCAACTGCATGCTTTATGGTAGGTCTTAGGTCAAATTCCTGCAGTGGTTAGGCACATAACACAAGTAGGTGAAGTGGACCTTGGCTTAAGAAAATCAGAAGCAGAGGTCTGCTTTGCTTTTCTCTGAACTCAGGTTTAAGGAAAACAAGAATGTAAGCCTAATGATCAACGGTCACCATCACTCAGCTTCAAAACCAGAGGAGCTCCAGGGAGCAGCGGGAACTGGGGGTGCCTGCAGACGCCAGGCCTCTCCCAGGTGGGGCTGCCACTGCTCATCTTCAGGGAGGAATGTGCGCCAAGCGCCACTAGGCCTTCTGCATTTTCAACACACTTGAGAAATATGGATGTTTTCCTTTTGTGAAATTTTCTATTTTCAGATTTGGAAGCAACTGGTAGGCTACAGCCCATGGGGTCGCTAAGAGTCGGACACGACTGAGCAACTTCACTTTGACTCCTCACTTTCATGCATTGGAGAAGGAAATGGCAACCCACTCCAGTGTTCTTGCCTGGAGAATCCCAGGGACTAGGGAGCCTGGTGGGCTGCCGTCTATGGGGTCGCACAGAGTCGGACATGACTGAAGCAACTTAGCAGCAGCAGCAGCAGCAGCAGCAGCAGCATTCAAATCTTTCCCAAAAACCTGATGCCAGTGAATCCTGAACAGGCTGAACCCCGCAAGCTTGGTTTGTAGGGCGGCCCACTTACTGTTTCTGGGTCCCTGGAGCAGCAATTCTAAAGTCAGGATTTCTGACCCACCAAGAGCTTCAGCAGGTCAAATTCCCCGTTAATTACACACCAAGTTTTGTGAGTATACATTTTACGGGAAGAGGACTTACAGGTTTCAGCAAAGTTAAGAACCCATGACTCGCAAACTTTTAAGACCTACCATGTTACCAGCACTTATTTTCAGAATGCCAAGCAGTTTGTGATAATGTAATCAGACCCTTGGTCCCCTCATTCATTCAGCAAGAGTTACTGAACATTTATGATGCACAAGGCACCTTTAAGGCACTGGAAATATAGAAACAAATAAAAGAGACAAAGTCTTTGTTCCCATGAAATGTACATACTAGTTGAAAGACACAGATAATATCTATAAAAAGAAGATATCTATTATGTCAGATGGTGCTGAGGGCCACGCAAGTTAAGAGGAGAGAGAGTGACAAGGTGGGGCGGAGGGGCATTTTAAGGGGAGTAAAGTGGCAAGTCCTCTCGGTTAAGATTTTACCTGAGCAGAGACCTGGCTGACGCAAAGAAGCAAGCCGTGCACATTTCAGGAAAGAGCATTTCGTAGGAAGGTGGGGTAAGAACGAAGTCCCGAGGCGGGTGTGAACAGCAGTCCGTTACTACAGCAGCGGGGTTAACTATACCTACTAAAGGGGGTTAAAAATGGCTTTGAGAATTTTTTAAAATAAAACAAGAATTCCTTCAAATCGTTTGCAGCAATTTTATCTCTTTATATTACTGAAGCCCAGTTTAAAAACCAGATCTAAGAAAAGAGGCCCACACCCACTAGCTGGCCGGGGCCATAAACTGGCTGCATTTTTCCTGAGAGCTGTCTAGTAAATTTAACAGGCATTATAAAACTGTTCACACCCATGACGTGGTCACTTCACTCTGTGGAATATTTCTACAAGGCGAAAGAGGGGGAAAAAGGTCTGAATCTACCAAAATGTTTTTAGCAGGGCCTGGTACAAGTCAAAAATTTCAACCAACCTTAACCCTCAAAAATGGGAGGAAAAGAAGCAAAAATAAACAAATAATGAATTTCACCATGCTTGGACTCTATAAAGCTGTTAAACGACAGGCAAGAACAACATTAATGAGGGGAAATGTACATGAAAACTGTAAAGTGGGAAAAACAAGCTACAGACCTATGGATTTATGTTCGTCCAAAGTAACAGAGACCAAGAGAGAATCTGGAGGGACACAAAGACATCTACGGTTCGGCCAGCTCTCTTTGGGTGGAGTTGCTAAAGCTCATGCTGAATCTTCCATTTTTTTCTGGTGTTGGGTTACGTGTCAGATTTTTTTTTAAGCTGAGGTTTACCACCTGTGAAGTACCTTCCCTTTCTAGTGATGCTGAAAGGCACGGGGCTCTCATGCAAGCACCAGACTCATCATGTGATGGCGAGAACACTGCAAGTGGGGTCCACAGGGCACGGTCTGGCTGACACTGACTGGAGCGATGGGATGACACGGCGTGCTTTACTACAGTTTTAGTATCTGCTCTACAGAGAGAGTCACCAGGCAGGACGGAAGACCGACGGCAGCTCCTGGGGAGGCAGCGAGAACTGTCAGTCCCGCTGTGGCAAGGGTGCAGGAGGGCAGAAAGGCCTCCTGGCTGTGACGGTCCCACACCCTTCCTGATTCAGCCCAGCATCTAATTTTGCACTTGTCTCCTCGTGGGGTGAGGGGGTGCCTGGTCGATAGGGTTCCAAGGAAAGCGTTGTCTGGTTGACATTGAGCTTTGAGACACGTTCTTGTCATTCAGGTCAATGGTCATTTCTTCAGAGAGGGCTTCCCAAGTCATCTGACCTAAAGTAAGTCTTGCCCGGTGATGGTGGACACACCCCCTGAGTTGGGCTCTGTGTGTAGTTCTGTACACAGTCTTACAGAATCTTGTTAATTTAGTTGTGCATTCCTTTATTATTGGTCTTTCCTCATTACAATGTGGGCTTCTTGGGACTTTCCTGGTTGTCCAGTGGCTAAGACTCCGTGCTCCCGAGGGAGGGGGCTTGGGTTCAATCCCCGGTCAGGGAACTAGATCCTACAGGCCACAGCTAAGAGTCTGCTTGTCACAACTAAAGATCCCACATGCCTCAATGAAGACTGCAGATCCTGCATGCTTCCCGGGCAGTCACATAAATAAATAAATATTAAAAACAAAACAAAATAATGTGGGCTTCTCGAGGACAGGGAGGACTATGTCTGTCACTTCCTACTCATGCCTACAATGATTTCCAGTGCACAGTAGTTCCTCAGTATGTATTTATTTATTTTTTTAGGGAATTAACAAACAGACTTGAAACAATCAGCAATTTGAGGTCTCTGGGCCCCTCAGCTCAGCTCATCTGGATGTCGTTCCTTAAGCCAGCCTGGATGAAGGGGCTTACACTGGAAAATGAGAGGAAACTTGGCTGCTGTCTTCAGTAGCATCTTAGCAGGAGCCCTTATCTGGGGCCCCAGGAAAAGGTTTGCTCTGGGGAGGGAGGGAGCCTGTCTCACTTCCCCTCATTGAGAAGCCCCCTGTGTCTCATATCCTCTCTTCCTTCTTCCGTTCCTTTCCTTTGCCCCTGGAGAAGGAAGGCCAGCAATCAGGTAAGCAGTGGTGGACAAGTGGGAACCCAATCTCTGTACCTGTACCTCCAGGAGATGGAGGGCCTCAGGAAGGAGAAGGGCATGCATGGAGGTTGGGGTGGGGAAGTGGTCACTCAGGACATGCAGATTTGTGGTTACTTAATTCTTGCATCATTTTAAACAGCTCACAAAATGACTCAAGGGAATAATGTCTCCTCGATTCCACAAAATGGGAACCTAGCATGGGAATGTCAGTTCAGTTTAGTTCAGTTCAGTTGCTCAGTTGTGTCTGACTCTCTGTGACCCAATGGACAGCAGCACGCCAGGCCTCCCTGTCCATCACCAACTCCCAGAGCTTACTCAAACTCACGTCCATCGAGTCGGTGATGCCATCCAACCATCTCAGCCTCTGTCATCCCCTTAGCTTTCTGCCTTCAATCTCTCCCAGCGTCAGGGTCTTTTTCCAATGAGTCAGTTCTTCGCATGAGGTGGCCAAAGTATTGGAGTTCCAGCTTCAGCATCAGTCCTTCCAATGAATATTCAGGACTGGTTTCCTTTAGGATTGACTGGTTTGATCTCCTTGCAGTCCAAGGAACTCTCAAGAGTCTTCTCCAGCACCACAGTTCAAAAGCATCAATTCTTTAATATACAGCCTTCTCTATGGTCCAACTTTTATATCCATACATGACTACTGGAAAAACCATAGATTTGACTATACAGACCTTTGTCAGCAAAGTAATGTCTCTGCTCTTTAATATGCTGTCTAGGTTGGTCATAACTTTTCTTTCAAGGAGCAAGAATTTTTTAATTTCATGGCTGCAGTCACCATCTACAGTGATTTAGAGTCCAAGAAAATAAAGTCTGTCACTATTTCCATTGTTTCCCCATCTATTTGCCATGAACTGATGTGACTGGATGCCATGATCTTAGCTTTATGAATTTGAGTTTTAAGCCAGCTTTTTCACTCTCCTCTTTCACTTTCATCAAGAGGCTCTTTAGTTTCCCTTCACATTCTGCCATGAGGGCGGTGTCATCTGCATATCTGAGGTTATTGATATTTCTCCTGGCAATCTTGATTCCAGCTTGTGCTTCATCCAGCCCGGCATTTCACATGATGTACTCTGCAAATAAGTTAAATAAGCAAAGTGACAATATACAGCCTTGATGTACTACTTTCCCCATTTGGAACCAGTCCATTGTTCCATGTCTCGTTCTAACTGTAGCTTCTTGACCTGCATACAGATTTCTCAGGAGGCAGGAAAGGTGGTCTGGTATTCTCATCTCTTGAAGAATTTTCCACAGTTTGTTGTGATCCACACAGTCAAAGGCTTTAGTGTAGTCAATGAGGCAGAAGTAGATTTTTTTTGGAATTCTCTTGTTTTTTCTGTGATCCAATGGGTGTTGGCAATTTGACCTCTGGTTCCTCTGACTTTTCTAAATCCAGCTTGAATATCTTCCAGATGTTCACATACTGTTGAAGCCTGGCTTGGAGAATTTTTAGTATTACTTTGCTAGCATGTGAGATGAGCGCAATTGTGCGGTAATTTGAACATTCTTTAGTATTGCCTTTCTTTAGGATTGGAATGAAAACTGACCTTTTCCAGTCCTGTGGACATTGCTGAGTTTTCCAAATTTGCTGGCATATTGAGTGCAGCACTTTCACAGCATCATCTTTTAAGATTGGAAATAACTTTGCTGGAATGCCATCACCTCCACTAGATTTGTTCGTAGTGATGCTTTCTAAGGCCCATTTGACTTCACATTCCAGGATGTCTGGCTCTAGGTGAGTGATTGCACCATTGTGATTATCTGGGTCATTAAGATCTTTTTTGTATAGTTCTTCTGTGTATTCTTGCCACCTCTTCTTACTATCTTATGCTTCTGTCAGGTCCATACCATTTCTGTCCTTTATTGTGCCCATCTTTGCATGAAATATTCTCTTGGTATATCTAGTTTTCTTGAAGAGATCTCTAGTCTTTCCCATTCTATTGTTTTCCTTTATTTGTTTGCACTGATCACTGAGGAAGGCTATTCTCCAAAACTCTGCATTCAAATGAATATATCTTTCCTTTTCTCCTTTGCCTTTAGCTTCTTTTCTTTTCTCAGCTATTGTAATACCTCCTCAGAAAACCATTTTGCCTTGTTGCCTTTCTTCTTCTTGGGGATGGTTTTGATCCCTGCCTCCTGTACAATGTCATGAACCTCTGCCCATAGTTCTTCAGGCAGTCTATCTATCAGATCTAATCCCTTGAATCTATTTGTCACTTCCACTGTATAATCATAAGGGATATGATTTAGGTCATATCTGAATGGTTTAGTGGTTTTCCCTACTTTCTTCAATTTAAGTCTGAATTTTGCAACAAGGAGTTCATAATATAAGCCACAGTCAGCTCCTAGTCTTGTTTTTGTTGACTGTATAAACTGTCTGGCAATAGTAAACATCAACATTTTAGGAATCAGTGAACTAAAATGGACAGGAATGGGTGAATTTAATTCAGATGACCATTATATCTACTGCACACTGTGGGCAAGAATCCCTTAGAAGAAATGGAGTAGCCTTCATAGTCAACTAGAGAGTCTGAAATGCAGTACTTGGATGCAATCTCAAAAATGAAAGAATGATCTCTGCTCGTTTCCAACGCAAACCATACAATATCACAGTAATCCAAGTCTAGGCCCCAACCACTAAGGCTGAAGAAGCTGAAGTTGAATGGTTCTATGATGACCTACAAGACCTTCTAGAACTAACACCTAAAAAAGATGTCCTTTTCACTATAGGGGACTGGAATGCAAAAGTAGGAAGTCAAGAAATTCCAGAGTAATAGGCAAGTTTGGCCTTGGAGTACAAAATAAAGCAGGGCAAAGGCTAACAGAGTTTTGCCAAGAGAACACACTGGTCATAGCAAACACCCTTTTTCAACAACACAACAGACGACTCTACACATGGACGTCACCAGATGGTCAACACGAAAATAAGCATATCTTTGGTGATCACTACTTACGTTTATTGAAAGCTTGGCATGTGTCTGGCATTGTGTTAAGCACTTTACATGAACTCACAGTCCTAAGAGGTAGTTACTATCTTTTTTTATTATGCTGATGAAACAACTGAGGCACAGAGCAGTTAAGCAACTTGTCTGGGCTCATTCAGCTAGACAGGATGGAGCCAGGAAGGAGATACAGAACATTTGACTTCAGCATCTCTGCTTTTAACCTTTAGAGAGAGGGTTTTACAGGGAGAATCCAATTTTCAATTATGTTGGCTTTTTATAAGGCTTAAATTATGTAAGATTTCAATAAAAGAGTGCTACCAGGAAAAAAATTAATAAAAATAGTGTATGTAAAGCACCAGCTACCATAGGTGGAGCCCCACCAATGGTGGCCATTATATTTTAAGGAAGTCTTAGAAAAAAGAAAAGAGAATGCCTCTTTTCCACAGAGATTAATTTTCTCTGTAACCAATTAAAAGCAAGTTGCCTTTTCTGAATTGTCTTTAGTGACTTTGCCATTTAAAGTCATACTTGTTTGGGAAACAGGTGAAATCGAATTTAGATCATAAATATGCTGGCAAAAAGGGAAAAGTCAGAAAAATAGGTAAGGAGTGCAGGAGGATGCGTGAATGTCAGAAAGAAGATTGGGAGGGGGAATAATCATTGTGACAATTAGTGGTTGAGTTACATTCTTTTGAACTGACTTGTAGGAGTTCTACATCTATTCTTGATAAAAGTCCTTTGTTGGTTATTCAAATTGCCAATATCTTCTCTATGGCTTGCCTTTTCACTCCTTCAGTGATGTCTTTTGATCTTCTGATAAATACTAAATATACACAAAAACGAATTCCAGCTGAATATAGATCTAAATGTGAGATGAAAAATAGTAGAGAATCTAGGTGAGGAAAAAGTCTTCATGATTTTAGGATAGACAAAGATTTCTTTGATTCTCAAAAACAACCAACCTAAAATGGAAAGGTGGATAAGTCAGATAATATTAAAACTAGTATCTTCTGTTCACCAAATGACAGGATTAGTAGAGTGTACTTGGCTCGTGCATTATCTTGCCTTATATTCTTTACTCTTTTCAAATATCCCTGCATTACAGACAAGGAATTGAGGAACTAAGACCCAGAGAGGTTAATGAACTTGCCCTGGACCACAAAGCTTACCAGTGGAGGAGCTGAGGTTTGAACTCGGGTCTGATGGAGTCTAGAGACCAAGTTCCTAATTCTTGGTGGTGCACTTCTTCCTTCACTCCCTCCAAAACGTTCCCTGTGGGGCTGGCGCAGTGTCGGGCTCCGGACCTGTGCTGCCATTGGCTTCCCTCGGTGTCTTCCTGTGTGCATTCCTCCCTGTAAACTATTCGCTCCTCCACCACCATTTTGTGAGCGTGGTCTGCACTTGTAGGTCTTTTTTCTCAGTTCCAAGGAAGCAAGATTCCTGTGGGTGCGGTTCACTGCAGCTGCACCTGGGAGAGACGTGAGCAGCCATTCCGTGTCTGGAGCATCTCTGATCTGGCGGGATGAATGGCAGAGCCCTGGCGAAGAGGTGAAGAGGCGGCTCTTGTGGGTAGTGCCAGGACCGCCCAGCCCTGCTCTGTGTCCTCAGGGGCTGCGGGAGTCTGTGCAGCCCCAGCATCCTGGTGCGTGTTTCACCGCTTCTGCCGCCTTCCCTTCCTGGGGGCCAGAAGCCCTGGGCATCCGGGTGTTCAGGCAGGGCCGGGCGCAGCCTGCATCTGTGGGAAGTGGAAGCAGAGCTGGGTTTGGGGGTCGTGGGTGAGTCACTTGGAGTTGCGCCCAGGGTCACTGCAGACCCAGGCCCCTGCCATGCAGGCCGATGACAATAGAAAGTAGATGCTGCCTTGTCCTGTGAGAAGTGTGAGAATCGGGCAACGCCAGGGCTCCACCCTATCCTAGCATGCCCAGGGCATCTGCCTCGCAGGGTCACTGCCTCTCAGCAGCCTCCTGCAAAGGGAAGTGCAGGGCTGCCTCCAGCTGCAGACTTGAGCCAGTCATGCTAAGCACTGTGGTACCGTTTACTGAGGATTTAGGTGCCGGGCACTTTGCCTCAGCAAAAATGTATATAAATGTAAACTTTTTACGTACATTTTCTCAGTACATACAACACTCTGTGAAATATAAATGATCATTATTTCGAGTGTACAGCCGTGGCATAAACACTCCTCAGAGCTGCTAAGTGGCAGAGTCAGGATTCAAACCCACACCTGTGTGATGTCAAAACTCACAGGAGTGTTTAACACAACTTACCACAAGCTAATGAAGACCCAGCTTCAGAAATCCCACCTTCGTGGGTCCCTTCCAAGGCACTGGGAAGGTTCTAGCAATGTGTTCCCATGGGCATATGTTTTTTAAAAATTTGCCCAACAGAAAAATAAATTGCAAAACTAATAGATTATTTCCCTAGTTACCATTTCCTTCCACTTTGTCTTCCCTTCCTCAAACTTGCCCTGGTTTGGTATAGAGTTGGGCAGTGTGGGGATCTGACTGAGAGGAATTGGAGTTGGTATATACTCAGTTAGGGTTTGGTGGGTTATTCGTTTTTTCTGTTTATTGTAATTGAGTTAATGGACAGGCAGGCCTGGCATGCTGCAGTCCATGGTGTCGCAAAGAGTTGGATACGACTGAGCAACTGAACTGAACTGACTCTTTTTCAGATTCTTTCCCCATACAGGCATAGGTTATGGGTTGTTCTGACGTGTCTGGACATCACTCCTATGGCTGTTAAGTCCTCCCCAGCTGTTCCGATGAACGACTGGCTTCCAGAAATGCTCCTGCCCTCTGTGCCCACTCACCTGGCCTTGTGGCACAAACACACTGGCAGAGACTGGATTGCAACTATGAATGTGGCCTGTGTCTTTGGCACAGAAAGTATGCGGAAATGCAGAAGAAACAGGAAACTTTCAAGAAAGACTATTAGTAATCAAAGCTGCTTTTTATCTTTCTATTCCCTTTATAATGATATTGCAAAACCGTTGTCATATAAAAAGGCAATCCAAGAGTGCGCAGCCAAAAACTACGGACAAAAATGAGACAGGTGTGTCAGGCAGTGAATTAATACAAACGATTATATTATTTTTCTGGATTTTGTTATGGTTTGTGATATTTGTCAGTTTCTAAAAATGTAAAAGTTTTGGGGATTTCTTTTCTCATTCTAAATAGTTACCTTTGTAGCTAATTTTTTGTTTGAAATTTGGTACCATTTTTCTTAAAGAGGACCTCCCCCCCAACCCGTTTCCACCTGCCACAACCCAGGAACTGACTCTGCCCAAACTCACCCTGCTCTTAGCATTGGGAGGTCCCCTAGTCCTCAGTGTGGACGGAGAAAGGGGGGGGTCTGAGTTCTGGAAAAACCTGAGCTCCCAGCACTTTAGAAAGTGCTACAGGCATCCTGTGATGTAGGTGGGAGGCTGCAGGTATCCTCAAGGGCAGGCAGGAGGCTGAAGAGGCTGTAACAGCACAGTCAAGCACCTGAGAGGAGGCGGGCACCAGCCTGCAGCGGATCCGTCCAATATTTGCATAACACTAAAGAGGGCTGGGGGCAACTTACAAGTCACCTAGCCTTTTGCAATGGGCAGCAGCTTTCCACACAGCCCCATCCAAAACTGAATCTCCAGCTGAGATGTTCTTGGACCTCCTGATCCAAAGGGAGCTTTGGTGCCCCCTGAGGAGCAAGGGTGCCGAGGTGAGCAGGTGTGAGAGTGAGACTGAGGCACACCTGGCCCGTTCTGCCACCCCACGGGCCCTCAGGCCCTGCAAGCGGAAGTAGGGCTGAAGACAGGTGGCAGCTGGTGCACCTGAGGTCGGGGTTGGAGCGTGCTTCGTGCTCCACGATCCCAGGTCACACCCATTCATCCACAGGGCTGGAGCGCAGCAGGGCCGGAGCGGGCCGCCTCTCCAGGAACTGTCTGCTTCACGATGTTCACTTCTCCACCTGGTGTCCGGACTGCAGATTACAGGCGATGAAGCTGCATCTCTTTCTCCACTGAACAAAGGGACTGTGGGGATAGCAGGCCGCCTGGGCTACCCCAGCTCCTGGAATGCTCCTCTTTCTCGCCTCCTGGCAGCCAAACAGGGCACAAGCTGGAGGAGGGTTCAGGGGGACAGCCCCACAGAGCGGGGCTTTGCTCGGAGGCTGCTGTGCTGGGCAGGAGCAATGAGCCCATGGACTCCAGGATCAGAGAAAATTGTACAGAGGCAACAAGATCTCATTTGGAATTCTAACGAGCAGAGAGGCTGCAGATGGTGGTCAGGGGTCTAAGAGCAGTGTGACACAGCCTGTCCTGGGGTGGCCCTCAGCTGGCTGTTTCTGGCCTAAGAGTTCCAGAATTGAGGGTTATTCCTCAACTTCTGTCTTTATGTTCCCTACTCTGAAGGGACAGCACACAAAAGAGTGAACACATCCACAGGGCCTGTGCTACCCTCCCCTGTGACCACAGGCGCATTCAATCCTTTCTGTACCCGTGTAGACACACAATACAATTCTACACACAATACACACACACTAAAATAAGCAGCACCAGGAATAATGTTATGGGCTGAATTGCATCCCCCCGAAATTCATGTTGAAATCCTAAGCCCTGTTTCCTCAAAATGCAACTGCATTAGGGTTAGGGTCTTTAAAGAGGTGTGAAAGTTGCATCCGACTCCTTGTGACCCCATGGACTATACAGTCCATGGAATTCTCCAGGCCAGAATACTGGAGTGGGTAGCCTTTCCCTTCTCCAGGGGATCTTCCCAACCCAGGGGTCGAACCCAGGTCTTCTGCATTGCAGGCTGACTCTTTACCAGCTGAGCCACATGAGAAGCCCAAGAATACTGGAGCGAGTAGCCTATCCCTTCTCCAGCGGCTCTTCCTGACCCAGGAATTGAACCAGTGTCTCAGTTAAAATGAGTTACTAGGGTGAGTCCTAATCCAACATGACTGGTGCCCTTATTAGAAGAAGAGAGTAAGACGCAAGAGAAGATTATGGGACCACACAGAAACACAGCCATCTAAATCCAAGGAGGAGGCCTCAGAAGAAACCAACCCTGTCCACACCTTAGACTTTCAGCCTTAAACACTGTGAGAAAATCAATTCATGCTGTGTGAGCCTGAGCCAACCTGTGGTGTTTTGTTAAGGCAACTCTAGCAAATTGATATAGATAACGATGGTGACTTCACTGCAATGGACTTCAGTAAGCAGGAAAAAATACTCCTTCAAGACACATGTTGCCTTGTTTTAACACACTGCCTGCTAGGAATTTCACGTATAGGACTTTGCAGCCATGGTCCAGGCCAGCTCTGTGGATACAAGATGCTCCTTGCCAAGCTCATCTGCACCCTAGCATCCTCTGGTGGGTTCCTGGGCTAGTCATCATCCCTGATAGCACTGGGAGTTTTTAAGCCTCTGGAGTCTTCTTTTCCGCCTCCTATAAGATCCTCATCACGAAACAGGAAGGAAAGAGGAGCAGAGGGCAACTTTTCTGCAATACTGACTAGGTTCCAGATCTGGTGGGCTGGGGGCCTGGAGAAGGGATGAAGACCTGTGAGGGGTGATGGGCTGGAGGTTTCCAGTCTGCTGGGGGGAGGACAAGGGGGGACACAGTTGCTGCAGCAAAAGAGAGAGTCTAGCCTCGGGGAGAGAAACTGGGAGAGGCGCACAGGGCCCAGGAGAAGGAACAGCCTGCAGAGGCGAGTGAGCGCGACCCTGATGAAGGGTTCTGTATTCCGCTGTCCAACACAGCGGCCACTAGTTCTGTGGTCACTGAGCTCCTGACATGTGACTAAGTGGAACTGACTGAGAAACTTAATTCTTAATTTTTGCCATTTTAAGTATAAATATTTATATGTGGTGGCAGTGTTGGACAGCACGGTTCTAGAGCTCATGGGCTTGCTGCTTGCACTCAACGTTACCCTCTTTCTCCCTTGCTTCCTGAGCCCCAGGTTTAATCAGGCAGTTGGAAGCCATGGACTGCAGGGGAGCGTGAGCCCCTGCCAAGCTCTCCATGTCCCAGGGGGCGCTAGTGGTAAAGAACACGCCTGCCAGTACAGGAGACATAAGAGACACCCATTGGATCCCTGGGTCAGGACGGTGCCCTGGACGAGGGCATGGCAACCCACTCCAGTATTCTCGCCTGGAAAATTCCATGGACAGAGGAGCCTGGCGAGCTACAGTCCATAGCGTCACAAAGAGTCAGACATGGCTGAAGTGACTTAGCACACATGCCAAACTCTCTGGGGGGAGGTAAATCTTGATTAGTCTAAGCCAGTTATGGTAATTATGTTCCCTTGTTAGTGATTAGTTTAGGAGCAGGCAAATGATGCAAACTCAGACAATGAGATAGAGGGGGAAGTCTGCTGGAGGGATCTGACAATGGTCTCCTTGATCTCAGAAAGGATCATAAAGAGGGGATGGTCCCTCTTCTGCCTTCAATTTTTGTGTGAGAATGTGATGTTTAGAATTGCTGGAACTGGGGCTTCGCTGGTGGTGCAGTGGTCAAGACTTCATGATCTCAATAGTGGGGACCTGGGTTCCATCCCTGGCTGGGGGACTAGATCCCACATGCCACAACAAGGATTCTGCATTCAGCAATGAAGATTCCATGTGCTGTGACTAAAACCTGGCACAGACAAATTGAAACAAGAAGAAAGGAAAAAAAATAATAAATAAAAAAAGAATAACTTTAAAAAGAATTAAAAAAAAAAAAAAAAGGATTGCTGGAACCACCTCAAGGGGACAAATGCCAGTATGCTGAGCATGCTAAGTTGCTTCAGTCGTGTCTGACTCTTTATGACCCTATGGACTGTGGCCCACCAGGCTTCTCTGTCCAGGGGATTCCCCAAGCAAGGATACTAGAGTGGGTTCCATTTCCTCCTCCAATGCTGAGCATGGCTGACCTAAAACACGTAAAGAACCTGGGTCTCAGTGATGTTGCCAAGCCACATCATACCCAACCTTAGGATGGTCTTCTCTCCTTTGTTATGTGAAATAACAATTCCCTTCATCAGTAAAGATATTTGAAGCTGGGTCTTCAGTTAAATGCAGTGAAAAGTATCCTTTGGGGATTACCAATCCATAGCTGGCAGTTTGTGTTTCAGCTTCCAATGCCAATGCTATAGAATATAGCATTTTTCCTCATCATGCTTCTCAAACTAATATTCCAAGCAGATACTACCAATCCATTGGCATTAACGTGCTAGAGAAAATCAGTTTGCCATTCCTGCTCTGGGGCAGATGAACACCGCTTCTGCTCTGCCACCAACTCCCCCACAAATACTTTTTTTCCCATTGGCCCTGGCTAACAATTAGAATGTATTCCTGTGAAATCAAACAATACATCAGTACCCATGATACCAACCCACAGAAACAATTCAAATAAGCCTGAATCAAAGGAAACAGTTTTTCTTTATGCTCAAGACATTTTAAAAAGTACTTATTTTTGTAAGGGTCAGTTCACATTTGCAAGGGGAAGTCAGTCACACGGCAATCTTTATTTGAATATAATGGAGCAAAAAATGCTCTTTTATTGATCTGATGTCCATTAAATATCTTTGCAGCTGTTACATGAATGTTAGTTGTCTGGCACATAAATGTATACACACGTCCACAGCTGATAGACTTGCGCTGTACTCGAGTCACCTGATGGAGCATGCCCTCACTCACACAAGGTCACACATGGCTGTCTTGGGCATTTGTCAAAACACACTTGGTCAAACATTTTGGCAATACGGGAATCAGACACAGAGGAGCATACCAGAAAGATGAGTTCACAAGAGGACCAGCTGTACTTAAGAGGAAAACTCCAAAAACCTGAAACAGAATTTATTGGGGTTCCCACATGCAGCACATATATACAGTAGACTTGGGGGTAAAGGGAACATTCATAGCAGGAAGGCTTACATAGCATAAAAACAGACGAGAAACAAGACATAACAAAACGCCCAACGCCAAAACCAAGAAGAGGACCACTGCCAAGATCTCATTGCAAAGGAGACTGAATTGTTGGGTTTTACATGTCTGAAATGGAGATCCACCCAAAATAAAAAGCTCTTCTAGGACTTTATTTACAGGATGTTGACATTAATAAAGGATGTATGGTCTGTTCAGTGTGTTCCTGGATCAAGACAAGGATACATAACCACATTTTGGATAGTATGAAACACATATCAGGAAAGAACATTTCTTTTTTTCTTTTGATTTAGGATATAGATTCAGTACAATAAATGTATAACAATAGCAGAGGAAATGAGATTAAGCCAAGCTGTCCAGTTCTATCTAGTCAGGCCTGTTGAATGTCAAAGGCAAGGAAGGAGTTGTAATTCTTCAACACCTACTTGGGTGTGAGAGGGGAGATGCTTTGTAACTTCAAACAAATTTATTTCTGCTTGCACAGCATAAATAGCCAATTTGTTGTACATTGCCCTGGAAGGAGCAATACTTAAAGGAGTGGTGGATTCTCTGCGATGCGGGTATTATTCTGAATCAACACAAATGCAGAAAGTAACCTTTGCATACCGACATGAGATTGAACTTGCTGAGTTTTTCCTTCGCTTGGGTTGATGGGCAATGCTGACCTGCAAACCCAGGGGACTCAATTTGGTGTGGTCCAGGTCAATGGAGTGGGTGGCCACGTACTGGTCAGGGCTTTAGGTAGCGGTATGCAGACCACTGTCTGGTGGGAGGAGTCTGATTTGTAGCATCTATCAATATTTGTGGTGTAAGTACTCCCACCATGGCCGATTTCAAGTTACAAAGGTGAAATCATGGGACCTGCAGTTGGGAAGGGATGCTAAGGAACCCAGCATCACATGGTATTTCTATCACACAGACACAGGAGCCGTCGGTTATGTCAAGGGCATAGATAACACTAAAATGGAAGACAATAATTAGGAAGTGATGAGTTCTGAATATTTTTTACCTTTGCTTGAAAATATAATGACTGTAAGTTCACAAGTGTTAATGTTTAATAATGGCTGTTTCTCAGACATATAGAACAGACTTTTGGATACAGTGGGGGAAGGAGAGGGTGGGATGATTTGAGAGAAGAGCATTGAAACATATACATTACCATAGATAAAACAGATAGCCAGTGGGAGTTTGATGTATGACGCAGGGAACCCAAAGCCGGTGTTCTGTGACAGCCTAGAGAGGTGGGGTGGGAGGGAGGGGACATGTGTGCACCTATGGCTGATTCACGTTGATGTATGGCAGCAACCATCACAATATTGTTAAGTAATTATCCTCTAACTAAAATTTTTTTTAAAAAATGACTGTTTCTCAAGTGGCTCACAAAATTCCTGAAATGGTCAGCTCTGAGGAACTGGTTTGCAGCCGCTTCAGCCCCTCCCTGGCTTTTGATGACCTGGCCCCTGTGAGTGGCTGTCAGTCATTCTCCAGGCACCTGAAATCTGCTTAGGACTCTGCACCCCAACTTCCAGGGTGGGCCGCTAGCTGCTGTGAAGCCCTGTGAGAGTCTGAGCAGAGGGCCAGGGTCTGCTTTCTCCTCCTTCCAGTTCTGGACATGAAGCCAGCATAGACATGGTAGGGTAGGCAGAGAGCAGGCACCCTCTGCAGCTTCAGCACTTAAATTCAGGACTTCCCCGGCAGTCCAGTGGTTAAGACTCAGCGCTTGCAATGCAGGGGACATGGTTTTGATCCTTGGTTGCTGAACTAAGATCCCACATGTCTCAAGGTATGTCAATAAATAAATAAATACCACCCCCACCCCCACTTGTGTGGAAGGCACCCAGCCTTCTGCACCAAGTATGAGGGTGTGTCTAGCTCCTCCGGGTCTATGAATTCCAGGCACCTCACTGCAAGCCTTCTTGCTTTTCAGGAGTCAAGCTTTGAGCTCTAAGACTTCTGCCTCAGAGATGGACCTTGCTCAGATGGACCTCGCTCAGATCTCATGCCAGTGGTGCCCAGCACATCGTGTGCAGGAGCTAGGAAGCAGCTGGAAATCTTGCCCAGCATGGGGAGCTTGTCAAAGCCAATAGTCAAGAGCTCACACCCGCTGACACCCACTGCCCTTCCCGGGGCCTCTCCAGCCAGTACAGCATCACATTCCTTAGTCCTAAGGGCCCCGGTCAAGCTCAGCCTCGATTTCTATGCCACGAGAGTCAAGAGGAGGCAAGAGCAGGTGGAGAAGAGAAGGGAGAAAGGAAGTGAGTGCTTCCTGTCTAGAGGAGGGCAGGAGGAGAAAGTCAGTGGAACAAAAGGAAGTGGAGACTCTGGGAGGGGAAGGAGGCGGGTGGCTGAAAACCACCTTCTCTGCTTGCACCTCGGGCCCCAGCCCCCAAAGGCCGTTTGCAACTTCCAGACACTTTGCAACACCATGTGCTGGCCTTAAACTGAAGTCTGAACATCGCCCGCCACCAACTGTCAGAACTTGTTTTCTGGGTGGCTTATCTGCTGAAAGTAAAGATGAGGAAAGCTGCTCTAGGGGATCTGCAGACAGCTGACTTCATCACAAGTCTTCAGCATCAGAAGGGAAACACCCTGGAAAGCCGAGGCGGGACTGGCAGCAGCTGGGGGATTTGCTGACTCTGCTGCTCTCAACAGACTCCCCAGCACCGCCAGGAGTTTAGGCCATGAAAAAGAAGGCCCTAGAAGAAACTAGAACTTTACAGACCAACACCTCTATACAGATGGGGCCATCTTTGCTGCTGATTCTTTTCCTTTAACACACAGCTTCTTGCCAGGATATTTAAAGAAATAGCACATGTATGGCTCCACTTTCCTCATTTTCCAAGTAGGTACTAATCAGTAGTTCCTCCAACAAAGGCCAGGCAATTGTCAAAGATAGTGCCAATTTCTGAGTAGTTTCTGCACTGCCCACAGTAGGCTATTACTTCTTTTAAATTTGGAAAAATTACATTTTGTGTTTATGGGGAGGGGGTATCAACAGGTAATGGAAATCAATATAAGACATTCACCCTCCCCACCATTACAGATGTTTTCTCTTTCATTCTCCCTGTTTCCCTGTCATTATTTAAGTCCTGCAAAGGATTAACTACCTGCATACAATGCAGGGCCTCAACCTATTTAATAGCACATGCAAGTTAATAAATATTTATTCATGAGATGACAAGTGATCGTGAAAGTTCTGCCCAGGCCCTTCCTCCATCAGTGCTAATAACCTGAAACCAGGCCCATGAACTGTATCCTTGCCACTCAAATCCTGGGATTCCTAAACCGGATTGAGGAGGTCTTGTTGGAGGGAGATGAAAGTCAGTCCTGGAAACGGCTGTGTCTGGTTGGTAAGACACCGTGGATAGGAAGAGCAGTCAGTATTTAGAGCAAAAGAACATCACATGGAGAACTGTCACTCCACACCTGAAACAAGCAAGGGACACACAACGAATCAAGAAGCTACTGACAACTTTGTCTACATTACAGGTTGTGAAAGAAGCTTTACTCAAAACACACTTGCAGAAACAAAAACTATAAGAAATGTACAGTCCATTTCAGAGTGCCCTACTGTGTAGGCTTATTTTTGCTGTGGCAAGTTGACTGGTATTTCTGTAGGTTTGGTACCTGAACTAAGTACAGAGTGATATGGGAGTTAATGGAAATGCAAATATCCAGGCAACATGCCCTTAACAGTCAACTGATTGCCTTTCCATGACACCAGGTGAAGGCCAAATCCAGGCATTTCTGGCTTGAGAACCTTGAATACATGAACAAGTGAGGCGTTTTACTGAAGATAAATAGGTAAAGGCTATTTGGATATGAGACAGAAAAAAAAATTGGAGAATATCATATTCTGTTTTGATTGGCAGAGGGAATCAGAAGCTATTTCCATGGAATGCTTTAGAAACGACCCCAGGCCTTGGGAAATCTTGATTCTGCCCTAGTCTCCTCATTAGAACCTTCTCAGTATCTTGGACTCTCCTTTGTGTCACTACATTTCTTTCCCCACCTCTCGCTTGATATCCCAAGACATCCAGAAGAGCAGTGACATAACTTAGTGCAAACCTGAACTTAGATTCAAGAGATTTGTAAATGAAGGTGCATCTGATAGCTCAGGTAAAATCACGTAAGACCATGTTTCATCAATGCAATGGAGTGGAGCCAGGAGAGCTTTGGGGGGCATCCTCTCTCAAAGGACCGACGAGCGAGGCTTCTAATGTCTGCGTCCCGCAGGGCGGGGCCCTTTCCTAGGCAGACACTGGGAACCATCAAACCAACAGTGAATGGAGATGACACTTGGGATTCTAAGAAGCTGCAGCACAAACAACACGGGAACCATCTCACCTGTCCCATAGGGCCTTCCCAAACAACTTCCTGAGCTCTTGCAAGCTTGCCTATTTTTTTCAGTTTCTAAATTCAACCTGTTTGGTGCTTGTAAAGATGAGTTTAGCATCAGAGGAAGGTAGACAGTAAGATGAACCTATTTTTGTGAGGGTCTTCTAGAGTCTTGGACTAGTCCCAGCAGCAAATTAGTCCCAATCCTTTGCTCCACAGATGGGGCAACTGAGGATCAGAGACACACAATGACTCACATCCTCCTCAGCGAGATCTGGGTCTCCCTGTTGGTTAGTGGGAGAGTTTGGGCTAGGACCCATCTGTCTTATCTCCCAGGGTTAGTCCTTAGGGTGTAAAATAATAATCCCTGGCTGCTGGGTTTGGCTTCCAAGGCAGTGAGATTAAATGAGAGGAGGGTAAAACCTATTACTGGGGGTATAATGTGGTTCAGGACTTACAGAGTGGAACAGCTGGGTTTATTTCCTACTGAGAGGACCAGTGATAACAACAGGATTTGGGAACATTCTGGATTGATTCAAAGCACGTGAGGAAATTTTAGATAGAAAAGGAGTTAGAGATCTAGGAGCCAGCGGGACTGTTTCCCAGGCTTCCATTTACACATGTACTCTCATTTTCTTTCTATTGCAGATGAAATGAGATGCTGGCTGCGCGTCCGAGTGCCAGCAGCCTGCTGCACTGGATAGAATTGAGAGTTTCCGTCTAATCGCACGGCTCTATCTTAATCCTGCTCACCCCACAACAAGCCAGACAGGCCACACCACATAGCTGGGGAAGAACCTGAGCTCTCTCATTGAAAATGCCAGTGTGGGTGGGGAACAATGTGAAGGAGGCAGGGAAAACTGCAGGGAAGGTGGTGACCAAGAAGGTTTGTGACCACAGACCGTCCAGGAGATTAGAAGAGATCCCCCTTGGGCCACCTGGGAGGTTTGGATTTAAGTGACAAGAAGGTCAAGAAAGGTCATTCCAAAGGGGATGCATGCAGGCAGGTCTCATCTGGTGTGGTTCTGCTGGTTAGTCCTATTCTGATCCATCAAGCATTCAGATAATTCTATGTAAACTGTGCTCTGCATATTCGATGCATTTAAAACGATCACAGACATCCGAGACATTTCTAAAAGTAAAGACAGTACAGTAAGCAAAGTTGACTGTGGCAGAAGATCTAGAGATAGCAGCATCCATGCATGTTTCTATTTCTCTTTTGAATGGGTTGGTGGAGATACACTTGTCACTTGAGCAGTTATCACTGCACAGGTGACATTCAACTAAAAAATCTGCTCAGGTCCCCAGATATGTCTCTTTGAAAAAGATAAGCCAAGGGGTAGGTGGGGAGAAGAGTACATAATGAAGAACATCCAGGATATGTTCATGGGTTGTCTGACTTGTCTTTGTTTTCCAACAATATTCCAGAAGGCAGAGGTGAGAGTTCTGCTTCTTTCCATTGACAGCGTTCTAATAGATTTGTTGATATTGTTCTACTAGATCCCGTCTAGTCTTTACCTGTTTGCCTTCTTCCAGCCGCCTTTGTAGTTTGGAGTTCGAGTTTTCCTGATATTCTGGCCCGGAACCTGCATCCCCAGGGAGTTGCCCTCTTCCTGTGAGCCCCCCCACACCAGGCTGCCACCCCATATAGGCCTGAATTACTTCAAGGGAGAGTCGATTAATGGCTTATGTTAATGAAAGCAGCTTTTCACAGTCTGAACTCTGCAGTCTGGAGCTCTAGGAGGATCAGGAGGAAGGGGAGAGAGAGGCGGAGTGCCCTCTGGGGTGAAGACAACTTTGAGAGTCTTGACTCTTGGAAACAAAGGCTCTCCCTTCCTGGAGGCCCAGGGCCATGACCTGTTGGAAATGCCTATAATAAGTAACAAGGATAACCCTCTAACAAGACACAGGGAATTTAAAAAAGGAATATTGTTTTAATATGGGATTTATTCCTGGCTGCTGGTCATCACTGCAAGTTGACTTGGAGGTTTCAGATTTCAAAGAAGATGAGTAAAAAGGACCAGCGTGGAGGAGGGGCGGCCCCGAGGGCTGAGAAGGTCACATAGCTGACAGCCTGTGGGAATGTCCTGCTAACCTCTCTCTTGCAGGCCAGGAGGATTCCAGAGGTAAAGTGAGCAGCCAAAAGCCCCCAGGAGATGCAACCCTTGTCTGCCCAAGGGCTCCATGGAGCTCAGCGGGCTGCGATTTCACACAGAGGCAGCGGCTAGGAACACACTGACCGGCTCCAGCCAGGGGCACTGCTAGAAAGTCCAATGTCACTTCCCCAGGGATACTGGCCCCAAGACACTGGTCCCCTCGAGGTATCATTTGGCATTTACAAATGGCTTTAGGTCTGAATTTCTAACTCATTTTCAATTTACAACAGCTTAGATGGCTAACAATCTGGAGAGAGAGTTTGCGTGAATGACGGAATCAGGTGGGCAGACCCAGTTAGAAAGTGGCTTTTTCCCATTAATTGTGTTATCTGGCAAGATGGATGGCAGCCGTGGGTGGGAGCAGGGCGGGGGTGAAGGCAGGCTGAAGATCTGAGTTCTGTTCATCTGACATTCTGAACCACGTGCCACAATCACAGACTAACGGCCCTTTTCCTCCTATTTTTCAGAATTTCGTCAGGCTTCCTGGCAGAAATCTTGCTCATGTCACTCACAGATCTTTGTTGCTAACTGCAGAGCCTCTATTTTTCTTGTCAGCAGAGTCATCTTAATTGTCAAGCCTGAAAGAGCTCCACCCAGTTCACTTTGGTGCCGCAGGGCTTTTTTTTTCTTTTGAAAGGCCCTGCTGTAACAGCAAGAATTGCTGGGTGTCCTTTTCTAAGTAAACAGGAAATATCACTGCAAAAAAAAAAAAAAAAGAATCTCTTCCCTCAGCACAGATGCACTAATACGCCGATTTATCTTTCCTGTGAATGCTGAATTAGGAGCAGGATTGTTTCTTACAGCAGTCCAGTCCTCTTCTTAGCTTCTGAACCTTACACTGAGGAGGATCTCAGGAAGGCTCGACTCACAACACACTTAAAAAATTCTGATTTCTGGAAGGCAGTAGCATCGCAGTTAGGAAAGACAACAATGCATGAAAAAAAAAAAAACCCCAAACCCTGCAAAATCACACTGAAGGGATGAGACGGTATGCATCTACATTGTCGTCACAGCAGGTTAGTGTTCTGGTATTTGACCACCCTTCTGGAGCCTTGAGTCAGTAAGGGGAGTTGACCCAGGGCAAGAGAAGGAAGTACAGGATGGATGGCTTTTTTCCATTACATCAGGACCTGGGTTCGTGTGTCAGGCAGGCGCAGCCCCACGAGTCCTCCACACACCAGCACGGTGGAGGCCAGCAGGATGGGGATAGCTTTGGTGATGCTGACCAGGGAGCCAAATATCAAGTTTCCCAGGACGGCCGCTGCTTTGCACAGTGCGTTCAAGAAGCCAAAGCCTGTTGCCCTGCAAAGGACAGAGACATGAACAAGGCTGAGAAAGTGTCTTCCAAGAGTCCAACTTTAGACACAAATGTCTCCTATAAGAATTTTCAGTGATCTTCACGTAGACTATTCTGTATATCCTTATTTAGTCGCTCAGTCGTGTCTGACTCTTTGTAACCCATGGACTGTAGCCCGCCAGGCTCCTCTGTCTGTGGGATTTCCCAGACAAGAATGCCGGAGTGGGTTGCCATTTCCTTCTCCAGGGGATCTTCCTGGCCCAGGGCTGCAACCCACGTCTCCAGCCTTGGCAGGTGGATTATTTACTACTGAGCCACCAGGGAAGCCCTGCATGACCTTAGAACAAGTAATCAGCTATCTGTCAGCACATCTGGAAGCAGAGAACCCCAGCTGCTGGTATCAGTCCTTCAGCCCTCTTTTGACTTTCTTGCCACCTTGACTGATTCTTATTCGACCCATGAGCTTATTAGTGAACAGAAAGAGAATGGTCAGAGAGTCAGAAAAGTTTCTTCTCTCTTCCAGAACTAAATTAAAATGTATGACCATATATGTCTTTAAATTTTACTTTCTACTCCCTACTTCCTCTTAGTTTAGTTCATTTATGATGTTTTAAATAATTATAGAACATAGGAACTTTCAGAGAAAATCCAGGATGACTGGGTTGCATTCATTTTTCTCATACCATGGAGGTGAACTATTATGACTTCATCCCAAATGTTTTTGGTAGCAAGCAGAAACTCATCCCTGAGCTTGGTGGCCTCAAATGAGCTAGGGGGCCTCAAATGAGCTAGGGACACATTTCTTGCACCCTCGTCAGAGTTCTGGGTGGATAATCAAGCCCAAGACAGAGGAAAATCAGATTGAAGGCCCATAGAAAACCTTGCTTAATTCTGCTGACATATAATATATGCAGGTGGTATATAAATAAGACGTATCCCATTTCTTAAGAGATTCTTCAGAAAAGAAAACTTTTACTATCTTTACGGGTGTTGAATATAATTTTACTATGGTCTTCTAGGCAAGAAACTTCATCTTGTTCATGAGAGTACCGATACTGCTGACATCATGAGATAATACGGATTTCCTCTGCCTTTATGCCAGCTCACTGTTTTTTAGCCTGTCACTGGGTACACATGTCTAATAAAGGCACACTGAATGCAGGGTAACTGCTGGATACATTTTTTCCCCTCTAGAGAGAGATATATTTTATATGCTGTAAAATGCAGTACTTAGTACACGTCTTTCTTTGACTGATTTGTAAATTTGTTAAGTGTAGGTTTTCCTTTGGCTAGTCAGGACAACTACTTATCATGACTTATGCTATTCCAAGGGATACTTTCTACAATGTGTAGATATTTACTACAGGGATTATACAGCCATCCCCCTTCCCACACCACAGGAAAGGGAAGGGCACCTCTCTTGTGCTGAAGGAACCAAGCCCTTCATTTTGCTGGTTAGAACAGACCTACAATGGGCAGCAAGCGCTACCTTTCTTTTCTGGCCAAAACACCTAGAGCGTCGAGTAAGCGGCTTCCGCAGCGTCGCAAAGTTGCCAACTGTTTGGATCTTGGAAGGGGTGTAACAGAATCTCTGATGGAGGAAAACAGGAACTTCTCGAGAAGAGGGTAAGCTCATTATGTATTCTTCTTTTTCTTTTTGGTTTGTTTTTAAAGAAAGAGACTAGCAATAGCAGCAACCACCAGAGAGGAGATTTAATGTACTGATAACTATTTTCAAATGAAATTGCTTGAAGGTTACATGTTGGGTACCACAGAATACGTAAGTAGAATGACACCATCATCTTCGGCTTCCCCTAGCTCCATGGAGATGCCATGAGGCCAAACTGCCTTTTTTTTTTTTAATTAAAAGATTTTTTTGAGCAGTTTTAGGCCTCCAAAAACTGAGCGAAAAAAAAAAAAGAGAATTTCCGTATCATCCCTTGCCTTGCACCCCTATTGTGAACATCTTAGTGTGGTTAATTTTTTATAATTCATGAGTGCATGCGTGCTCAGTTGCTCAGTTGTGTCCGATTCCACATGACCCCATGGACTATGGTCCACCAGGCTCCTCTGTCCATGGGATTTTCTAGGCAAGAACACTGGGTTGGGTTGCAATGCCCTCCTCCAGGGGATCTTCCCAAACCAGGGATCGAACCTGTGTCTCCTGCATCGGCAGGCGGATTCTTCACCACTGAGCCA
>NW_011494824.1:1857788-1871078 GCF_000754665.1 Bison bison bison | reverse complement strand
CGTGTTACAAGTGATGAGGCAAAATTAATATATTATTATGAATTAAAGTCCATAGTTTACATTAGAGCTCACTGTGTTGTGTGTTTTATGGGCTTTGACAAATGTATAATGACACATATCCACCACTACAGCATCATGCAGGACAACAGTTTCAACGCCCCAGAAATCCTGGCAACCTCTCATCCTTTTACTATCTCCATAGTTTTGTCTTTTCCAGAATGTCATATAACTCAAATTATATAGTATGCAGCCTTTTCAGACTAGCTTCTTCCACTTTTTTTTTTTTTAACTGCATGTTAGTTTCTAGATTCTAGAAGTATAAATTACCCAATGCATCTTAAGGTAGTGAGATAAGCTGTATTGTTCTGAGGAAAATGGCCGGGGTGTGTGTTACTGATTAGCGAATGGGAAACAGTCTATATGAAGAAGTCTCTTGATGCTAAAACTGCAGAGTGAGCCAGGGAGAATTTGTACTGGGGCTAAAATAACCGCATTTTGCCAAGCTATCAAACACTGGCACAACTCAGAACAGGGTATAAAATACAGGCAGCTATCTCCTTTTATTACTGAAACTATAACAGAGGAATAGCTGACTTCCTGAGACCTCAGAGCAGCACTGAGAGAGACGTGTCAGGAGCATCTGGTATCTGAAGCCTCTAAATAAGATGGTCAAATTCTTATCTCCTAAGAATCTCTGCTTCCATTTATCAAGCAGAGGCAGTTGTTTGGATGACAATCTGGTGTGGCTACAAAGCACACAGCCTCCTTAGTGTTGGCACTCCAGAAAACATGACTGTGTGAAATAACAGGTAAGTTATTTCTTCAAATACTTGAAGCTGGAGGGTGTGATTTTCTACACACAGCAGACACAGTTGTATTAGAAAAATCATTCTCAAAGTGGCTCTCCCTTGGGATTATCCGTGTATAAGTAAAGAAGCTTTTCATTAGTTCATTTGTTTCCTTGTTCTTATTTAAAGGAAGCCATGAACTTCCACAAACACCCCAAGCACAAGTTACCTTGTGCTCAAGTCCTTGGAGGCTGGTGTTACGTAGTTAGAATAAGGAACAGGTGTCTAAAATAGTGGTGGCTAAAAGACAAAGAAAGGGAAAAGCACACGAAAATAGAACAAAGGAAGGTCGGAGGACCAGAGTGAGAACCTCAAGTGACAAAGAGCCCTCCTGGCTAGCCCAGTTTACACAGGACAGGCTCGGGGGAGGAGAAAAAACATATAAAAAGAGGAGCCAAAACTGAGCCAGGGGCTTCTCTACTCTTTGCGTCTTTTGGGTAGGCCCACCCTCACGCCTCGATGTATTTTCCTTTGCTTGCCAAATAAAACTGAGTCGGACGTGACTGCAATTCTTCCAGAAATATCTGCACTTTTGAATTGGTTTCGATTTACTGTTATGTACTAATGGAACCTACAAAAGAAAAACATCCACTCCACCTCTCCAACAAATGTTTTTTGTTTCTGAATTCCCTTTAGAATCCAATCATATCCATATTTTTGCAAATCACAGGATTTCTACAGGTTTCCTTTTCTGCTTTCCCCCAATCAGTCATAAAGCTGCTTGTCTCAGGTTATTTGTGTTTTGATTAAAATGAAATGATATAGCACAGAACCATTATTTCTGTAACCATAACACTGGATAACAGAGCTTTCCAAACTTGGGGGAACATAAACAAGATTGCAATGAACACCTTTACATATATCGTGCGTGCTAAGTCACTTCAGTCATGTCCGACTCTTTGCAACCCTATGGACTGTAGCCTGTCGGGCTCCTCTGTCCATGGGATTCTCTAGGCAAGTGTACTGGAGTGGGTTTCCACTTCCTTCTCCAGGGGTCGAACCCACATCTCTTATGTCTCCTGCATCAGCAGGCGGGTTCTTTACCGCTAGCGCCACCTGGGAAGCCCCCTTTACATACAGGATCTTCTTTGTTTGGATGTGTTCAGTAGGAAATATCACACAGTACAACACAGCCAAGAGAACACGTTCATGATGCGGCGTGGGGAGACTGAGGACAACGAGGCACACCATGGTCCTCAGGGGAGGCCACTCCAAAGGCTTTGCACGACCTCTTCTCCTGCCCTCTCCCTGCACCTGCTGTCTTACTTTACGCTGCTTTGCACAGCTCATTTTCACTAGAGGTAATCAGTTTCTCATCTAACCCGCATCATTTCCTTTCCTTCCAGCAATTACCTGGACTCTGGACAGCGGTGAAAGCTCTCCCTGCTGGACTGGCCTCCTTCCTGCTGCCCTCCTAAACCTCAGGGCTCTCCCTTTGGGGTCTAGCCTTATTTAGGTCCTGGCTACATGTCTAGGGTGGGGCTGTGGAGCCTTTACATTGACTCATCACAACTTCTTTCAGGACTGGCACAAGGATGCAAAGGATGCTTGTGAAATGAACTAAGGAATTTTCTGATATCTTCACAATACCCTGGAAGTATATTTCTGTAATGGGCATTAAAAAAAAAAAAACTGAAATAAAGTTAATTTACAATGTTGTGTTAGTTTTTGGTGTATAGCAAAGTGATTCAGTTTTATATATATGCATGTGCATATGTGTATATATACACACACACACACACACACACACACACATATTCTTTTCCATTATGGTTTACTGCAGGATACTGAGTATAACTCCCTGTGTGATGCAGCAGGACTTTGTTGTTTATTTTATTTATAGTAGTCTGTATCTACTGGGCCTCTCTGGTGGCTCAGACAGTAAAAAATCTGCCTGCAATGCAGGAGACCTCGGTTCAATCCCTGGGTTGGGAAGATCCCCTGAAGGAGGGAATGGCAACCCATTGCAGTATTCTTGCCTGGAGAATTCCACAGACAGAGGAGCCTGGTGGGCTGCAGTCCATGGGGTCGCGTCGAGTTGGACACAACTGAGCAGCAACTAATGCACCTGTATCTACCAATCCCAAATGCACATTTTAATGGACATTAGTTGGTCCATGTTTGTGTATTGATGCCAGACTATCACCTTGCTTTTGCGGAAGAAAAAAAACCAAGTTTCACATTCTTAAATCTGGAAAGACTGAATTCAACTGCTTTCTAGTTTTCAAAGGAAGAGAAAATTTGTCTCATCTAAGCAGTAAGTGTAGGTGTGTGGTGTGTGTATGTGCCCTCCTTAACTTAGAAGGTGGCATCCCGTATCACAGCAAGCAGGGCCTTCCTTACAAACAAGTGGAGGACTTTCCTGAAGCTGTGAGCTTGAAGGAATCCCTGGGCCCAAAGTGGGCCTCCATCTCCCTCCCAGCCTACAACCACCAAGGATTGTATTATTGCTTGTTCCTGTTTAAATGCAAATATATTCACAGACAGTTCATAATGGAAGCCTTTGTGTCTTATCATTTATCTGATAAACCTCAGCTAGGAAGTGAGTCCCTGGGCTGGGGTAAATAATGACAGAATGAAAATGAGCCCTGGGAGGCAACCTGGAGTTCATTTAAGGCCACAGTTGATGGACACGTCTGTACACCCCCACATACCAGGTAAGCTTCTTAGAAACTGATTCCCAGAGCCCCACCCAGACCTAATGGGAGGTCACAGACCAGGTTTATGGGTGCTGAGAGCCACAGCAGACAGTCATACATCTGGGTTGTAACACAGACACTCCCAAAAAAGTTATTGAGTAAATAAATTAACAATATTAAAATTCATACTGAGATGGATATACATATTTTTCTTATTCTTCCTATTAAACATAGCTAAAAGTCCTCAGTGTTATAAAATAAACCTAAGACGACTCTGGAAAATAAAGAAAAATGGCAGAGCTGCTACAGAGCTGGGTAATGGTGAGTTCCTGCATTTTCTTTTTGCTTCATAGATCTGAGACTCGGAACTTAAGAAGCTGGCAAAAGGAAATACCAACAGGTACAGATTTAAGTAACACCCGAACCAAAGCCTGCTCTTTCTACCCAAAGGGCCAGGATAGAGGCATCCTAGCAAGACAGAAAATATTTAGATGATAACCTCTCTTCTCCAACCAAATACCAAAAAAAAATTGTAACTCAACTGCCAGCCACACCAACAAAGGTCGAGTGGAGCATCTGGACTTCCACCCTCATGGGCCTGTAACGAGGGGCCTCAACATCACCACTGGGGTGGTGTGGGGGAAGGCTAAGCAGGAAGCTAGGATTTTCATCCCTCCTGGCCAGTAATGAGCTTGTCTCTTCTTTCCCTCCACAGTACCAATAATCATGAGGGGAGCCTGGACTCCCACCCCTGTGCAGCAGGAATGAGGATACCCTTTCTTGGGTGTCAATGGAGGTTGAATGGGAACCTGGACATCTACTTCCAGGCAGTAATGGGTGGCATCCCTTCTCCTCCAAGAGAGGTGTTTGGGGAAGCCAACCAAAACTAAAGGCTTAATAAGATCAGAAGCCTCACAACATAATATGAAAATGACTGCTTTCAATTGAATACTACTTGTCATCTGAATAACCAGGAAGATCTCAAATAGAAAGTGACAATAAAGAGATGTCAACATTGAGATGACAGAAATGTTAGCATTATCTGATGAAGATTTTAAAGCCATCATGATAGTAAGGCTTCAGTAGGCAATTATGAGGGCTTCCCTAATGGCTCAGATGGTAAAGAATCTGCCAGTAATGCAGGAGACCCGGGTTCAATCCCTGGGTATTATGAACATGCTTGAAACTCTTGAACACACTTGAAATATAGAACACATCATCAAAAAATAGAAAAGATATAAAGTCTCAGGAAAGAAATAGAAGACATAAAGAAGAACCAAATTGAAATTTTATAAATGAAAAATACAATAACCAAAATAAAAATCTTAGTGATCAGGCTCAACAGCAGAATGAAGGAGAGAAGTGAAAGAATCAGTAAATTGAAGGTAGAACAATAGAAATCCAATTTGAAAAACAGAAAATAGACTTAAAAAAAGGGCATCAGCAACCTGTAGGACCATAACAAGAGATCTAATACTTAGGTCACTTGAGTCCAAGAAGGAGAAGAGAAAGTATTCAAATAAACAATGGCTGAAATTTGAAATAATGGTTCACAAATTTGAGATCAAAAAGAGACACAAATCTACAGATCCAAGAAGCTGAAGAAATCCCAAATGTGATAATCCAAAGAAATCTACACCAAGACAAAGAAAAAAATCTTGAAAGCAGCCAGAGGAAGCACTTTACCTATAGGGAGAAACAGTTAGGTTGCTAGATTCTCCCCTCCAAAAATGTTGCACCTGTTTTTAGAATTCCCACAACAGTCTCTAAGCAGTAATTTCACCATCACCCCTTCCAGTTAACATGAGTTTTTTTTTTTAATCAGTCTTTAAAACCTTGGATTTTCTGCATAATTAAAGAAAACTATATATTACCATTGCTTTAATTTGAGGGCTTCCTAGTTTGCTTCAAGATGGGGCTGGTCTCCATAAAAACTAACCATATGATGAGAGGCCTGGAACTTTCAGCCTATCCCGCCCCACCTTAGGGAGGGGACAGAGGCTGAAGATTGAGTTCAATTACAAGTAGCCAATGATTTAATCAATCATGCTCACATAATGAACTCTTCATAAATCTAGAAATCACCAGCTTTCAGATTGGTGAATGCATCCACATGCTGGCAGGGCAGTGCACCCCAAACTCCAGGATGATGTAAGCTCCTGTACTCAGGAGTCTTCTGGACCTTACCCTATGCACAGACATAGCTCATTTTACTGTACATCATTTTATTATACTTGAAAGATACTGTATTTTTTAACAAATTGACCATTTGTGGCAACTCTGGGTCTAGAAAGTCTATCAGCATCATTTTCCCAGCAGTATTTGCTCACTTCATGTCTCTGTGTCACATTTTGGTAATGCTCACCAAATATTTCCATTACTATTATATCTGTTATGGTGATATGTAATTGAAACTTAGCAGGACCCTGTGGGGCTTCTGAGCACTAAGGCCTCTCGGTGTCCCCCATTCCTTGTTTGTAGGGAATAGACTCCAGCCTCCATGAGGTCTCCTTGAGTCCCAGGGGCAGATTCGAACTATTGCTAATCAGGGAAGGGAAGGGACGCTGAGACCAGGGAGGAGCCAAGAAACAGTAGTGCAGGCTTGGGGCAGGTCCTGATTCTACCTCAAGGGATACGCACAGACATATCTTTAAGGCTTTCTGGGTATGCAGTGGTGAAGAACCCACCTGCCAACGCATGAGATGCAAGAGACTAGGGTTGGATCCCTGGGTCAGGAAGGTCCTTTGGAGCAAGATATGGCAACCCACTCCAGTATTCTTGCCCGGAAAATTCCATGGACAGAGGAGCCTGGGGGGCTACAGTCCATGGGGTCACAATGAGTAGGACAGACTGAGCACAGAGAACTGAAACCCCCAACAAATGGAAGATGTCAGCATTCTTCATTCCAGATTAAAGGACCAAGCGAAGCTCTTCAAGAAGACCACCTGAGGCCAGAACTCATTAGATTACCTGAGACCAGAGAATAGACACATGTGTATGTATGGCTGAGTCCCTTCACTATTCACCTGAAACTATCCCAACATTGTTAAGGGCTATACCCCAATACAAATGTTTTTGGTGTTAAAAATAGAATAAAGGAGTGTAGGCCCTAATAACACAGTCTAATCTTATCAGCAGCCCTGCCCTTGAACTGTAATAACTTGCTATAATAACTCCTCACCAAATCTCCTGGGGTTAGGACAGTTTTTGAGGGCAAGAGCCTGTGTGTCCCTCTTTGTCTGGCAAAGCAATAAACTTATTCCTTTCTACTTCACCCAAAACTCTGTCTTGGAGATTTGATAAGGCACCGGTGCACAAAGGCTGAATTTTGGCATCATTACCAGAAAACAGCAAGGGATTAGAGGTTGTTTAGAGAGTTGAGGACACAGGCTGAAGATGGAGATGAAGCTCTATAAAATCTCTTGAACAAGATTTGATGGGCTTCCCAGTTGGCGAGTGCACAGAAGCACTGGGAAGGGGTGGGCCTGGATGGGGCACAAAGCGCCGTGCTCCCCCTGCTGTTCATGCCTTGCCCAATGTGTGCATCTCTTCTGTCTGGCTGCTCCTGAGCAGGAAACTCTTATAATAAATCAGTAAATGCGACAACATGTTTCCTTCAGTTCTGTGAGCCATTCTGCCAAGTTATCAAACCTGAGGAGGGGGTTATGAGAACTCCACTGTGCAGCCAGTTGGTCAGATATACAGGAGATAATCTGACTTGTGTTTGGGGTCTGAAGTGAAGGCGCTCTTGTGGGAATGGAGTCTTTAACCTGTGGAATCTGATGCTATCTCCAGGTGTGTGTGTGTGTGTCCGTGCACGCGTGTGTGTGTGCGTATGTGTGCATGTGTGCACATACTTGCACACATGCTTGTCACTCAGTCATGTCAGATTCTTTGCGACCCCATGGACTGTAGCCCACCAAGCTCCTCTGTCCATGGAATTCTCCAGGCAAGAATACTGGAGTGGGTTGCCATTCCCTTCTCCATGGTAGATTATATCAGAACTGAGTTACATTTTAGAACATCCAGTTGGTGTCTACTGGGAAATAAAGAATTACTTGGGTAATTGGGAAAAAATTGCTCCATATTTGGTGGCCAAAAGTAAAGTATTGAGCATGGAGGGAAAAAAAACAACTTTTCCTTTTAAAAAGTGTTTGCAATGACTGTTCAGCTTTATTTTCTCTGGCACAGAAAAGGTGCTGCTCAATAAGTACGCACAATTTTAATTTCAACATTTCCTGCCTCTTTATTATACAATTGAGAGTAGCTTATAAAAGACAAAGGGTTTCCCAGGTGGCTCAGCAGTAAAGAATCCGTCTGCAATGCAGGAGCCACAGGAGATGTGGGTTCGATCCCTGGGTCAGGAAGATGCCCTGGATAAAGGCAAGGCAACCCACTCCAGCATTCTTGCCTGGGAAATCCCATAGACAGAGGAGCCTGGCAGACTATAGTTCATAGGGTTGCAAAGAATCAGACACAACTTAAGTGACGTAGCATGCACACACGCATAAAAGACAAAACTAATAATACAAGAATACAAGAGAGCAAACCAAGATGAGGAGGAGAAAAGCAAATATCTGGACCCTGGAGATGTAACACTGACACAGAGACTCTGTCTCTTGATGCACAGCAGGGAAGGGAATGTGAGGAATTACTAATTTCTATCATATGAAGTGAAGAGACAGAGCACCTCTTCAGAGTAGGTCCTGAAATGCCCTGCAGATCCAGTGGTAAGCTCTATAGAGATGAACGGTGCTTTCACAGTCAATGCAAATGTAACCCCTACTAAGAGTCAGAGGTATAACATCACAGATCAAGCCCATACTGTGGGTGACAAGTGTGGCTTTCAAGTGTTACAACTTTCATAGCACTTAGATTATATCCTAAGTTATGTTCCCTGAATAGAATCATTTGCCCTGGGATTCTGATAGGAGTTGGCTATTAAATGGCTCATAAGGCTACTTTTTAGTCAGAGTGTTCTTTTCTGATGATTAAGGACAGATTCTAGAAACTGGGTGAGGAGCTGACAGTGCTAAAGTTCTGGTATGAAACAATTATAGCCTCTAACCAGAAGTGTTTGTTGGGATGTATTCTAGTCTCCTTCCACAGGGAGAGGAAGCCAGAGGGTACCACACACAAAACACTTGGGGTTTACCTCTAACAGCTGAGCCACAGTTCAGTGGAGCCCTCCCATGAGACCCAGAGGACCGCAGCAGAGATAGAAGAGAAGGTTTTAGCCTGAAACAGCGTAGGTCGTGCCAGCTAACTCATTATGGTGCTGGCAATGCAGCTCTGGCAGATAAGTTCTCTCTCCATCATTTAAGAAAGTGACTTCCTGTATACTATCTTGCAACATCAAATTAAGTGGTAGAGAATATTTGCGAGCAGCAGCATGGTCAAAGTGAGGATGCACTTTGCCAATTTCTGAGTCCTGGTCCAGCTGCCATGCTCTGAAACGCATTTCCAGGTTTCACTGCTCCAGTAACGGAATGTAAGAGGAATACTATGGCAGGCTGGTGCCCCCAGGACAAGCAGGACCCCTCTGAAGCTGGCTTTTAGCACAGCAATGCCAAGCCTTCCTGAGACCGCTCACTGGTGGCCTGGAACACTTCCACACAACTGGTCTTCCTTCTTCACTCTTTCATGGGCTCAGGCTTGCATTGTGGCCAGACTACACCTCTCTCCCTGTTTTCTCTCATAACTTGCATTTCCTTTAACAAAATCTGTGCATGTTTAATCCCATTTTGTCTGCTGCTTCTCAGAGATCCTGAACTAATACACAGAGCAATTTCTATCTTTATCTTGCTTGATGTTTAACCTTTCTGAAGACAGAAACACAGCAGGTCCATGTTTCTCATGGACGACCTGCCCAGTTCATGGTGTTTTGTTTTTAAGCCAGGTTCTTGCCACAGGAGAGTACTCACCCTTTATCCTTCCATTCTATAGCAGAGGGATAAGGGGCTGATTTCATCTAAAATAGTATCAAACTTTTATAATGCAAAATTAAAAGGTTGCAGTCTATGAAATAACTTTGCTTTAATGAGGAGGGGCTTAGTTTAAATGTCTAGTTTAATCCACACCTGGGCCCAGTTTACAGAATGAGCATGAAATAAAGCTGCAGAGTCTTGATCTTGCCTTGGCAGCACCCTCGTCCAAGATCCATGACATCCATCCCAGGAGCTTGCCCACAAAAGAGAACTACTGTTGGTTTAAAGAAGGAAGGAGATGCTGGACATGGGTTGCATGGTCCCTTTCAGAGCCTAAGTTATCAACAGGAGGTTATTAATTAGAATATCTGATAAGGAGAAGTCCATCAGAGTTCCCAATGGTCTGCAGGGAGGTGGATACAGGAGAACATATAGGGTTCCTGTAAGCTTGGTAATAGAAATTCATGAAGAAGAAATATAAGTTAGAAAGTCTGGGCGTGCAGCAAATGTACCCCACTGTGGCCAATAAATAAAAGAAGGGACTCAGGATCAGTGAAAATTGATATCCCAAATGTCTCTACACTGTCCTAGGAAAAACCCTCCTCCACTTCAAAGTCCAGAGAATCCTGACTCCATGCTCTAGCAGACAGGGCTCCATGGTGACAGAGCAGGCACAAAATAAAAGGCAAAGGCCATTTGTCTTCACGTGTGGCAAACGGCAAAACAGGGCTCCTATTCTTCTAATGAATCGGCTGCTGAAGCTTCACCCCAAGGCCCTCCTGTTTTGTCCTTTTTATGATATGAAGTGCAGAGTCTTCATGTCTCCATTTTGGGAACAGACGCGTAATTTTATTCTAATGGTGATCTTTTTGTGGTCACTGGAAATGTGTTGGGCTTCCCTTCAACAGACCAGCAAGGTCAAGAGGTGTGTTCTGGAGACCTCTCCGTGTTGCCTTAATGCAGAGCTCATCTAGGCATTTGCAAACATGAGGTAAAGACCTTCTCAGGACCAATGAGGGGTCCACAGAGGCTCTTGCAGCTGATCCCTCCCTGCTTCACTGTATCTTCCTCATAGCCAGCAAGCTAAGTCATGGTCATGGTTAACTCTCTTCACTGGCTTCATTGCCCGAGTAACTCCTGCTAGCTACTATATTCCCCAACATGTTCTTTTTAAAATATATGAGTAGATGTATAAAATAAACCAGCTGCAAGGACCTATTGCATAACACATGGAATATAGCCAATATCTTCTAACAACTATAAATGGATATAGCCTTTAAAAGTTGTGAGTCACTATGTTGTACATCTGAAACTTTTATATTTAACATCAACTATACCTCAAAAACACAATCAGGTTTAAAAAAAAAAACTTCAGAGCTTCCTTGGTGGCTCAGTGGTAACAAATCCACCTACCGATGCAGGAGACATGGCTTCAATCCCTGATCTGGGAAGATCCCACGAGCATCGAAGCTACCAAGCCCAGGTGCCACCAGTGCTGAGCCTGTGCTCGAGAGCCCGGGAACTGTGGCTACGAAACCCACGTGCTGCAGTGCTGAAGCCTGCGAGCCCTACAGCCCATGTTCCCCAGCAAGAGAAGCCTCCGCAATGAGCAGCCCGTGCACTGCACTCTCTAGCTGCCCTCACTGCCTGTAACTAGAGAGCGCCCCCAACCCCCTAACTAGAGAAAAGCCTGTGCAGCAACAAAGACCCAGCACAGCCAAAATAAATAAAAATAAAGCAAATATTCAAAGTGTTACTTCAATGTGTTATTAATGTCTAATAAATTAAATACTCATGTATACTCAAAAGCCTTCACAGTTCCTAGGCAAACCTGATTTTCCCATACCACATTATAGTTAAATGTAACTATAATATTTAGTATATATATTAATGCTAATACTGAATATATGTTTAACTATATAATATACATATTACATATAGTTAACTATATAATACATATATTGCTATAAAAATATCTAGCTGTAAATAAAATAAAGCTGTAAAGATCTGGGAACAATTTCCATTGTAACTATTCCAACGTAATATTTAGCACTGAATTCATGACTTTCCCTTCTCAGCAATCATCATGAATCCCCAGGAATGTTTTCAAATTGTGAAACTAATCTACAAACTGTTTTCAAAGTAATAACATTTTTATGGTACTGAGTGTAATAGTCAATGAAGAAGAAATCATGTTTGGCCTTATTAAAAAATGAAGAATAAATGAAAGATATGAATAGAACCTACAACTTCATAAGCCGGATTTTTTTTCTTTGGAATTTCGATTTGGGGAGGAAATGACAGTTTGGCTGATTTTCAGTGGTCCCATGGGGCTCAGAGCACCTCTTGCTGGAGGCCCATTTCAACATACCTCCGATCTGTAGGGTACAGCTCCACGGTGACCACATCAAGAGAGTTCCATGCCGAGATGGTCAGCCCATTGTACAGACACAGCATGCCTATCATCATGGATTCGCTGGTGCCAAACCAAAGGAAGAAACAACTGATCCCCGAAAGCACCATAGAGCCACCTGCCAACGTAGCAGACAAAAGGTGGGGGTGTTTCCTGTTATCTCAGTAGAGCAAGGACCCCTGGTTCTCTGACATCTCACAGCAAAACTGAATCCCAAGAGGAAACTGCACTCTGGGTTCAAAAAGCTCAGCTACCGGTACATTTATCTGTATATAAGCTTTACCTCTCAACTACCTTCTGAACACAGCAAGCATGAAACACACATCACCAATTACTCAGCTACCTAAGTAGAAAAATAGACATTAGTCACACATAATTAGTTTTTCAGTCTGTTAACTCACAGAAGTGGTTCAAATGAGATGTAATTAGACATATATATATATATATATATTTTTTTTTTTTTTTTACTAAAATTTAGTCTTAATGAAAGGTCTTAGGAAATTTCTCCTCATTTCTGTGGGATGCAAATCCTAGGGGGGTGGGGAGGGTAGCAGGAGACAGGCTCCCTCTAGATCGCAAGGGCAGCTCCTCTGTTTTACACGAAGCCAAGCACATACCTAGCATCGTTAAGCGCCCAATTCTGTCCATCAGGAGAGCAGACACGATGTTCCCTGGCAACACTGCCAGTGTCCCCAGGAAGTTGACAAAATAAATCCAGTAGGCACTATAGTCATCATCAAAGGTAAACTGGCATCCTGTCTTGTTGTACAAAAATGTGCTGTTTTGAAATCTGCAGTTAATGAATTTATATGGCTCAAAATCTGCGGACACAAAGAAAGACAGTTCAGTGCATCAGGCTGGCACACCCATATGAGCAAGCTTGCCAAGAATTCAGAAAAAAACCATGGTATTGGAAGCTCCCTGAGGGTTTCAGAGCTGGCCAAGGCACAGGGTCTAGTCAAGTACCCTGGGTTACAGGGTCCCAATGCAGCTGAAGGAAGGAATCCCTTTATTGCATAAAGGAATAAATTAAGTCCAATTATTCTGATTTCTTATGGTTGGTCATTGCTAATTATACTGCTTGCTGACTCCTTTATGTTGTTACTTTGTTCTAATTATCATGTTACATAAGGACCATCATTAGAGTACTAATAGCTTTTACACTACAATTACAAAAATAATTTGTTCTAAAATGTGCATGAATCAGCCTTACTACTGCCATTTTATAGGGCTCTGAAGCAGTGAGAAGAAAAAGGACTTCCCTTGGGTCCTTGAGGCTGAATTTGCAAGTGAAGGTTTAAATGAAAGAACCCACGGAGGAACCAGAGTTGGTCTCATTGGACAGTCACCAGCATTCACTGCTGATTTTTGTCCTGAACTTGGATTTAGCCAAAAGGCGTTGCAGATGATGGTGGGTTCTGCTGAAAGGTAACGAGGATCAAAACAGTTATCCTCGCTGATCA
>NW_011494824.1:1850789-1857603 GCF_000754665.1 Bison bison bison | reverse complement strand
GCTGGTCCTTCTGCTGGTATTGGGCCATTATTTTGACCTCATGGGACAGAGCGACCAATGTGTGGGGTGATAGAGCAGGGGCTGTGTGATCAGATGAGCCTGGGCTCATATGTCAGCTATGACCAGCTGAACAACTGTGGCCAAATTACTGCAGTTTTTGAAGCTTCAGCTATTGTGAAAATTAAACAGGACAATGAGTGTCTAATAACCTGAGGTAGGAACCAGCATATAGTCAGTGTTCAGTCAATGTTTGCTTCCCTAAACTTTTTCCCTGGGGTGTTTCCTAGACTCCATTAAGTGGATTGAATTAAAAGACTGTATGTGACTGAGCATGTACTGTCCATCTCTGTAGACTGTAGTTCAGGCCAGCTCACTTAAGCTAACAGCAGAGTTTGAAATCAAGACTGTCAAATGACTACAGGTTAATTCTCTGCTTTAAAAATTATTCACCACAGGATTATTATTATTATTATTTTTTGCCAACTTTGAGCTCAGCCTGTTCCATCTGCATTAAATACGACAAAAACAGTCACTACAAGCTCAGCTTTGATCCAACCTGATGGAGGGAGTTTGTTCATTTATACTTTAACGTTCACTTGCCCCATAAGCGTCTGCCCACACCTATCACCAAATAGGTATCACGTCTCTGCCAAGAGCCAGGGCTGTGAAGAGGACCCAGGCAGGGTTAAGTGGCACACCTACCTGTTTTGTTAAAAACGGTTTCAATAAATGTGCAGTTCTTGAAGTAGGTGTTGACTGAAGTCACATCCTCAAAGGTGCAGGACTTAAAAACTGAATTTTCGAAAGTTATAGATTTGAACCTGATCCCTGCAAATCTGTCCAACACACACAAAAGATTCATGTCAATGATTGTGTCTATCAGGGTACAAAGTTAAGTCAAACAGATTTAGAGATGTGATGTTCCACTACGGGCCGTGCTAAATCGCTTCAGTCGTGTCTGACTCTGCGACACGATGGTCTTTAGCCCACCAGGCTCCTCTGTCCATGGGGCTTTCCAGGAAGGAATACTGAAGAGGGTTACCTGAGGTTCCACTATGGACTCTCTTAATTAAAAAGGACAGTGGCTTCTGGGTTTTCTACACTCTTAGCTCTCCCCCCTCTTCCTCGTGGAGCCTGTCCTTTTGACTATCTCATTGCTCCCAATATTATTTTCCACCAGAAAAAGAGATGGCATCCAAAATAACTTCATGTAGGCTTCAGCAATGTTGGTAAAAGGGTGTTTGTGGGGTATACAGTTGAAGGCATTGAGCTTGGAGATTACCTGTGGCTACCGATTCTTTGTTTTTTAATCCTATCCTCCCTCTTGCTCCTTCACATATGCCTTTATTTGAAAATTCTCTATTTGGGGTTAACAGCTGTAACTTGAGCATGTGTTCCCATGCTTACTTTTATTTCCAAAGCTGATAACCTGAAGACTCTTTATTCTAGTGTAGGGACTTCCAATTATCTTAAAGAGAGGATGGGAGAATCACTTATGTGACGAATGATTATCTCAAGGGTCAAGAAACTTATTGCTCACAGTCATTTCCAAGAATATTTTTCTTCTCAGTGCCAAGAGGTGTTCCTCAAACCAAGCTGAATGACCATAGCTCGGCCTATTTTTGGAAATGGTAGAATGATGAAACTTGCTCTGATTCATTTTGGGTGATGCAAGAGGGAAGGTGGAGATGATAATAGTCACAATCATTCTGACATCTTAGAAGGGTTTATGGTTCAGATATTAAGTGTTGATAAAGACCCTTGGGAGACATGTATACATATCTATCAATGTGTCTTGGTAATGTATTAAGAGACTGTGAATGTATCCTTCACCAGTCATTGAGAGGAAAATGCTTATTCAACTGGGGAAGAAGTTAATACACCATATACCAGTGTTGTTAGGGCAGAAAGGGACCAATCCTCTTAGGCAAGGAAGATGACTTAAAAGTAATTTACTATTGAGATTTTAAAAATTATCCTCACTCTAATGCCAGACTGCATTTGTCAGCTCAGAATGTGCTAGGTGCCTACGAGACCAACCTCCATAAAACATTCACCCCCTACTCTAGGAGTTCGGAGGAAGATCGCCTAAGCCATAAATCTATCTACAGAAGGAGGGTAAATCATGGCACATTTTAAGAAGATCACTAATTTTCTGAAGTGAAACTGCACTTGGAAAGGGGAAACAATTTTTCCTCCCCCCGGGGGATGCTATCTGCATAGAACACACATGGAGAACAATTCAAAATGTTCAAAAAGGAAAAAGTAAGTCTTTGCCCTCCCATCCTCAAGCTACCCAGTTCTTTTTCCCAGAGAGGACCACTATTGTCATTTGCTCGTATGCTCTTCAGGGAGCGCTCTGCAGACACTACTCTACACTTTGCTTTGTTCTCCTCAGAGTCTACTTCAGAGGCCACTCCTTATCAGTACACGAAGAATTGCCATTTTAGAAGGCTGAACAGGAAAACTATTTTTAAAAACTGAGTTAGTTAGTGGTATTTCAAATTTCCATGAAAGACAAAAAAATTTTTTTCTATCACCTTCTAAAATAAACTTATGGGCTTTACAAGGATTTTAATATTATTAAAATTATTAATCATTACATTGCCAAAGTAAAGAATTTCTCCATGATTGACCATATTGGAGACCATATGACCATACTGTCTTATTTTTTTTAAAATATGACATACTAGAAATTTCTAATGGGATTACAATAATTTTTAAATAATGAAGTCAATTTTCAACCTAGAATTCTAGAGCACTTGACTCCAAGATTTCTGTAGAAAAACAAGTACAGATTCAAGTCAGTATTTTGGGAGGGAGAGTAAAGATCCTCTGTGGATCAGGCCTCCCAGTGAATTGCCAATCCATATAGTTACCTCCTAGTTGGTAACTCTCCTTTTCATTACACAAACCATAAGCATCCCACAGAATTAATTTTCATCTTTCCAAACTGGTTTTTGCCCAGAGAAACTTTTATCAATTATGTTTGATTTTTACTTTGATCTGTTTTTAAATTGGGAGGATTTCCTAAGAATGATGTAAACCAACAGAAAGTCATACCAGCCTTGTCTGTCCTTTTCCATCTCCAAAAAAATAAACCAGACCATTTCTTGAATCAGTTCTTCCTCCTCATCATGAGGAGTTCCACACTCCATACTCAAAAATGTCCTTTGCTAACTTATCTTCTATTTTTAAAGCCCTTAACTTTGGAAAATCATTCCAATTCTTTAACTGAAACTTTCTCTGATACAACTTAACCCCAATTCTTGAACCAGCATAGTGGAGAAGGAAGGAATTCTGAAGAGTAGCAGCCCCCTTTTCCAGAGACAAAGAACAGGCGTGAAATTACATGTCAGATTTCCTCTTTGAGTTAAATAACACTATAACCTGTTTTCTCATAATCCTTACTCTTCCCTTCCATAACTTATTTTGCTCGCTTTCCAGGGCCTCTCTGAATTTTGTTTTCATACCAGTCTATTTCACTCCTTTACAAATGGGAAGTAGCTCAGTTTAAGAAGTAATTTAAGTGAATTCACTGATATACGTGTATCTTTTCTTTAAAGGCCATTTGGAAGCATTTGAATTCAGTCTGAAAATGACTACATGTACAAACTGAAAAAAAATTGTGCATACGCATATTTTAGTGTCATGAAGGCAAATAAGAAATACAGTTTTAAGATGAGGTAGGATTAAATGATTTAAAAGTTTCTGGACCTGCCATTGTCACATTCCATTCCGGTAATAATCTGATTTGCCATTGTAAAGTTAATAGTTGCATTTGAAAATTTCACTTTTGGTTCATCTACATTTTTCAACACATTCGACTGCAGATGTTTAATGACATCGGGGAACCAAACAGATAATCCGTAGTACCTGCAAAGACAAAGAAATGTGAGTTTGTAAAGGTGTTTGCTTTCAAGGGTTTTGATCATCTTTACTATCATTATTCTGAATTCTTTTTCAGGTAGTTTGTCTATTTTCCTCTTCATTTTTTTTTGGACTTCTGTGTTTCTAGTTTGTTCCTTCATTTGTGTAGTATTTCTCTGTCTTTTCATTATTATTATTATTATTTAACTTATTGTGTTTGAGGTCTCCTTTTCCCAGCCTTCAAGGTTGAATTCTTTCTTCCTTTTGGTTTCTGCTCTCCTAAGATTGGTCCAGTGGTTTGTGTAAGCTTCTATTGGGTGAGATTTGTGCTGGGTTTTTTTCATTTGTTTGTTTTTCCTCTGATGGGCAAGGCCGAGTGAGGTGGTAATCCTGTCTGCTGATGATTGGGTTTATATTTTTGCTTTGTTTGTTGTTTAGATGAGGCATCCTGCACAGGATGCCTCTGTTGATTGGGTGATGCCTGGTCTTGGATCTAAATGGTTTCCTTTGTGTGAGTTCTCACTGTTTGATACTCCCTAGAGTCTAGAGTCTTGGAGTCAGTGCTCCCACTCCAAAGGCTCAGAGCTTGATCCTTTTTAAAGAATGATCACATTTCAGGATTCCATATCACAGAGAAACCATCTTTTCCCATCACTTCACCTGGAGCTGCTGCCGGAGCTGTGGCCATGGCCGTCACCTGGAGACCCAGTGGGTGCATGCTATAAAGGTGTCTCTAAAGGTGCCGGCACTCTAGTGGCCATGACCATCTCCCTGCTATTTTCAGAGAGGTAGTGGTTCCTAGAGAAGCACTGCTAATTAGGACTGTGCCCCACTCCCCCTACCCCCACCCCCGTCCCTTAGCATTATGGGTCATCAGATAGGAATCTCATTGGCCCCTCCTCATCACAGGTCTGCAAGAATCAAGCTAGAGGGATGGCCTGGGTTTCCCTGGAGAATCTCAGGTCCTGAGTCTCTCCTTGGGAAAGAGACATGTGTAAGAATTCCATCCTACACAGGCATATCCTGGCCCAGAGGTTTCTCCTCATCCCCTCAGGCTGCACTGAAGAATCCCATCTCCTAGTCTCTAGCTACAAACTCCTGGGGTCCCCAAACTGTGAGGGCCCTTAGAGAATGACCTCTTTATTAACGGATGATTTTTCTTGGTTCCTTCACTACTGTGGTCCTGTTAGCCTGGGGGCAGAGCCCATGCCCTCAAGGTTCAAGGCTGGGAAAAAGGCCATTTAAGTATTTATTGGAAAAGCCAGGTTATTGCCCACTTTCTACCTCTCGCCGGTAGTATGTTATTCTAACAGATTACAGCTAAGCCACGCTGCCATGATCTTCAAAGCAGTAGCCACTAACCACAGGTATGAGCAGTTAAATGTGACCAGTCCAGATGAGACATATGTATGGGAAAAATGTAAAATTAGGTCATTAATCGTATTGATTAAATGTTAAGAAATGATAATATTTTGGACAAAACAAGTAAAATAAGATATATTATTAAAGTTTGTTTCACCAGTTTCCTTTTCCTTTTTTTCTACCCCTTTTTAAATGTGACCGCCAGGACATTTAAAATGATGCACGTGGCTGATGTTATATCTTCACTGGACAATGCGGCTCTAAACTGGTGCTTCCCACCCAAAGCAGGGTCTCTGGACCAGCACCATCAGAATCACCTGGGAACTTGTTAGAAATGCAGACCCTCGGGCCTCATCCAGACCTGCTGAATCAGAAACTGTGGGGTGGAGTCCTCCAAGGAACTCTTCTGATACTCAAGTTTGAGAACCACTGCTCTGATTTATCCCCAGTTACACTGAGCTACACAGCGGAAGAAGTGGTTATGAGAATCACTTGTGCATATAGACAAGCTAGGTTTAGAATCCTGGCCTTGCCACTTACCAGCCATGGGATCTTGGGCAAGTTATCAAAGCATCAGTTACCTGCTATCTCTAATATCAGAATGATGAGAGTAACCACCTCCCTGGGTAACTGCTTGGATTAAATGAAATGCAAAATACCCAGCACATAGCGAGTGCTCAAAAGGCTAAGTCGTTTTTACCATCAGCATTGTCAACAGGATTCCTGAACCATCTCTACCTCAGGATTCCATAGATTCCAGCCTCTTGTCTTCACATATCATGAAATAATTACTGCAGGGGTATGAGCGGTGGCCACTGAATATGAAATGACTCTGGAGGCAGCAACTCTGCAGGGCTCTCTATCTGTATCCAGAGGATATAAATCTTCAAAAATGTCAACAATGAGGGAAGCATGACACCCTGGAACATTCATCATCAATAACATGGAGGAGTTTCTGCCACGTTCCATTTCTTCAGCCAGTGTTTACTGGATAGCCACTGAATGCTACACATTGTGTGAAGTTTCAGGGACTTTATAAGGAAATTATAAAGCTTAAAACGTGGTCAATAACAGGTAAGTAAACAAAAGAAATCATAGATATTATCCTGTAACTCTTCATATTTCAAGAGCAAGACATTTGTTTTGCTTTTTCTTTGGATCTAGCCAGTGTTTAGCATATAGTAGAAACTTGCATGCGTCCATGCTAAGTCGCTTCAGTTGTGTCCACTCTCTGTGACCCTATGGAGTGTAGCCTGCCAGGCTCCTCTGTCTGTGGGATTCTCTAGACAAGAATACTGAGGTGGGTTGCCATTTTCCCCTCCAGGGAATCTTCCTGACCCAGGGACTGAACTTGCATTTCCTTGACTTCTGCATTCAGTTCAGTTCAGTTGCTCAGTCTTGTCCGACTCTTTGCCACCCCATGGACTGTGGCATGCCAGGCTTCCCTGTCCATCACCAACTCCCAGAGCCTACTCAAACTCATGTCCATCGAGTTGATGATGCCATCCAACCATCTCATCCTCTGTCGTCCCCTTCTCCTCCCGCCTTCAGTCTTTCCCAGCATCAGGGTCTGTCTCTTATA
>NW_011494824.1:1850142-1850689 GCF_000754665.1 Bison bison bison | reverse complement strand
AAGAATGGTGCAAGGGCAGAGGGCAGTGAGTAGGGAGGAATGAACCAAATGAGCGGCAATAAGGGTAGAAAGTAAGAGACAATGATGAGAGATATTTAGGATGGAGAATAATAAGACATACTAGATTTTTTGGACATAATAGAGATAAAGGAAAGAAAGAAATAGGATAGTTTTCAGGGGTCTAGTTTTGGTGGTGCTGGTGGCACTTGCTGATAAGTCTTTGGACAAAGAAGAGATTTGGAGACTCTTCAGGTGCGAAGTTCAGATTTAGAAATTCAGAATTTGAAGGGCCTCTAGTACATAGGAGTATGGCCACAAAGCCCTTCAACATGTATGTCTGGAGCTCAGTTTGTCCATTTGGAGAAAAAGATCTGGGAAGTAGCTGAGATCAGCTAAGGAGAATGTGAATGAACTTAAAAGAGGAGTTTGCTGCAAACAATGTCCTGAAAAACAGTATTCAAATTAGGTACACAGGAAGAAGACCTTTGAGGAAGGCATGTGAATTCGCTGTGTTGTAGATATAATAAGAAAAAGATCAAATGTGTCA
>NW_011494824.1:1839079-1850042 GCF_000754665.1 Bison bison bison | reverse complement strand
TTGGTAAAGTAATGTCTCTGCTTTTTAATATTCTGTCTAGGTTTGTCATAGCTTTTCTTCCAAGGAGCAAGTGCCTTTTAATTTCATGGCTGCAGTCACCATCTGCAGTGATTTTGGATAAATCAAGCCTCAATAAAGTCTCTCACTTTTCCATTGTTTCCCCATCTATTTGCCATGAAGTGGTGGGACTGGATGCCATGATCTTAAGTTTTTTGAATGTTGAGTTTTAAGTCAACTTTTTCACTCTTCTATTTCATTTTCATCAAAAGGGTCTTTAGTTCTTCACTTTCTGCCATAAGGTAGTGTCATCTGCATATCTGAGGTTATTGATATTTCTCCCGGCAATCTTGATTCCAGCTTGTGCTTCATCCAGCATGGCATTTCGCATGATATACTCTGCATATAAGTTAAATAAGCAGGGTGACAATATACAGCCTTGACGTACTCGTTTCCCAATTTGGAACCAGTCTGTTGTTCCATGTCCAGTTCTAACTGTTGCTTCTTGACCTGCATACAGATTTATCAAGAGGCAGATCAGGTGGTCTGGTATTCCCATCTCTTTCAGAATTTTCCACAGTTTGTTGTGATCCACACAGTCAAAGGCTCTGGCATCGTCAGTAAAGCAGAAGTAGATATTTTTCTAGAACTCTCTTGCTTTTTAGATGATCCAAAGGATGTTGGCAATTTGATCTCTGGTTCCTCTGCCTTTTCTAAAACCAGCTTGAACATCTGGAATTTCACAGTTCACATACTGTGGGAGCCTGGCTTGGAGAATTTTGAGCATTTCTTTGCTAGCATGTGAGATAAGTACAATTGTGTGGTAGTTTGAACATTCTTTGGCATTGCCTTTCTTTGGGATTGGAATGAAAACTGATCTTTTTCAGTACTGTGGTCACTGTTGAATTTTCCAGATTTGCTGGCACATTGACTGCAGCACTTTTACAGCATCATCTTTGAGGATTTGAAAGAGCTCCACTGGAATTCCATCACCTCCACTAGCTTTGTTCGTAGTGATGCTTCCTAAGGCCCACTTGACTTCACATTCCAGGATGTCTGGCTCTAGGTCAGTGATCTCACCATCGTGGTTATCCGGGTCATGAGGATCTTTTTTGCATAGTTTTTCTGTATATTCTTGCCACCTCTTCTTACTATCTTATGCTTCTGATAGGTCTATATCATTTCTGTCCTTTATTGTCTCCATCTTTGCATGAAATATTCTCTTGGTATATCTAGTTTTCTTGAAGAGATCTCTAGTCTTTTCCATTCTATTGTTTCCCTCTATTTCTTTGCACTGATCACTGAAGAAGTCTTTTCTTATCTCTCCTTGCTATTCTTTGGAACTCTGCATTTAAATTTGTCCCCCACATTGGCAGGATGATTCTTTAGCACTGAGCCCCCTGGGAAGCCCTGACAACTATTTATTGAGCACTTATTTTGTCCCAGGACCATATATCAGTGAGCAAAACAGTTTAAAATCTCTGTTCTCACAGAGCTTCCAGAGGAGGAAGACAGAGCTTTCTTTATTCCTACAGAATGAAAAAGCTTTTTGTCTATTAGAAGATGATAGAAGGCACAATGGGGAATAATAAAGCTGAGAAGGGGACAGGGAATCTGAAGGGGGACTGGGAAGCTGCAGTTTTAAAAAGGTATTTGGGGAAGTATCACTGTGAAGGTGGCATAGGAAGAAAGCCTTAAAGGAGGAGAGAAATGAGCTGGCCCATGTCTGAGGGCAGGGCACAGACCCAAGATGGGACATGTTCAAGAAAGTTCTGGCACATTGGAGGAAGAACAAAGAGGCCAGCGGGGATGGAGCTCCACCAATGAGGAGAGAGTGGAGAAATTATGCGAGCAAATCATCCTTGGTCTTATTGAACTTTCCAAACACTGTTGGTTTTGCCATCCCAGCTTTATGACAACATACAGAAATGATTGCTTGATAAAAACTGTAACTGTTAGCAAATCTAAAATGAAAAAAAAATATCCTAGAGTTAATAGCATCACACAGTATAAGAGAAGGAAGCAGCAAGGTTGGGAGTTACAGTATGGAAATTTAAAGATTTCGTTCACCAAAAATGTAAGGACCACTTACCCAAAGGATAGCGTGAACCATACAATCGTGAGTTTTATGGTATTTTCCCTGACTGGGTAGGTGAAACATCTCATAAAAGTCAACCAAATCTGTAAAATATCAGAGAGTTAGTTTTCTTATGCCAGTCCCTAGGCAACTCTACTTCCCAACCCCCTCTGACAAATTATAAAATTGTTGCCTCTTCTTTGGGCTGGATTCATTTGGACTTAAAGTGTAAAAGCTAAGGGCTGCTGCTGCTGCTGCTAAGTCGCTTCAATCGTGTCCGACTCTGTGCGACCCCATAGACTGCAGCCCACCAGGCTCCCCCATCCATGGGATTTTCCAGGCAAGAACACTGAAGTGGAGTGCCATCGCCTTCTCCAAAGCTAAAGGCTACAGGACACCAAATGCTGGAATTTGTATTTATCAGCTTCCAACAGACAAAGTAACTCGAGATGTTGGTGTACCCGTCACTGGTAGGACTCCTTGTTTAACACCTGCCCTCCCCCCAAAAAGCAACATCTTGGCTACCCCGCTGATCTCAAGGGAATCCTATTACCTGGTCCCACACCAGGAGTCAGGTGCCCTGGGCAGGAGGGGGAAGAGCCCCACTCACGGGGTGGATTCTGCCAACCCTGTTTCTGACTAACCTCCAGCGACAAGCGAGCCCGCGAGTCAGAGGGGCTTGATACTTACTCCATACAGTTCTGTGCGGATGCGAACGGAGCACCTCCTGAACCATGTTCCTGTGTCGCTCTCAATTTCAATCAGTTCATCTATCTGTCTTGGGGTTTTGATTCTGTTTACCTGTAAGGAGCAACAGAGGGCAAAGTGCTGAGTTTTCGTCTCTGAAGTTGTAGCGTTTAGGCTTACAATTTGTTTTTAAAAGGAGTGAAAGCTGACGCCAACCAAAAGGAAGCAGGTGTTTGATACATAAGCAGGTATCCATAAATAGGAGACCACTGGTGTCAGTATACAGACTCAAAGGCACCTAAGAGAACAGAATAAAGAATGAATGAGAGGGTGAATACCATAAAGAAGAGGGGGAAGAGTAAGTAGTAATGGAATTAAATGAAACGAAACGCCCTTCTCTGAGTCACGACTCAAAAGGCACACATTGGGAGGTGGGGGAGGGAAGGATTCAGAGTTTGGGATTAGCAAACTATGACAAAGAGAAGGGATAAACAACAAAGTCCTACTGTACGGCACAGGGAACTGTATCTTGTGAAAAACCATAATGGAAAAGAACACGATAAAGAATGCATATACATGTAATGAATCCCTTTGCTGTACAGTAGAAATTAACAACATTGTAAATCAACTCCATTCCAATAAAATAAACTTTAAAAAAAAGGCACACACTAGCAGATAAAACTCCAGATAGAGTCACTTGTGGATTAAGAACTACTTTGCTTAGACAAAAGTGACTGAACACACTTTTCTTTGGAACCTACTTACTTGATGAATTTGGCTCCTAAACAGAGTTCTTAGAGCTTTCCCATGTAACTTCCATTCTTGACCCTTTCTTCCTTCTCTCACAGCCAAATAGTGTGTGTTCAGTCATGTCTGACTCTTTGCAACCCCATGAACTGTAGCCTGCCAGGCTCCTCTGTCCATAGGATTTCCCAGGCAAGAATACCGAAGTGGGCTGCCATTTCCTCCTCCAGGAGATCTTCCTGGCCCAGAGATCAAGCCCATGTCTCCTGCGTTAGCAGGCAGATTCTTTACCCCTAGCATCGCCTGGGAAGCCCAAGCCCACAGTGACTAGTCAGCAAATACCCACAGGCGACCTGAAGGTGAAGTCCAATGACTGAGTTTAAGTTGCAAGCACCAAGACTGACTCTTCAGTGACAGAAGGGGAACAAATGATGGAGGTATAGCCTGTATCCATGACTTAAGCTAGCCTCCTTCTCCTAAGGAAAAGAGCCAAGAGTCAGGAGAAGCAATACCTTCAGCACACAGAATGAAGCCTGAAAAGAGGTGGGGTTGGAGGGGGAAGGGAAGCGCTTTCCCTTTGTGGACCTATCCCATCTTCCCTTGTTAGTCATAATCTACCTGCTTTTGACAAAGCTGAGAGAGGACAGAAACGTGCACACACGCTATCCCTGCCAGGGATAACTTCTGAATAGATCTTTCTGGAGAGACTGCCAACATCTGAAGCAGTACTTCTACTGCACAAAACCAGGTACCAAGACTGGCTTTTGACAGAGGTGATTTGAGGACCCTCGGTATCTTTCAAATTATACCAGGTGGGCAGTAGCCTGTCCCTGACTATATAAAGAAAGATGTCTGTATTTAGTGACGATGATGTCTGAGTTAAAAGCAGGATTGCAAATAGGGTCAGCTACAAGCCATTCATTATTTTGTGACACTTTAGAGTTTTGTTTTCTTTTAAAATCACAGGGGTATTCCTTTTTTTTTTTTTTAAGATAGCATCACTGACTCAATGGACATGAACTTGAGCAGGTCCCAGGAGATAGCGGAGGACATGGAAGCCTGGCATGTGGCAGTCCATGGGGTTGCAAAGAGTCGGACATGACTTAGTGACTGAACAACAAATTCTTGGACATGACTTAGTGACTGAACAACAAATTCTTTTTTTGTCCTGAATGAAAGATTCATTGAATTCTATCATGTTTTACAATTTTCAAAAGTTCCACGCAGATGATTTCATATGATCCCATAATAATTTGTTTTTTTTCTCCTGCGCCTTCACTGCCCCTCTCCTCTCCCTGCTTCCCCCTACTGCTAACACTAGTTTGTTCTGTATGCCTGTGAGCCCACTTCTGTGTTGTTACATTCACTAGGTTGCTGTGTTTTTTAGATTCCACATAGAAGTGGTACATAGTATTTGTCTTTCTCTGTCTGAATTATTTCATTTAGCACAATGCCCTCCAAGTTCACCCATATTGCTGTAAATGGCAAAATTTTATTCTTTTTTATGGCTGAGTAATATTCTACTGTTTATGATATCATCTTCTTTATCCATTCATCTGCTAATGGACACCTAGACTGCTTCTGTATCTTGGCTATCATAAATAATGGTGTGAACAATGGGTTGCATGGGTTCATGCATCTTTTCAAACTAACGTTTTTGAGTTTTTTGGGGGATGTATACCCAGGAGCAGGATTGTTAGGTCATATGCTGGTTCTATTTTCAGTTTTTTGAGGAATCTCCCTACTGTTTCCCACCATGTCTTCACCAATTTACTCTTCTCACCAACAATGTACAAAGGGTCCCTTTTCTCCACATTCTCACCAACATTTGTTATTTGTGTTTTTTTTGACGAAGGCCATTCTGACTCAATATATTCCTTTTGAGAGGCTTCTTCTCCACTCATTAATGTTTGTTTGTTTGTACATTCTTTCATCGGCACCCATGGGAGCCAGGACTGGTATAGACCCTGGAGATGCAATCATAAAGCATCGTGCTCTCTAAGCAATTACCATATAAATTAGAAAGTATCCCAGTGGCAATCTACATCAGATGGGAGAGACATACTGTACAGAACACCCAAGCTGACCTGGGAGTGAGAAAGAAGACTTGATGGACTGTGGAATTTGAGCTGGAGCTTATGGAGAAGTATGTCATTTGCCATGTGTTATCAATGATTTGAAGGGCATTCCAAGTGGGAGGAATACCACATGCAAACATCCAGAGGTGTAAGAGAAAAGACTGTATTGGAAACTACAATGAATCTTTGTGATTCCTGAAGAATGGTGCAAGGGCAGAGGGCAGTGAGTAGGGAGGAATGAACCAAATGAGCGGCAATAAGGGTAGAAAGTAAGAGACAATGATGAGAGATATTTAGGATGGAGAATAATAAGACATACTAGATTTTTTGGACATAATAGAGATAAAGGAAAGAAAGAAATAGGATAGTTTTCAGGGGTCTAGTTTTGGTGGTACTGGTGGCACTTGCTGATAAGTCTTTGGACAAAGAAGAGATTTGGAGACTCTTCAGGTGCGAAGTTCAGATTTAGAAATTCAGAATTTGAAGGGCCTCTAGTACATAGGAGTATGGCCACAAAGCCCTTCAACATGTATGTCTGGAGCTCAGTTTGTCCATTTGGAGAAAAAGATCTGGGAAGTAGCTGAGATCAGTTAAGGAGAATGTGAATGAACTTAAAAGAGGAGTCTGCTGCAAACAACGTCCTGAAAAATAGTATTCAAATTAGGTACTCAGGAAGAAGACCTTTGAGGAAGGCATGTGAATTCGCCGTGTTGTAGATATAATAAGAAAAAGATCAAATGTGTCATGGCAGAATCCTGTAATGACCTTGGAAGTCACATATAAATGATTGAAATGACCCATTCTTTTAGAGTGGTCAAATCTTATTCCCACCTAATCTTTATACAGTCATATTAATGTGGATGATCATGAATGAACTTGGTAACTCAGACCTTCTGGAAGAAAAAGCAGGTTAGCAGGACAATGAGGTTCTACAGAGACATCTTCTCAGAAATCTTGGGTAGAGGGTTTATTCTCAACCGGCTGAGAAGAGTTAGGTGACATTGAGTATCTACATGACACCTCAAGATTCCTTTTGCCGTATGATCCTTGAATTTACTCTTTCTCTGTAGTGCATCTACTCAAAAGAAGGGTTCACTCAAAGGATTCCAGGTCCTCAATGGTGGACATCCATTATTTACCTTTGTTCCTCCATTACACTGCAGAAAACATTTATATTAATTAAGAATCTGTGATCATTTAGACAGAGGCCAGACTGAATTATACCTTCATATTACAAAAAATCTGTTTCATATTAAAAATGTAACAAGTCAATAAGTGTCAAGGGATTGTTTAATCAGGAACTATTTCACTTATTTTAAGAACTATAACTGATACTGTTTATAAGACATTGAATATTTTGCTTATATCACCTTTAAACCTAACTTAGACATTTGGCGTAATTACATGTTGCCTACATCAAAGGATTTAAAAACCACTCTTTTTTATTTTGGTGGAGGTTCTGAGAAAAAAAATACTGTTCTTTCCAAAAAATACTATGCGTTCAATTTTTTATTAGTTTAGATGAGTTTTCCCATTGAGAATACATTTTGTAACTGGAGGATGGAAGACCATTCCATGCAGAGGTAAAAGCACATACAACAGCCATGAAGCAGGTAAAACAGCAAGTATGAGATACTGAGAAACGAGTGGTTGGTGCAACCAGAGGGGAATTTACGACCAGGCCTTTTCTGAAAAGGTTTCTCGGCCTTTGGCATAGAGGATTCACTGAGAAGCAGTACTCACCGTGAAGACCTTCTCAGGCTGACCCCGTGCTCTCATGTTTGTGTCGTGAATTAACTTTAGAATCATCCAGGCTTCATCGTGTTTTCCAATCTAAGAGATATGAGTAGACAGTGAATGGCCAGGAGGTGAAACACACATGCTCCCCGATTTTCCGATCACCATGTGATATTGTCAGATCCCATTGGGTGCAACAGTGCAAACGGTTTAGGTCCATCCCATTGGAAACACAGACTACCTGGATGCCCTGAGTGCAGCAGCAGCTCAAGGAATAGTGTTTCCTTTATAAAACAATAAGGCGCATTTTCTTCAACGAGGGAAACCACTTGCTTGAGGAGGAACATTAGCGCTTTCAGGCCATGAGGCAGCCTTTTCGCCTGCTGGTTGTTGAAAGTATGTCTCCATGAAACCAAACCCTCCATAGTTCTGTAGTAGGAAGGAAAAATGTACCTCCTGAAGAGGCAAACATACTCTCCTAGGGTTAAAAGGAACTTGTTTCAATGTCTCTGACTTCCTTGAGTATTTGTAAAGACGAACGTTACCTCCAGCAAGAACCGTGGGCTTTCGGGCATGAACGTGAGGGCCACCACCGAGGAGGCACAGGGGAGCGCGCAGACGATGACAAACACACGCCAACTGTGGAACTGGTAGGCTGACCCCATGCTGAAGCTCCACCCTGGGGAAGGAAGACGGGAGGGGTGAGGGGGAGCAAGGACCCCACGCCACTGCGAGCGTCCACACCTGGAAGCTGGAATGGTCAACTCTTACCACCCCCAGAAGAGTGAGCTGATCTGGGCATTAGCCACAGTGACCAGCTCAACTTGAAGATGGCCAATAACAGTGCTGAGAAGAAAGGTGCTCGCAAACAAAGTGGGCTGGGGCTAGGGATGGAGGTGCAAGTATATTTCTGGACAAACTGCAAAGACCAAGGTCAGTGAATTTGGGACAGTGCTTTCTCCAGCAGACTCCTGGGCTGGGTATCCCCTGTCTGCTCCTTCAGATCACTCTGGACCCTTGTCTCTGCTGTAAGCCAGGAACCGGCCCTCGGTGGGCCACACCAACTGGCTGCCTTGTCCATTGGCTCCCAGCTGGGCTGGATGAAGGAAGCACTGGCAGGAGAACAGAGCGTGGGATCAGGGTTCAGGGTATTTATTCCCCTTCCCTCCCTTCTCCCCTACCCCTGGTCGCATGGAGGTTTGACAGTGGGTGTGCTCATCCCTGGGAACCTTCTCATGGGACCACATCTCTTGTCAGGTTCTGGCAATCCCACTCTCCTCCTGACCTCTGAGGCGCAAGTGAGTACAGGAGGCCCTTCCGCTACGAGCTCCAAGGTGCTGTATTATTCTGTGTGGGTTTCTCTTAACTGCTCCCGCACAGCTCTTTGCAGTGACTCCTGCTGAGGGTATCACTGCTTTCCTGCCAGCACGCTGACCAGCACAAGGATTAAGAACTGGCATTTGCCAGCTTCCACACACATATTCCATACACTAGATTAAGAGAATTTTAAATTACTAGCTTCTTATTATAATATAATATAAACAAGCAAATGGGATACCAACAGAAATCTCTTCAAGAACTAAAAGAAAACCAATATTCGAATGAATATAAGATGGTTGAAAGCAACATTCCACCATGATTATAAAGGAGAAATAATGAAGCATATCAAATCTAACTGAAAACAGAGATTTATGGTGGCAGAGATGAATTATGGTGAGGCAAAATTCTAATTTTTGCAATGCTTGGTATTTAGAAGGCTGCTGTGAGCAAAAGTCAGAGAGTCTACATTCCATCCCCTGGAGAGCAGTGTAATTATTCACTGTTTGCCCAGGGGCCAAGAGAGATTCTGAAGGTGACATGAGCTCCTCAAGGCCAGGCAGCTGAAGTTATATACCAGAACCTTCTCCACTGGGGTTTGAGGTGGAATCTTATACCACACATGTCCTCATGCCTGTGCTCGCTCTTAGACATGGAATTTGTTGATAAATGATGTAAACACCAATGACATGTGACATCAGCCTTAGATTCATGAGCATTTTCTGGGAATTTAATACATGAGGACTCTGTGGACTGCTAGATTAACTACATCGTAAACTATGGGAGGGGATGTCTACTCTCAATGTTTTCTGTAGCAGAAGTTCAAATGTCTCAAATAACCAAAATACAGAGGAAATTCTATGATGGAACTAAGAAAACATACCATGTTCACTTCACATTGGATCTGAGAGCTTCATACAAAGGAATTCTTTTTCAAAAGGGCTGGAGCCACAGAAACGGGTCCCCATGTGTCTCTGAGCTCACCTGCTGCTGGCTCCCTCGCTCCCTTGGTCCATCTCACCAACATGCTGCCAGCTCTCTGAAAGCACAAAGCTGAGTTCTATTTTAAGGGCTTTGCCTTACTTCCCAGGAAGCCCAGCCTTGCATTGAAAGGATGGTGGCTGTACGTCAGCCAGCCTTTCTGAGAGTGTTGAAGTGAGAGACTGTTCAGTATTTCTTGTCCTCAGTGAAGTCCCCTCAGGGTCTTTGCATTTGACATTTCTGTGCCTGAACTGCTCTGAGCATTTGCACATGTGGATGCTTCCTTTGGACTTTCCAGGTCTCAGTTTAAGGCCATTTCTTCAGAGAGGCCCCAACCCTCAATTCCACTTTTATCCTCAAGGCCTGTCTTATTGTCTCTACAGCACTTACCATTATGTAAAGCTGTGTATTCACTGATTTGTTTATTTGTTTACTGTCTATCCCTTTCCACACCATGAAAGAAGAAATTCTGCTTTTGTTGTTCATCAATACCTCTTCAGTGCTTTTAGCAAGTCCTAGTCCATAGGAAGTATTCTTTAAATATTTGTTAAACAAATGTACGCACACACACACTCATGCACATGCATACCTTTTTGTGTGTCTGTATGTATACATGAACATATACAGAATCACTGAAGGCTACTAAGACATTACTCAGGTTTTCTTTTGAACATTGTTTTCTGAATCTGCACTGAAAAAGAACAACAACCCTGATTTACTTTTTCAGTTAAATTTGCAGTTTGTATCCAGTAAAATTCATTCATACTTTTTAAACTACATTGTTCTGTGAGTATGATAAATGCCAGCATCATATATCCATCATCATAATCAGGATACAAACTGTTCCATCACCCCAAAACACTCCTTCCTGCTGTCTCTTTGGAGTCAGTTCAGTTCAGTTCAGTTGCTTAGTCATGCCCGATCTTTGTGATCCCATGAACTGCAGCATGCCAGGCCTCCCTGTCCATCACCAACTCCCGGAGTTCACCCAAACCCATGTCTACTGAGTCGGTGATGCCATCCAACCATCTCATCCTCTGTCGTCCCCTTTTCCTCCTGCCTTCAATCTTTCCCAGCATCAGGGTCTTTTCAAATGAGTCAGCTCTTCGCATCAAGTGGCCAAAGTATTGGAGTTTTAGCTTCAGCATCAGTCCCTCCAAAGAACACCCAGGACTGATCTCTTTTAGGATGGACTGGTTGAATCTCTGTGCAGTCCAAGGGACTCTCAAGAGTCTTCTCCAACACCACAGTTCGAAAGCATCAATTCTTTGGCACTCAGCTTTCTTCACAGTCCAACTCTCACATCCATACATGACTACTGGAAAAACCATAGCCTTGACTAGAT
>NW_011494824.1:1816409-1838979 GCF_000754665.1 Bison bison bison | reverse complement strand
TAATGTCTCTGCTTTTCAATATGCTGTCTGGGTTGGTCATAACTTTCCTTCCAAGGAGCAGGCGTCTTTTAATTTCATGGCTGCAATCACCATCTGCAGTGATTTGGGAGCCCAGAAAAATAAAGTCAGCCACTGTTTCCACTTTTTCCCCATCTATTTGCCATGAAGTGATGGGACCAGATGCCATGATCTTCGTTTTCTGAATGTTGAGCTTTAAGCCAACTTTTTCACTCTCCACTTTCACTTTCATCAAGAGGCTTTTTAGTTCCTCTTCACTTTCTGCCGTAAGGGTGGTGTCATCTGCATATCTGAGGTTATTGATATTTCTCCCAGCAATCTTGATTCCAGCTTGTGCTTCTTCCAGCCCAGCGTTTCTCATGATGTACTCTGCATATAAGTTAAATAAGCAGGGTGACAACATACAGCCTTGATGTATTCCTTTTCCTATTTGGAACCAGTCTGTTGTTCCATGTCCAGTTCTAACTGTTGCTTCCTGACCTGCATACAGATTTCTCAAGAGGCGATCAGGTGGTCTGGTATTCCCATCTCTTTCAGAATTTTCCACAGTTTATTGTGATCCACACAGTGAAAGGCTTTGGCATAGTCAATAAAGCAGAAATAGATGTGTTTTTTTTTTTGAACTCTCTTGCTTTTTACATGATCCAGCGGATGTTGGCAATTTGATCTCTGGTTCCTCTGCCTTTTCTAAAACCAGTTTGAACATCTGGAAGTTCACAGTTCACATATTGCTGAAGCCTGGCTTGGAGAATTTTGAGCATTACTTTACTAGCGTGTGAGATGAGTGCAATTGTGCGATAGTTTGAGCATTCTTTGGCATTGCCTTTCTTTGGGATTGGAATGAAAATTGACCTTCTCCAGTCCTGTGGCCACTGCTGAGTTTTCCAAATTTACTGGCATATTGAGTGCAGCACTTTCACAGTATCATCTTTTAGGATTTAAAATAGCTCAACTGGAATTCTATCACCTCCACTAGCTTTGTTTGTAGTGATGCTTCTTAAGGCCCTCTTGACTTTACATTCCAGGATGTCTGGCTCTAGGTGAGTGTGAGTGATCATACCTTCATGATTATCTTGGTCGTGAAGCTCTTTTTTGTACAGTTCTTCTGTGTGTTCTTGCCACCTCTTCTTAATATCTTCTGCTTCTGTTAGGTCCATACCACTTCTGTCTTTTATTGAGCCCATCTTTGCATGAAATGTTCCCTTGGTATCTCTCATTTTCTTGAAGAGATCTCTAGTCTTTCCCATTCTATTGTTTTCCTCTATTTCTTTGCATTGAACACTGAGGAAGGCTTTCTTATCTCTCCTTGTTATTCTTTGGAACTCTGCATTCAAGTGGGTATATCTTTCCCTTTCTCCTTTGCTTTTCACTTCTCTTCTTTTCACAGCTTTTTGTAAAGCCTCCTCAGACAGCCATTTTGCTTTTTTATATTTCTTTTTCTTGGGGATGGTCTTGCTCCCTGTCTCCTGTACAAGGTCACAAACCTCCATCCGTAGTTCATCAGGCACTCCGTCTATCAGATCTAGTCTCTTAAATCTATTTCTCACTTCCACTGTATAATCGTTAGGGATTTGATTTAGGTCATATCTTTGGAGTCAACCCCTCCTCAAAGCCTAAGCCCTGGCAATCACTGGTCTGTCCTCCATCCCTATAATTTTGCACAATGTCATATAAATGGATTTATATTATACACATCTTTTAAAATCTTGCTTCTCACACTTAGCATAAGGCATCTGTGCAGACTGTTGCTCATATTAATAGCTTGCTCCTTTTCATTGCACAGTAACATTTCATTGTATGAATATTTCATTTGTTTGCCCACTCACCAGCTGAAGGACAACTGGAATTTCTCCATTTTTAGGGGATTATAAATAAAGCTGTTATAAATATTTCAGATGGGTTTTTGTGTGTCCCAAAGTTTTCCCTTTCTCTTGGGTAAATATCTAAGAGCAGGCAAATCCAGTCATTTAATTAGTTTAGCTTTATGAGAAATCGCCAAACTATTTTCCACAGTGGCTGTACCATTTTGCCCTCCTACCACTAGTGTTGATGCTTTTCAACTGTGGTGTTGGAGAAGACTCTTGAGAGCCCCTTGGACTGCAAGGAGATCCAACCAGTCCATCCTAAAGGAAATTAGTCCTGGATGTTACTTGGAAGGACTGATGTTGAAGCTGAGACTCCAATACTTTGGCCACCTGATGCCAAGAGCTGACTCATTGGAAAAGACCCTGATGCTGGGAAAGATTAAAGATGGGAGGAGAAGGGGACAACAGAGGATAAGATGGTTGGATGGCATCACCGACTCAATGGACATGAGTTTGAGTAGGCTCCGGGAGTTGGTGATGGACAGGGAGGCCTGACGTGTTGCAGTCCATGGGATCACAAAGAGTCGGACATGACTGAGCGACTGAAGTGAACCAAGCCACTAGTGTATGAGAGTTCCAGCTGCTCCACACCCTTCCTACCACTTCTTTGTTAGTTTTTTTGGGGGAGAGGGGTAAGTTTGGGCCATTCTATATGTGTGTAGTAGTATCTCATCATGGTTTTAATTTGCACTCCCCTGATGTCTAGTGAGACCTTAATATACTCTCTGTTCATTCATTCTTACTCTTATTGAGTGCCTCTATGTGCCAGTCACAGTGCTGAGATGTGGAAGCAAACACTTACTCCCTGCCCTCAATGAGTCAGAGTCCAAAAGAGGAGGCAAATGTGTTAACAGAAATGATAAATATTATGATTCATGCTAGAACAGGTTCTAAAAAGAGGGTAGAGGGAGTACAGAAGGGATAGAGGTATCAATCCGAAGGAGTCTTCTCTTAAGAGCCCTTGCCAAATTTCTTGTCTGATTCAGGTTCGTGAACACAGAGAACAAATTCTTAAATTTCTAACACTCAAGTGAGAGAAACAGTTCAAATCAGTACCAAAGAAGTAGGTGAGACCGGCCAAGACTAACGGTGCCATGCCCAACCCCCAACTCTCTTCTACTACATGACAGCCCTCTGACTTGGAGAGAGAAGGAGAGCCCTTGACCCAAGTGCGAGTCCCAGAAAAGGAGCTCACCCCTCCTTGCCCTTCTGGATATGCCCTGGGCTGGGGCAGGGGGAGACTGATGGATGACCTTCTATGGTCTGAATGAGGGATCGACAGAGTGAGGGTTTTGAGAAATGACCCTGCAGATGCTTTGTAAAACTAAAGTACCACTATCAAGATTAAACACGAATGAAAGAATGATGGGGTGAAACACTGGCTGTTGTAACTCCTCAGCCATGAATTCTCAGGACCCCTCCTCTCCAGCTCCATTTCAAGATGAGTTATATTTGCATTTGCAAGGGACACAAAGCCCAGACCACAGACATCAGGAAGTGGGGAGCCATCAGCATGGAGTGAAGGACCAGACCGTGATACGAACCACATGCAACTGGGAGAGTGGTTGCTGCTTTAGGATACTCAGCCACACTTAGTAAAACGGATCCTTTTCTTCATGTTGGCACTATGCCTTTTTTGTCTTACCAAAAAAAAAAAAAAAAAAAAAAAAGATTCTTGCAGAGAAGGTGGTTCTAATTGTCCTCTGGACTTTGTTTAAAAATACCTATTAAAATGTCATACTGAGGGATTTATTTATTCATAATGTAAATTGCATGCAAGGAAGGACCTCAATTAGGGTATTACAAAAAGTAGTGACTGCACTGCACTAGTCAGTGCAGCACTAATAAGAGTGTTCTGTGTCTTGCATGATAATCAAGGCCATTTACCAGGCTCAAGCTGATATGCTCTGGGACTGCAGAAACCAGCTGCCTTCCCAGCTGCCTGACCGTCTGAAATCTTTGACGGTGCCAAGACAGAAGTGTGGGGCTCATGGAGAAGAATGCTGGCTTTCATGTTCTTTTCTGGGTTTTCTCCCTGAGCATGGGTGAGTTAGCACCTACTCTGTTGACTCACATTTGGTTGCTAGTTATCTGATATGATCAATAATCCAGTCTTTAGTAAGAAGGTAGATTTTAGGGATAAAACACAGATCCAATGTTCCAAAACATTACTATTAATTAATATTAATAAAGATAAATATTATAGGTCAGATCACTTTTCAATAGCTAAGAATTAAATCACCTATATTTATGTGTCAGTGGTGTTAACTCACAAGGCACATTGCCAGCTAAAGTTCTCTTTGGAAAAGTGGTTCCCAAATCCGTTTTTCTCAAGTGGTCAATAAGCTCAGGAAGTGAACAAGGATCAGATGAGTTTCTGCTTTTATTCTGATAGAAATAAAATGTTATCCCCTCAACCTGTCAGTGGTTTAAAGTATAAACACTGTCTAATCAGCATGAAACATTAGTCCTCAGCTAGAAACCTAGACTGTCATGCATCTAGCATCATCTGTGACGTCGTTAAGATTTAACCAGGTGCAGCTGGACAGTTCTTGTGGCCGATATCAACAGAGATTTTTCACTTGCTTCTCATTTGTTAAAAACAAAGTGGGTGGAGGCAGGAGAACGTGAGGATGTGTGAAATAGTTAAACAAACTATGGTACAGCCATGTTATGGAAGACCATATAAACACTGGCAAAGAATGAGGCAGATTTGTCTGAACTGATTTTGGGACTGTCCAAGTTACATTGCTCAGTGAGTTCATTTCAAAACTGTAAATAATAGTGGTTTCACTTTTATATACACATAGACTATATCATTATATCTAGAATACAAGTGGGAAGAAAAGACACCCAACCACTTTACATGGCTATTCAAGGTAGGGAGTGGGAGCTCTTAGGGGCCTTTTGCTTTGGCATTATTTAATTTCTGAGTTTTGTATCACTTTGTATTACTTTTAACTCAAAGGGGGGAAAAAACCTTTTCAAAGAGTTGCAAGCCTTTGGTTTTTCTGAAATGTAAGGTCCGATGGGAGAAGAGAGAATACAAGGAAACTCGAATGATTGCCACGACACTATTTGGCATTCACACAATTTTCAGAACTAAACTAACGTTAATTGTGATTGTGATGCATCCAAGTGTTGGCACCACAGGGCTCACTTACAAGAGCAGTGAGGAAGTGCACCGGTGTCTCTGAGTAGGAAAGGAAATGGTATTTACAGACTTTTCATCTTTACAACTGTAACCACTTATAGGTTGATTTTGAATTCTCAGGCCAAGGCCAGTTACATCTCAAGCAGTAATAGCATGAGCACCACTGTCGATAGGGATGCATAGAGCAATCTCACACACACGCACACAGACCTGGCTAGGATCTGCCTGCAGTACATAATCATGCCTTTAAGAAGAGAGAGTCAATTCAACTGGATTTCCACATTTGAGGAGGATGGCCCAAGGGGACCCATCTGTAAGAGCCAGCCCACGCAACAAGCTGACCTTTCTTGCTAGTTTTCTCCGTTTCTATTTCCAGGCTCTGGTCCCACCATTTAGAATGTACAGAGCCAGTGGTAAACAGCAGCAGGAAGTTAGATTACGGCCCTGGTTCCTGAGTCTGGCTTGTGATCCTAAACACACTTTTGAAGAAGCAAGCTTCCTAATGGCTTTTGCAACACAGAAATTCATGGGCTTATTTTTCAGGGTGTATCTGCTGTGAGTGAGCCAAAGATGAAAAGAAAGAATGAGAGGAACTTTCCAGAAAGAGTTCCTGGTAAAAGCATGTAAGACTCATTCAAGCGTGATGCTTCCCAAGCTTCACTGACTGAAATAAGTCCAAAGGCTTAAAAAAACCTGACAGCATAATGTGTGTGTGTGAGAGAGAGATATGAGTATGTGTCTGTTTCAAACAAAGGTCCTTTGGAATTTTCTTTGTAGACAGATAATAATATAGTACTAGTATAATGATGAAGAAGAAGTAAAGTGAAGTGAAGTCGCTCAGTTGTGTCCGACTCTTTGCGACCCCATGAACTGCAGCCCACCAGGCTCCTCTGTCTATGGGATTTTCCAGGCAAGAATACTGGAGTGGGTTGCCATTTCCTTCTCCAGGGGATCTTCCCGACCCAGGGATCGAACCCAGGTCTCCCACATTGTAGGCAGACGCTTTACCATCTGAGCCACCAGGGAAGTCAGTATAATGATAATGTAGGTCAATTAAAATTTTATCAAAGATTTTCATAAAAATATACACCACAATAGCCTATAGGATAGTCAAATCTTGACCATATACAAATGAAGCTTGTATCATAAATGCAGCTCATTACTCTGTAAATACACATTGACTATATTTCATATTTATTATCTTATAGCACATATAAGCACACATTAACTTTTCTTCTCTATTTTACTTACATAAATATTTATTTAAAAGGAACTGTATATGTTTAGAGACATATTAATACATAAACTCTTACATAAGCTGATGTTCATGGACAAATAATAAATCAACTGTGTTCATTTTGTGAACAGACATTGTCTTAGGAAACCGAAAAGTGAACAAAAATAAATATTGGGAATTACGTTGGTCGGAAGGTTCTAAGATCTGGTGCCTGCACCGGTTGAAGTCACAGGAAAACCTCTCCTTATAGATCCATGGTAAGAAATGGAACACTTTCAAAACTGAACCTAACAAAACAAACTTGTAAACCACAGTTTGTACTGACACAGGTGCCCAAGGCTTGGTAGAAAACTTATAGCAAAGTGATACATACACCCTATATTAGCAAATCAATCTGCTTTCAAATTAGTTGTCTTATAATACTATTTTTTTCCTAAAAAAATTAGAAAAACATACATACAACTTCATGGCCCCTATTCTATTTCAGATGAAGATTTCCTTTTGTTCTTTGCACATGGTGTCAGCAAAATTTTGCTCATGATCAACAAAAGCTCTCTCTTTCTTCCCAGCAGATTTTTAATGACAGAGCACAGAAGGATGCTCAAGGAATCCATTCTTAGAAGAAAGTTTTTCTCCCCTGGTTGAGGATGAGGAAGGGGTTGTAATATTTCCCGTGTAATGACAACAGAGGTCAGCCCAAGTGTTCTCTGTTGCTGGTGCCAAAGGTCACCCTCATACATCTCCACTAACTGCTGGCCTCTCTACCTGCTCCTGTTTTTCTAGCCCTGTTTCTTGCCTTGTAGCCTCTCATCCAGAACAAATCATTTAACACTTGACAAGCGAAACAGCTGCTTAGCTCATGATTCGGGCCCCAAATGGCCCTTAGAGTTTTGTCATTTATGTTGAAAAAATTCCCTTTGCATTGGCTAGGAGATACATGTGATCACAGTGACCTGGGACCTTCGAAAGAGGACATCACATCATGCTTCCAGGCACACTGGGAGAGGTCCACTCCATGAGCCCCATAGCTGGATACCACTTGCTTGTATCCAGTTTAATCCTACCCCAAGAAGAGCCTACTGATTATCTCAAGTTCCTGATGTTCACGGTCATTAGATTGTTCATGAAAGACCCCAGCCTGAGTGGAGACACTCAACCTCCCTTCCTCACAGCCTTCCAGACCAGGAACGTGGGTGCCAGCCTCTACTTCCCTCTCTCCCTGTGTCTAGTCAATCACTGAGATATAGGATGCTGTTTTCTGTATTTCTCCCAAATTTGTCTCTTTCTTTCCACCTCTGCTTTAGTCCAGGCCCTCATCCACTGCCCAGGTCACACCAACAGGCTGATCTGCAGCTGACATGGGTCCACAGGGCCATGCCCATGGCTGCAATACCGAAGCATGCCTGTCACAGTTATGCCCTGAGTCCTGAGCTGTGGACCTCGCCATGGACCAGCGACAGAAAGGTCTGCCTGGCCCCGCAGGGGCTCAGGGCCTGGCTCCACTGCTTTGGCTTTCTTCTCCTCTTACTGGGAAAAGACCTGTTGTTCCATGATTTTAGTATCACCTCTCTTTTTTCTTCTATGGACATATATTAATTTTTTAAATTAGGTATAGCTGATGTACAATATTATATGTCTCAGATGTACAGCATAGTGATTCACAATCTTTAAAGGCTACATTCCATTTTTAGTTGTCATAAAATACTGTCTATATTCCCTCTGCTGCACAACATATCCTTGTAGCTTATTTATTTTATACACAGTGGTTTGTGTCTCTTAAAACTACTCGTACCTTGCCCTTCTCCACTTGCCTCTCTCCACTGGTAGCCGCTAGTTCGTTCCCTCTGAGTCTGCTTCTATTTTGTTATATCACCAGTTTGTTTCATTTTTTAGATTCAATATATAAGTGATATAATGTAGTATTTGCCTTTCTCTGCAAATGGGAAAATACTTTTTATGGCTTAGTAGCATTTCATTGTGTACATATACTACATCTTCTGTATCAATTCATCTGTTGATGAACACTTAGGTTGCTTCTATATCCTGTCTATTGTAAATAATGCTATTATGTACATTAGGCGTGCATCTATCTTTTCAAAATAATTGTTTCATTTTTGTTTTCTTCAGATATATACCCAGGACTCTAAGCACTGGGTCATACGGTGTTACTATTTTCAGTTTCTTGAGAAATTGCCATACTGTCTTCCACAGTGGCTGCACCGATTCCACAGTGGCTGCACCGATTTACACGCCCATCAGCAGTGTACAGTTGTCTCTGCTCCCTCATCAGCATTGGTTATTTGAATACCACCTGTCTTTAACAGAGCTTTCAATCAGCTTCCAAACTGCCTAGTCTAGTCTGACTTCCATATATCTTCCAAAGACCTTTCCATGAGAAAACTGAATCACAAATTCACTTACAGCTTAAACCCTTTCAGCAGTTCTCCATAAGCCTAGATTCTTTAGTGTGGCCACAGGGCCCTCCAACACTGGGTTCCTGCCCACCTCTCCCTCCTCATTCCTCAGAAATCCCTCCTTCCATCCTTTGCTACCTGCTGTGCATCATCTTTGAATCTTAACCCCTCCTCATCCTTGTCAATTTGGAGAACTCTTAAACTGCAGTCTTCTATTAACCAAGTAGAGAGGACCATCCTTTGTAAATTCTTATAGACACATTAAAAAGTATTCACTTCCCCCACTGAGCTATCTTGGGATCCTGTGATGTCCCATGGTGCCGGACAGAGAGAGAAGTCACAGTAGAGAGTGGTCATTCATTTGTGAGTCTGTTCCTGGAGGGCAGGGACCATGTCTTATTCATCTTTTGTACAAAATGTGTCAAAGAATCGTCACTTGACAAATGCTTCTTTAATTAATTTATAAAAAGCCTATTCTTCAATTCCTTTAAGATTAGAGAATTTGCCTAATACCTTCAAAAGTGACTTTTTGGAAACATAATACTATATTGCCTAATTTCCAAATATGTGGAGTTTTGCTCTTTTGTAACTGATTTCTAGCTTAATTTCCTTGTGGAAGGAGATCATGCTTGGTGGTTTTTTGAAACATGTTGGAACTGCTTTACAATAGAGTCTGTGGTCGAGTTTCATTTTTCTAGTTTTATTGAGGTATGGGTAGACAGTTAAAAAATGTATATATTTAAGGTATATAATGTGACAATTCGATATATGTACAGCTTGTGAAATGATTACCATAATCAAGTTAATACACATTTACTCACATTTAAGATCTACCCAGTACATTTCAAGTACACAATACAGAATCATTATGTATCGTCACTATGGCACATACAGAACTATAGTCACATTAGATCTTCAGAACTTATTCATATTATAACTGAAAGTTTATACACTTTGCCAGTGTCTCTTTATTTTCCCTAGTCTCTAATGTTACATCCTGACAACAGCTAGATGGAAAGGGGGCTCCCTGCTAGGGCAATGTATATATTTTCTTTTGGACAAATGTAACAATTCCCCCACACAAACTGGACTTCCTTTGGAAAAAGAAAACTGGAAAGAGTTAATATACTAATATGTAACTCAGGTACTTCTTATGTGTTTAAAGCATGTTTTATATAGATTGTTTGAAGATAAAACACAGCAACTGAAATCAGTTCAATTGTTGGCAGAAACCCAATTCACTCTTGCCCATCCCTGATTTATGACCCTGCAGGAGACATATAAATGCTATTTCTCCTCATCTGCCCCCCTCCTTCCCCTTCCCCTTTGTTTCAAAATGTCAGGCATCCACCCAGAGTTACATTTCACCTTTGCTCTCTGCAAAGGATGACTGCTTGGGTCATTAATCTTGGCCCAGAAAGAAGTTCCTTGCTGCTACCGACTGGGGAAATGATGGTCCTGGTGCATCCCAGGGAATGGTTTTCTAGGGCTATGGCGCCACAAAAATCAAACCCAGAGTGACTGAGTCTGGGATGAGCGCAGCAGTTTTTCACTCAATGTCACCCTCTCTGTTAGGAGAAACGACGTAATGACTCAGGACACTCAAGGCGACGGAGCACTAGAGCACAGCATACCACCGCCCCAGCAGAGTGGCCGTCACACCAGCTCTGACGGGAACCAGCACCTACAGATTCCCACGTGGGCTCCCCCTTTCCTCACGATGTCACACCCGCTCTCATTACAGCTGTGGGAAAGGATGGGAAGCTTTGAGGAGCAACTGAAGCCTCCTAGGGGGACGGAGATGAAGTGCATTCAAGGCTGTAGGAGATTCCAGGTTATTTATAGCACACTAGCCATGTGCTGGGCACCTCACACACACCACCTTGTTTAATACATCAATGTTCTTGTTTTCCCAGCCAGCCCCACTCCTATCCCCAGTCCAGGGTAGCCAGATAAAATCAGGTCATCAGTCAAACCTGACCTAAAATTTTTTAGTATAAATATGTCCCATGCAACATTTGGGACATACTTATATGAAAAATTATTTGCCATTTCAAATAATTTCAAAATTATTTGATATTTACTTTTTAAAAATTCAAGTATAGTTGATTTGCAATGTTGTATTAGTTTCAGGTATACAACACAGTGATTCAGTTAGACACAAATATGTATCTCTTCTTTTCAGATTCTTTTCCCTTATGCTGCTGCTGCTAAGTCACTTCAGTCTGACTCTGTGACCCCATAGACGGCAGCCCACCAGGCTCCCCCATCCCTGGGATTCTTACAAAATATTGAGTATAGTTCCCTGGAGGTCCTTGTTGATTATCTAGTTTATATATATTCTCATAGTGTGTATATATGAATCTAACTTAATTTATCTATATATATATTATAGGAGTGTGTATATGTTAATCCAGTCTCCTGATTTATCCCTCCTTCACCTCTCACAGCTTTTTGGTAAACATAAGTTCATTTTCTATGTCTGTGGGTTTATAAAAGTCTCATTAACTAGGTACCCGAGTTGCACTGTTATTTGCTAAATCTGGTAATCATACCTCAGGAGACATCTGGCAATGCCTGGAGACAGTCTTGAATACCTCGAGCTTGGAGGAGGAGGGGTTCTACTGGCACCTAGTGGGTGGAGGCCAGAGATGCGGCTAATATCTTATCCAATGCACAGGACCGCTCCTTCACCCCCAGAGAATTACCCAGTTCAAATGTCAACAGTGCCTATGATGAGCTCCTGCTGTGGTCACTGTGCCCATCTGTGGTACAAATACCCAAAGGCAATGTAGAGAGAATAAGGACATTATAAAGCTGGTTTTCAAACAGAGGTTTGAAAACTGACTTCAGAAGACTTTAGGTCTCATTCTTGTATGAATGCACTTTGTTTTTACACTAGATTTTGTTATTAAGTTATAAGCTCTCTTTTTTTGTTGTTATGAAATTGATCTATAGGGGTTGTCATTTTTTTCTCCTTGCCGACTTTTAAATACACGCTAAAGAACAAGTAAAGGCACATTGTAAGAACAAAGGAGAGTTTTGTTCCCTTGGGGTCTTGGTAGAGGGCAGCATTATCCATCAAACGCTTTCTGATAATACCTGCAGCTTATAAATGCCTATTACTACAAAAACGTAATGACCATCTTTCTTCAATGGGGCCTCCTGGCGGACCAGTGGTCAAGAATCTGCCTGCCGATGCAGGAGATGCAGGTTTGATCCCTGGGTCAGGAAGATTCCCTGGAGAGGGAAATGGCTACCCACTCCAGTATTCTTGCCTGGAGAATCCCATGGACAGAGGAGCCTGGTGGGCTACAGTCCATGGGGTCACAAAGAGTCAGACATGACTGAGCGACTAACACACACACACACACACACACACATACCCTGTGATCCAGAAATCCTACACCTGGGTATTTATTCAAGAGAAATGACAATCTAAGCAGAGCTGAAGTTGCTCAAAAGACTTGTATAGGGCTTCCCTGTTGGCTTGGTGGTGAAGAATCCACCTGCCAATGTAGGAGACACAGATTCGATTCCTGATCCAGGAGGACCCCACATGCCGTGAAGCAACTGAGCCCATGTGCCACAACCACTGAGCCTGGGCTCGAGAGCCAGGAAGCTACAGCTACGGAGCCCAGGTGCCTAGAGCATGTGCTCTGCAACCAGAGGAGCCACTGCAACGAGAAACCCACTCTCTGCAACCAGAGAAAGGCTTGTGCAGCAACAAAGACCCTGCACAGCCAAAAATAAATACATAAAATCATTGAAAAATGACCTGTATAAAATTGGTCAGAAACAGCCTCTAGGAAAATGAAAATTAACCCCTCTCTTCCCCACTCTCCCAACCAAAAGCCCCACATAAAACCGGAGGCAAGTCAAATGTTCATGGACAGGACACTGGAGGAACATCTATACAATGGGATACCATTTTACAATAAAAAGGAATGAACTACTGACACATATAACAATGTGAAGTTTTAAGTGAACTTTTACAACATTATACTGAATTAAAGAAGCCAGAAAGTTCCCTACTTTATTCATATGAAATTCAGCAACAGGCAGAACTATTCTTTGGCTATAGAAACCTGAACAGTGGTTGACTCTGCGATGGGGAGTGGAGGGACTGACTGAAAATGGATGCATTTATCTAGATTTGGGTGGTGGTTACACATGGAGGCGGAGAAGGCAATGGCACCCCACTTCAGTACTCCTGCCTGGAAAATCCCATGGACGGAGGAGCCTGGTGGGCGGTCCATGGGGTTGCTGAGGGTCGGACATGACTGAGCGACTTCACTTTCATTTTTCACTTTCATGCATTGGAGAAGGAAATGGCAACCCACTCCAGTGTTCTTGCCTGGAGAATCCCAGGGATGGGGGAGCCTGGTGGGCTGCCATCTGTGGGGTCACACAGAGTCAGACACGACTGAAGTGACTTAGCATAGCATAGTATAGCATACACATGGAGGTATATGCTGTGTTGCTGTGCTCAGTCGCTTAGTCAGGTATGACTCTGCGACCCCGTAGACTGTAGCCCACCAGTCTCCTCTGTCCATGGGATTGTCCAGGCAAGAATACTGGACTGGGTTACCATTTCTGACTCCTGGGGATCTTCCTAACCCAGGGATCAAACCTGAATCTCTTGTGTCTCCTGCATTGGCAGGTGGATTCTTTAGCACTGAACCACCTGTGATGTACACAAATGTCAAAATCCATAGAATGGGACACTTAAGAGGAATATTTCTGTATGTAAACTACAACCCCAATTTAACACACAGTGGTCAGATGACAACAGCAGCAAGATTGCATTATCAGCAATGTACCAAAGCTCCTGGCACAGGACTAGATATGTTATAAATTAATCTGATTTGGAAGCATTCAAATTAGCATTATGTCAACTGGATGCATCTGAAGAGGCAACACTCCTTTTGCTGTTCACATCCAGGTGACCAACGGCCAGGCAGGGCTCATGCTCAGCACTGAAGCTCCTTCCATGCTTTTGGTCAAGCTCTCCTGGACACAGTTAACTCCTGCAGAGGAAATTCTAACCCTGGGGACTGAGGAAGCTCGGGTCATTCCTCCATGCTAAAGGGACACTTCCCGAGGCTGCTGCCCTTCTGACAGTGACCACGATGCTTGGAATGGTCTCTGGCAGCGCTCTAAATGAATCAAATGCAAGCTATAGCTTGCTTAGTGAATCACCACACAGTCCAGAGTTACTACGTCTTAGAAGTCAAACCACAGAAGGGATAGTTCTGATTTTGGTGACCTCAATGAGGACTTCACCTTGTACCATATCCCTCACAAACGCCACACACACACACACAAACCAAAGACCATATTTTGCTCCAGAGGCAAGAATAATTGTAAAACTATTGAATAAAATTATATGTTAATTAATAAGATCAATAAATAAGTGGAGAGAGCAAGGGATTTCTTTGTTTAACTCAGGGACTCCTGAAGTCTGGTGCCTGTGGGACACCTGTGGAGGTTCCTAAACACCACGGATATCTGGAGCTTGGTGTGCTGTGAAGTCTGACAACCAGCCTGGATAAACCAAGTGGAGGTGTGCTTTGATGTAGATTAAGGAAGATTACAAACGGTTTTCAGAAGTCGGGCAGTCATTTTCATTTGGCATGAGGCAGGTTGAAGAACGCCAAGTACAATTTTAGAGACTGACAAGCTTAGTACCAAGGAAGGGACTTGTTGGTCAAGTCTGTTTTATAAAAGCCTTTGCCTTCTGAGGGCACAGCGAAGATGTGAACTGGCCAGTGTTGGTCAGTTTTATGAAGGTCTTGAAAAGATTGACATAGTGACATTTTTAAAGCGGGGTGAGGGGAGGGGCAGGTTAAGAAAGGATTCAGGAGTGGGCAGGATTCTGGCCGGGAAATGAGTTTCTGTGGAAACTGCTCTCCTTCTATCAGAGTCTAGTTTGCAAAGGCAAATCAAAGAGAACTTAAAAGAATACCTCTTGGGTTCTTGGATAGACTGACTTTATAAAGGTGACAAAGGAAGGAAAAGTTTCTGCTGTTAAATCAGAACAGACATAAATATCAGAGCTAAAATGCATCCCTTATCCATTCTAGGGTGTTCTAAGAAACCTGTGACTAGACGGACCTATAAGCAAAGCTATGGTTTTCCCAGTAGTCATGTATGGACGTGAGTTGGATCATAAAGAAGGCAAAGCGCTAAAGAATTGATGCTTTTCAATTGTGATGCTGGAGAAGACTTTTTAGAGTTCCTTAGACAGCAAGGAGATCAAAATAGTCGATCCTAAAGGAAATCAGTTCTGAATACTCAATGACTGAACACTGAAACGCTGGACTGGAGGAAGCACAGCTGGAATCAAGATTGCTGGGAGAAATATCAATAACCTCTGATATGCAGATGAAACCGCCCTTATGGCAGAAAGTGAAGAAGAACTAAGGAGCCTCTTGATAAAAGTGAAAGAGGAGAGTGAAAAAGTTGGCTTAATGGTCAACACTCAGAAAACTAAGATCATGGCATCCGGTCCCATCACTTCATGGCAAATAGATGGGGAAACAGTGAGAGAATTCATTTTGGGGGGTTCCAAAATCACTGTGGACAGTGACTGCAGCCATGAAATTAAAAGATGCTTGCTCCTTGGAAGAAAAGCTATGACAAACCTAGACAGTGTATTAAAAAGCAGAGACATTACTTTGCAAACCAAGGTCTGTCTAGTCAAGGCTATGGGTTTTCCAGTGGTCATGTATGGATGTGAAAGTTGGACTATAAAGAAAGCTGAGCACCAAAGAACTGATGCTTTTGAACTGTGGTGTTGGAGAAGACTCTTGGGAGTCCCTTAGACTGCAAGGAGATCCTACCAGTCCATACTAAAGGAAATCAGTCCTGAATATTCACTGGAAGGACTGATGCTGAAGCTGAAACTCCAATACTTTGTCTCTCTGATGCGAAGAACTGACTCATTTGAAAAGACCCTGATGTTGGGAAAGACTGAAGGCAGGAGGAGAAGGGGATGACAGAGGATGAGATGGTTGGATGGCATCACCAACTCAATGGACATGAGTTTGAATAAGCTCCAGGAGTTGGTGCCAAGGAAGCCTGGCATGCTGCAGTCCATGGGGTCACAAAGAGTCAGACATGACTGAGTGACTGAACTGAACTGAACTGATTCTGAAGCTCCAATACTTTGGGCACCTGATGCAAAGTACCACCTCACTGGAAAAGACCCTGATGCTGGGAAAGACTGAAGGCAGGAGGAAAAGGGGATGACAGAGAACAAGATGGTTAAATGGCATTACTGACTCAATGGACTTGAGTTTGAGAAAACTCTGGAAGATAGTGAAAAACAGAGGAGCCTGGTGTGCTGCAGTTCATGGGGTTGCAAAGAGTCAGACATGACTAAACAACAGCAAAAAAAACCCCCAAAACAAAATGGTAGACTGTGATTAACCCTAACCAACACTGGGGGGCACCCTAGGTTCACAGGATGCAGAGATGTGGTGTGATGAGGTGCTCTTAAAAGCCTTTCTCCTGCTGACTTTCACCTGCAAGTTTGAGTGGAAACTATCATCAATTCAGACACATTCCTGTCCTAGAAGCTAAGGCCACGAAAACTGTTGTGCCTTTTCTTTCCTGCAGGGCTCTCCTTCATGTGCATTCTAAGTCAACTGCTGCATTCCTAAATACGACCTGGCAAGATATCTCTCTGGCGGGATAAATCTATAGATTAGAAAGGCAGCGTGCCCTCCAGCTCCGAGGGCCAAAGACCTAGCCAGGGCAGTGGAAGCACAAAGCAGCCTCAGTGAGGGTTAGAGTATGAGATGGAGCCCTTCATGGCTGGAGGTGAGTATTGTTTAAAGCGCCCCCTGCCCATTATTTCATAAAAGTGAAGTGAAGTGAAAGTCGTTCAGTTGTGTCTGACTCTTTGCGACCCTATGGACTGTACAGTCCATGGAATTCTCCAGGCCAGAGTACTGGAGTGGGTAGCTTTTCCCTTCTCCAGAGGATCTTCTGAACCCAGGGATTGGACCCAGGTCTCCTGTGTTGCAAGTGGATACTTTACCAGCTGAGCTACAAGAGAAGCCCAAGAATACTGGAGTGGGTAGCCTATCCCTTCTCCAGCAGATCTTCCCAACCCAGGAATCAAACCAGAGTCTCCTGCATTGCAGGTAGATTCTTTACCAATTGAGCTATCAGGGAAAGCCTGATTTCATTAAAGATCCAGCATATATTCTGCACCCTCACCTCTTTGTTAGGTTTTGAGTTTTAAAAAAGGGATCAGGAAAAACCTGAGAATGGACTTGAGGAGCTGAAGTGAGCCAGCCCCTCCTCTGTTGGCCCAGGGCTCAGCAGACCCCTGGGGATGAGGTGGGGTGAAGATATTAATGAATTTCACTGGGCCAGGCGGTTTGGTTTTAATGAGCACAGCATGGTGCTGCCAATGGAAAGGTTATTTGAAACCAACCCACAATCTTGGATGTAGGTAGGCAGAGTTCAATAGAGCAGAGGAATGTCTATTTAGACACAGACCCAAGCTGGGACAGTGGGGCCTGAGGGCAACTCTGGAGTCACAGTAAAGAAGGAAGTGTGAATCTGTGAGGACTCATGTGAGAAAAGAACTCCAAAGTATGGGCCAATAGAGACACAGAGAACAAATATATGGATACCAAGGTGGGGAGGGTGGGGAGGGGGAACTAGGAGACTGGGATTGACACACACACGTGATACTGTGTATAAAGCGGACCACTAATGAGAACCTACTGTGTGGCACAGGGAACTCTACTAAAGGCACTGTGCGGACCTGAACGGGAAGGAAGTCCAAGAGGAAGGGGATGTAGGGATAAGTACGGTTGATTCACTGTGCTGTACAGCAGAAACTAACAAATTATAAAGCAACTATACTCCAACAAAAATTAATTTAAAAATAATAAATACAAAAAGACTAAAGTCAGGGCTGAGGGAAAGAAACAACATGGACGGGCTGGGGCAGACAACAGGGTTGGCACACACAGGAAATGGACCACGTGAGAAGACGCCCTTAAGACCCACTGGTCTGGCATCCAACCACGTGAAATAATAATTATAACCAAAGAACTGCAAAATACACTCATGAATCTTTGCCTGGGAAACAGAGACTAAACAGGAAAGACTGAGCTAGAAACATTTCTTAAGAGTTAAAGCTACAGTGAGTTTAGTCGCTCAGTCGTATCTGACTCTTTGCCACCCCATGGACTGCAGCACACCAGGCTTCCCCATCCATCACCAACTCCCGGAGCTTGCTCAAACTCATGTCCATTGAGTTGGTGATGCCATCCAACCATCTCATCCTCTGTCATCCCATTCTCCTCTTGCCTTCAATCTTTCCCAGCATCAGGGTCTTTTCCAATGAGTCAGTTCTTCACATCAGAGAGACAAAGTATTGGAGTTTCAGCTTCAGCATCAGTCCTTCCAATGAATATTCAGGACTGATTTCCTTTAAGATTGGTTTGATCTCCTGCCAGCACAAGGGACGCTCAAGAGTCTTCTCCAAAATCACAGTTCGAAAGCATCAATTCTTTGGCACTCAGCTTTCTTTATAGTCCAACTCTCACATCCATACAGGACTGACTACTGGAAAAACCATAGCTTTGATTAGATGGACATTTGTTGGCAAAGTAACGTCTCTGCTTTTTAATATGCTGTCTAGGTTAGTCAAAGCTTTTCTTCCAAGGAGCAAGCATCTTTTAATTTCATGGCTGCAATCACCACCTGCAGTGACTTTGAGCCCCCAAAAAATAAAGTCTGTCACTGTGTCCATTGTTTCCCATCTATTTGCCATGAAGTGATGGGACCGCATGCCATGATCTTAGTTTTCTGAATGTTCAGTTTTAAGCCAACTTTTTCATTTGTCTCTTTCACTTTCAGCAAGAGGCTCTTTAGTTCTTCACTTTCTGCCATAAGAGTGGTGTCATCTGCATATCTGAGGTTACTAATATTTCTCCCGGCAATCTTGATTCCAGCTTGTGCTTCTTCCAGCCCAGCGTTTCTCATGATGTACTCTGCATATAAGTTAAATAAGCAGGGTGACAATATACAGCCTTGATGTACTCCTTTCCTGAATTGGAACTAGTCTGTTGTTCCATGTCCGGTTCTAATTGTTGCTTCTTGACCTGTATACAGATTTCTCAGGAGGTAGGTAAGGTGATCTGGCATTCCCATCTCGTTAAGAATTTTCCACAGTTTGTGGTCATCCACACAGTCAAAGGCTACGGAGTAGTCAATAAAGCAAAAGTAGACATTTTTCTGGAACGCTCTTGCTTTTTCCATGATCCAGTGGATGTTGGCAATTTGATCTCTGGTTTCCTCTGCCTTTTCTAAAACCAGCTTGAACATATGGAAGTTCATGGTTCGTGTACTGTTGGAGCCTGGCTTGGAGAATTTTGAGCATTACTTTACTAGCATGTGAGATGAGTGCAATTGTGCAGTAGTTTGAGCATTCTTTGGCATTGCGTTTCTTTGGGATTGGAATGAAAACTGACCTTTTCCAGTCCTGTGGCCACTGCTGAGTTTTCCAAATTTGCTGGCATCTTGAGTGCAGCACTTTCACAGGATCATCTTTCAGGATTTGGAATAGCTCAACTGGAATTCCATCACCTCCACTAGCTTTGTTCGTAGTGATGCTTTCTAAGGCCCACTTGACTTCACATTCCAGGATGTCTGGCTCTAGGTGAGTGATCACACCATCGTGATTATCTGGGTTGTGAAGATCTTTTTTATACAGTTCTTCTGTGTATTCTTGCCATGTCTTCTTAATATCTTCTGCTTCTGTTAGGTCCATACCATTTCTGTCCTTTATTGAGTCCATCTCTGCATGAAATGTTCCCTTGGTATCTCTAATTTTCTTGAAGAGATCTCTAGTCTTTCCCATTCTATTGTTTTCTTCTCCTTCTTTGCACTGATCACTGAGGAAGGCTTTCTTTCTTTTTTTTTTTTTTTTTGAGGAAGGCTTTCTAATCTCTCCTTGCTATTCTTTGGAAGTCTGCATTCAAATATATATATCTTTCCTTTTCTCCTTTGCCTTTAGCTTCTCTTCTCTTCTCAACTATTTGTAAGGCCTCCTCAGTCAACCATTTTGCCTTTTTGCATTTCTTTTTCTTGGAGATGGTCTTGATCCCTGCCTCCTGTACAATGTCACGAACCTCTGTCCACAGTTCCTCAAGGACTCTATCTATCAGATATACTCCCCTGAATCTATTTGTCACTTCTACTGTATAATTGTAAGGGATTTGATTTAGGTCATACCTGAATGGTCTAGTGGTTTTCCCTACTTTCTTCAATTTAAGTCTGAATTTGGCAACAAGGAGTTCATGATCTGAGCCACAGTCAGCTCCCAGTCTTGTTTTTGCTGACTGTATAGAGCTTCTCTATCTTTGGCTGCAAAGAATATAATCAATCTGATTACAATATTGACCATTTGGTGATGTCCATTTGTAGAGTCTTGCCTTGTGATGTTGGAAGAGGGTGTTTGCTATGACCAGTGCGTTCTCTTGGCAAAACTCTGTTAACCTTTGCCCTGCTTCATTTTGTACGCCAAGGCCAAATTTGCCTGTTACTTCAGGGATCTCGTCTTCCAACTTTTGCATTCCAGTCTCCTATAATGAAAAGGACATCTTTTTGGGGTGTTAGTTCTAGAAGGTCTTCAGAGAACCGTTCAACTTGAGCTTCTTCAGCATTAGTGGTTGGGGCACAGACTTGGATTACTACAGTTATATTATTGTGGTTCTGATCATTCCCAGCAGGAGAAAGGCTTTCTCATATCTGAAAAAAAATCTTTGGTCACCTTGCTGTATTAGAAATTAGTAACCAGAACCACAGACCTTAAAGGAAGCCTTGAATGATAGTAAGAGTGATTATTAATATTACACTGAGCATCTCTTTTTCCTCTTCCATGGGCTAGGGAAAAGCTAGATATCTTTGTTTAGCAGAGAATATTAAAGTGAATATTAAAAATTGTAGACAAAATCCACTGGGCAGGGAGGGGGTGCTTATAAAGCAAGTAAAATCCACCCTGAGAGTGTCATTTGTCTGGTATGATCTTGAAGACGGTGGACTTGATTCAAAAGGATACTTTTGATCATTTTTCTTTATCCTCAAAGAGCATTTACTATTATTTCCTAGTTATAGAAACATTTGCTTAAGTGGTAAATGCAAGCAATGTACAATACAATATAAAAGAAAGCACATCATCCCCAGTCTCATTACCCAGAGATAAACATAATTAACATTTTGGATTTAATACAATTATTAGCATTTAATTAAGCCATGAAAAGGTTTAGTAAGAGTCTTGGGAAAAGTAGAAGCTTCACTCACTAAGGGTTTTAAAGAACTATGAATCTTGGTTTACAACATGTTGGGGGCAATGTGTGTATTTCACACAATACTCAGCCACATCTGCATCAGTCATGGCCTTTGTTAAAAAGGAGACAACAGGACTAAAGTGGATTCACCTGTGCTAAGCCCATGTTACCAGACCAAACTACTATCTAACCTAATGGCAGTTTCAACCTTCTCCAGGAATATAATCTAAACCGGTCAGCCTGGAATTTCCTGGTCAGCACTAGTGAGGTAAGGCCTAAAGACCCCTTCCATCCCCCAGAGGGTGACCTAAGCCTGAAACGATCCACTCTTTGCTGGAAATTTCCCTTTCCTGCCCCCCTTTCTGTCTATAAAAACCTTCCCTATTTTGCAGCCTGGCGGAGTTCCTTCCTATGGACTTGATGGGGTGTTGCTCAACTTACGAATCATTTAAAAAAGGCAATCAGATCTTCAAGTTCACTTGGTTGAATTTTTGACATTTAACACCTTATGTGCTGGAAAATTTCCATAGAAAACAGGTAGTTCATAAGGGCTGGGAGAGTGAGATCATTGTAAGGCTAAATACAGAGGTTGGAGTAATGCCTATGTTAATATTGTGCTCCAATTGGGCTTTCAGAACTTGCTTCCGCCAAATCTCTCAGGCATAAAAGAAAAAGGGTTTTCGTATTAATGCTATTATTCTGCCACACTGGCTGGCAAGAATTGTAGATGCATTACATTTCCACTTCCTGCCATGTCCGATGAAGAAAGCAATTCAGATTAAACAACAACAACTAACCAATGGGAATAGTCTGCAGAAGTTTTTCATCTTACACTGGAAGGTTAAGTTATTTTTCCCTTGTAACACGTGTTATAAGGGACTGTTTCTAAACTAAATTATGCCTGTGCACGTGTGCTTAGTCGCTCAGTCGTGTCTGACTCTTTGTGACCCCATAGACTGAAGCCTGCCAGGCTCCTCTGACCGGGACTCTCCAGGCAAGAATACTGGAGTGGGTTGCCTTGTCCTCCTCTGGGGGATCTTCCTGACCCAGGGATCTAACGTGCGTCTCTTAAGTCTCCTGCATTGGCAGGCAGGTTCTTTACCACTAGTGCCTACCACTTCCACCTGGGAAGCCCCAAGTTATACCTGTAGATAAAGCTTAAAGATTTCAACTTAGTGATTAAGGATCCCGATATCAACTCCAATGGAGGGAAGGATGTTTCCTCACACATCCAAGTAATTCTCAGAGACCATCTGTGTGCTTTACAATTTAACTCAATTCTGACTCTATCTGCTTGGAGACAACATCAGATTCCACAGGTTAAGGGTTCAGTCCCATAAGACGGCCCTCCCCACCCCCAACCTCAGAGGCCAACCTCAAGCCCAAGTTATTGTCCTCTGTATCTGACCAATTGGCTAAAGATTGGAGGACCCCCTCTTTGGGTTTGAATAATTTACAGTGGCTCTCAGAAGCCAGGGGAATGTTCTATTCACCAGCTTGCCAGTTTACCATAAAAGACAGAACTCAGGAGCTGTTAGAAGAGATGCGTGGGGCAGGGTGGG
>NW_011494824.1:1810086-1816309 GCF_000754665.1 Bison bison bison | reverse complement strand
GTGGGGGTTGGGGAGGGGGGCTTAGTTCCACACTCTCTCCCAGCACCACTCTCCCAAAATCTCCGTGTGTCCACCAACCCAAAGCTCTCCAAACCCAAACATTTTTGGATTTTTAATGGAAACTTTATTACTTAAGCATGATTAAGTCATTGGCCATTAGTGATAGGACTCAATCACAAGCCCCTGCCCCTCCCCTAGAGGGTGGGGCAGGACAGAAATTTCCAATCACAAGTTGGCTTTACCCATCCTTAGATGCTGTCCAGTCACCTCACGAATACAACAAAAGATAACTTTATCACTCTCAAGAAATATCAAGGGTTTTAAGAACTTGGCGCCTGGAGCAGGGTCAGAGACCAAATACATATATATTTCTCATTCTAAATCACAACATCACAGTGATAGTAATTAACATTCATTTCACAAAGATAAAATCCTCATGGTTAGAATAGTTAAGATTTTGGGTGGCTGAGAGGAGATGTGGTGGGGAAAGGAAGAAACCTGTCCTAGAGGTATTCAACTCTGCCTGTGGATGCCTGCCATTCATTCCCTTCCAGGGAATCAGAGATAAATGTGGAACTGAACTCTACGCTCATCGAAACTTCCATATTTCTAAATTGATATTTACATTTTCACCATAGCTCTATATATACCTAGTGCCAAGGGTAACTTTTCTGGCAAACTGTAAATAACTGCAATGTGAAATAAAACCATGATGTCATTCCTAAAATCGAAGCCAATGGAATCTAAATACCATAACAATTTGGAGTTGTCAACAGTTGCTTAATAACCACAAGGACAAACTCTGAATTTAAAGGAAAATTTACATGATCTCCTTGAAGTTGAAATTCCATTTCACTTTCCCCATGGGATTCCAACCTAATGTAAGTACATTGTTATGCATGAATCATGTGGTTATGATTTTATGGATCAGTCTATTGATATATATACTTCTCTGCAACAAATACATGTTCTAAATTGAAAATATCTAATAGCATTCTGTGTTTGCAAGTCTCTAAGTGATCAAAAACATCACATTGACTTAGCTATCGTTACAATTATTACACATTTGATCAATATAACAAAATATATCAGTTTGTAAATTTCTGACAGTTTTTAAACTAAAAAACAAAGTTTTACTGGAAGCATACCTTTTACTAACATGAAATGGTAGGTTTTTCCCCTCCAAACTGGTTCATGTATCCCTGGATGAATATTATGGCTAAAATGAGACTGTGCTGTGTGCTTAGTCACTCAGTCACGTCCGGCTCTTTGCGACCCCAAGGACTGTTGCCCACGGGCTCCTCTGTCCACAGGATTCTCCAGGCAAGAACACTGGAGTGGGTTGCCATGCCCTCCTCCAGGGGATTCTCCCCACCCAGGGACCGAACCTAGGTCTCACGCACTGTAGGCGGATCATTTACCATCTGAGCCACCAGGGAAGGCCAGTTTATCATTAATTCTTTTTCATATACATAAGTAAATGTGAATGGGGAGAGTTTTACTTCCAGCTCCATCATTCAATTCTATGAATTCTGAGCTTTCTTTTCTATCATCAGACATTGTTAATGATCTACTAGCTTACTTGGTTCGAGTCTTCAATTTTGTTAAAAGCAAAAAATTAAAACAATCTGACTGCAAAAAAAATATATATTATGTACTCATTAGAGTCACTTTCTCACCTGTTACACTAAGGGATTACCCGCTGAAGTTGCTAGCAAGTGCTACCCGTCTCTTGCAGAGCAGAAGAAGGGTGTGTTCTTGGGTAGATCAATTTAAGGAAAGGTTGCTTATGGAAGTAGAGCTTCTGAAAACTATCAGAATAACTTCACCTTGGAGAGTGAGTTTGCATACCCTAGCAAAAGATCAAAAGGCTCTGGAGTTCGCCTGGAAACAGTCCTAATTCTACTACTCAGTGACCTGAAGCAAGGCACGCACACCTCCTGAACCTCAGTTTTCTCTAATGATAAAAAAGCCAAAACTAAAACAACCCCCCACCCCCCAACAACCTTCACGATATCTGGAAGCCTGAACGAGGTAATGGAAGTAAAAAAGCTTTGAAAATTGTAAAATTTCCAGTCAGTGTTAGATGCTGTGGTTTTCATTACTGTTTGACACTGATGGCCCAAGGGTAACAACTAAGACCAGGACGCAAGCCCACAAGTGGCGCCAATCCCTGGAATCCTTGTTCATCAATTAAAAGCATTGGTCTCCTGAGCCTCCAATGATAAAATAATGAACACATACAAGGCTAGTTCAACCACTGGGTAGCGTTGGTTCTTGCCTGGAGGTCTCTCCTCTGAACCACCAGCCTGGGCCCCGCCTGAGAACTTGATCAGAGCACATTCTCTGGCTCCACTCAGATGGACAGAATCAGAATCTCTGGGAGTGGGACTCCGCACCCTGCATTTTAACAAGCCCTTCAAGGGACTGCTACATGCCACAGTCTGAGGACAGTGCTGTTCAGGATGCTTTCAGTGTGGGAACGGACTCGATTTTCCCAGAATAATGGCTGGTGGAAGAACACAGGAGGAAGCACTGAATGAGAATTAGTTCTGTATCGACATGCCAGCAAACTCCCCAGAGGTGGCAAGCGCTCTTTCGGTTTACAGACGGTTCATACGCAGCAATCGGTCTGCAGCTGGTCAGGGTAAAGAGAGGACCGCATGGAAAGGGATGTGGGGTCCACTCAGCTGTTTCCAGAGTGTAACCTGAAAGCTCCTATGATACACAGGCTGCTGGCTGCTCCTCTTATGGGCAAGAACAAGAAATCCTTTTGGCTTTTGCTGTTTTTTTCCAAGTGGACACATAGCTCCTTTCCCCCAGTACAACCTATTGAATGCATTTAGAAAGCAAGTGGAAAGGGGTGGTTCAGAAACGCTAGATGTCAGTGGGGTCTTGAGGCTGTTTCCGCAGGATGCCGAAGGAAATAAAGTAAAATAGCAGCCACAGCACTAAGTCAGTGCACCTAAGTGGCAAGCTTTAGATTACAGCCTGACAGGATGCCTTTAATGCAGTCTTTTCAAATATAAAGAATTTTTGGTTAACAACATAGGTAAGAAGTAAAAATTAAATTTTTGTTATCATATTTCTAACCTAAGTTGGGACTTATCTTGGTCAAATATGAAGAAAAGCAGGAGCTGAAACACACACAGCAAACAAACAAAAAGTCAAAATAACTGAGTGAGGCAAAGATTGAACATCTGTGTAATGGATAAAGAAGAGGTGGCATCTACATGCAATGGAATATTACTCAGCCATAAAAAGAACAAAATAATGCCATTTGCAGCAACACGGATGGACCCAGAGATTATCACAGTAAGGGAAGCAAGTCAGAAAGAGGAAGACATATCATATTATATCACTTATATATGGTATCTAAAAAAGATACAAATGAGCTTACTTACAAAACGGAAGTAGACCCACAGACATAGAAAGCAAACTTATTGTTACCAAAGGGAACAGTGGGAGAAGCAGAGGGGAGAGAGAAATTAGGAGCTTGGGATTAACATATGCAAACTACTATATATAAAACAGATAGCCAACAAGGACCCAGGGCACTCTACTCAATTTTTTGTAATAATCTACAAGGGAAAAGACTGAAAAAGATTGTGTGATTGCGTGTGTGTGTGTGTGTGTGTGTGTGTATCTGAATCCTGTGCTGTACACCTGAACTAATAATTAAAAAAAATTGAGCATCTGTTGACATTTCTTTACCAAAGAAGTAATCTTGGAGCCATGGGGACACAAAGAAGAATTCGAGTCACTGACCACTCATTTTCACACCTGGTTTCTGCTTTCCCGAGGAAGTGAGTTGGGAAGACCGAAAGATCCCTCTGCAAACCAAGCCTCCTGAACAGAACGTTTCAGTTGTGTAGCTGAGACCGCAGTGGCCCACGGAGGGTTAACACTGAGTCGCTACCACTGGAAAAAAATCTCATCATGAGAACTGCGGCACAGAATTGAGCTGCTGTCTGGCTGACAGAGCCGAGACTCGGGAGATTTATCCACCCCATGGCTCTCCGCAGGCTTCGATCGGGTCTGGCTCCGTGCAGCCACTGACACCGCACATAAGCACAGCCAGCCGTGCGTGTCAGCCACACACCCACCCGCTGCCACTTCATGAGGCAGAGTGGGGCAGTGACGTCCTGTCCCTGCCACGGCTCTACAATGTCAAGGGAAATCTGAACAGACGCACATTTTAAAAACCCCAAAATATATTTCCAGTGTATTTTTTAAGCTATAAAGTAGTCATCTTACTAAACTAATAACAGCAGTTGCTGGTATTAACACAATTATTCAAAAGCCTCAGCTTATGTTAAAACACACCTCAAGGGTACGTACTTTTCCAGTGCCAACGTGGAATGGTCAGTGAATAATGGGATACCATAACGTGTCTTTTCAGTTTACTTCTCATGGTGCTTTTTTTAAACTTTGTGAATATGAGGGCAAGGTAAAATTTATAAAAGCTTTGAATCTGGCACAGGATAGTTCTTGTTTGTGTGAGTGCATTAAAAATTTACAGTGAAACCTAGAGGAAACAAAATCTACCAGTGCTTCCAACCTAATGATTTTATAAGCTCGGAACAGCTGTTAACTGCTCCATTGGCTTTGAATCATAATATATGGTAGAAGCCAGCTTGCAGATTGCAGTTTGTGGTTTTGTTTGTGTCCCTTAAAGAGAGCCTATCCAAGTCCTTTACTCCTGCGTCTTTAGAGTTGGTCTAGAATTTAAGTTTAATTGTTGCTGTTCAAGTTGCTCAGCCGTGTCCGATTCTTTACAACCCCATGGTCTGAACAGTGATATAACTATTTTTAAAAGGTAGAATGCTGTGTTCTCTGGATGGACCAGCTGCAGTCACAGAATCACCACACTTCTGCTCTAAAACCTGTTCTTTCCTCTCAGCATACAGCTTCTGGAGAGTCCCTCTTCATTCGGTCATTCAGCGATCATTTACCGAACATTTACTACATGCGGGGCGCTGAGCTGGAAAGGTGGCTGCTCTTCACGGGCTTCATTGTGTCTTTCCCAGATACGCAGGTTGAAGTGCTACTACCCAGCACCTCGGAATGTGTCAGCATTTAGAGAAAGGGCTTTTAAGAAAGTGATAAGTAAAAAAAAAAGATGGGGTTATTAGAGTGGGCCCTGATCTGACTGGCACCCTTAGAAGAAAAGGAGGTTTAGACATAGCACAGACAGAGGGTGGGCACAGCAGCAAGGCAGCCATCTACAAGCTAAGGAGGGAGGACTCAGAAGGACCCAAACCTGCCAACATCTGGAACTCAAAGGAGTTTTAGCTTCCATAATTGTGAAAAAATAAATTTCTGTTATGCAAGGCCCTCAGTCAGTGGTGGTTTTCTGCGGCAGCCAGAGAAAATGAACACAACTGCTTTAGTACAAGTCTGCTTTTCATCTGAATGACTGCAGACGATCATCTGACGACAGAGGAGTGGGGAAGGCAAAAGCACAAAGACGTGTTTCCTCCCGTAAGAGCATTACCAGCGCTGCCGCATTGTGAAGGCACACAGGACATGCATGTGGCATTGCCATCAGTAGCTCAGCACCAAGAACTCTCCAGGCTTTGGGCAATTAATTTTCCACCTTCAATCTGGCTTTGCATTTCCGGGTACACAATCATTGTGATCATCAAATGCCCCACGAGGTGGCGAGGGACTGTCTGAGATCTGCTTTGAATTTCATGCTTTACTATTTATTTATTTATAAAGTACTAACATGTATGTAGTCTTTCATTTTCAAATTGAATTTTAGACACTAATGATAACAGGATTGGGTGGTTTGTTTTCAGTTTTAATACAGAAAGAAAACTATTTCTGGTCCAGTTTTGTTTTGTTTTTTTTTTTTTACAAATTCTGACTGAAATTCTAAATTCAAGTGGACATATTAACTGCTTCTCAATAGATGGTTAGAATCAACCTAGCTCCCAGATGCTGTTACTTTCCTCGCCTTGGTATGGAGCAATTTTTTTCTGTCACTTTCTGCATGTAGGCATGCAGTAACTGGAGAAAGGAACAGGCATCACCAGCAATAATAACTTATAATCTGAAATGAGCACACAGATAATAAATAATAACTTCACAGGAGAAAAAGAGCTGTACTCAGAAAAAGTTATTATTATTATTTTTTTTTTTTTGCTATTTTTCTTCCACAATTCACAGTACCCACTTCTATCTCTAGATGCGGAAAGGAACGATTGTTTTAATCGAG
>NW_011494824.1:1809219-1809986 GCF_000754665.1 Bison bison bison | reverse complement strand
AGTCTATGGGGAGAAGGGAGCAGAACCACTGTCTTGCTTAGACCACCAGTTGGGTCTAAACTGGGTCAATACCAATTACTTCAAAGCACTCCTTATTCCCTTCCCTTCTGTTCTAGTTTTCTAAGAAACATATTCCTTCTGCAGTCTGCAAGTCTTCCCACTCTGCCACAAATGCAAGTAAGGTGCAGAAGGAAGGTAAGTGGTGTGTGTTTGTGTGTGTGTGAGTGTGTGTGTGTTTTGCTATCTACGATTCTTGGAGCATACACCCAGAACAAGTCAGACAGATTGTCTTCTTGAAAAGGACTGAACTTGACCAGTTGTTTTGACAGTCTGTAGCAACTGAAAAAATATGTCTAGGGGCCTGTCAGAGTGAGGTTCAGTTCAGTCGCTCAGTTGTGTCCGACTCTTTGCAACCCCATGAATCTCAGCACGGCAGGCGTCCCTGTCCATCACCAACTCCCGGAGTTCACTCAGACTCAAGTCCATCGAGTCAGTGATGCCATCCAGCCATCTCATCCTCTGGCAACCCTTTCTCCTCCTGCCCCCAATCCCTCCCAGGATCAGAGTCTTTTCCAATAAGTCAGCTCTTCACATGACATGGCCAAAGTACTGGAGTTTCAGCTTCAGCATCATTCCAAAGAAATCCCAGGGCTGATCTCCATCAGAATGGACTGGTTGGATCTCCTTGCAGTCCAAGGGACTCTCAAGAGTCTTCTCCAACACCACAGTTGAAAAGCATCAATTCTTTGGCGCTGAGCCTTCTTCAC
>NW_011494824.1:1808708-1809119 GCF_000754665.1 Bison bison bison | reverse complement strand
AAGAGGCAGATCAGGTGGTCTGGTATTCCCATCTACTTTCAGAGTTTTCCATAGTTTATTGTGATCCACACAGTCAAAGGCTTTGGCATAGTCAATAGCAGAAATAGATGTTTTTCTGGAACTCTCGTGCTTTTCAATGATCCAGCAGATGTTGGCAATTTGATCTCTGGTTCCTCTGCCTTTTCTAAAACCATCTTGAACATCTGGAAGTTCACGGTTCACGTATTGCTGAAGCCTGGCTTGGAGAATTTTGAGCATTACTTTACTAGCATGTGAGATGAGTGCAATTGTGCAGTAGTTTGAGCATTCTTTGGCATTACCTTTCTTTGGGATTTGGAATGAAAACGGATCTTTTCCAGTCCTGTGGCCACTGCTGAGTTTCCAAATTTGCTGGCATATTGAGTGCAGCAC
>NW_011494824.1:1807468-1808608 GCF_000754665.1 Bison bison bison | reverse complement strand
TTTTTCTTCCACAATTCACAGTACCCACTTCTATCTCTAGATGCGGAAAGGAACGATTGTTTTAATCGAGTGAGAGTTACAGATTGATAGGGACTGAACATGGTGAGTGAGTAATGAACCTACAAATAATCACATCATATGAGATGGTGAAGGCAGGGAAGCCTGGCTTGCTGCAGTCCACGGGGTCACAGGGAGTCAGACACGACTGAGGGACTGAAAACAACAAATGCCACGGGAAAACATGACTCTGTTACAATGCTTACCTGCAAAATTTTAGGTCACATCTCTTGCACATGGCAGGTGCCACATAAGACACAACTGTTTTGATCTTGCTATTTCTTCTTATCTTTAGCATTTTCTTAGGTCATTCAGCACTCTGGTTATTAGAGCACCCTTTTCCAAGGTGCGTCAATATCTTTGGCCTCTAGCATACCAATAAGGACACAAGGACAATGGTGCTTAAAAGATCCTGAGCTAATTTATCAGGTCTCGTCCTTCAGTTTCCATTCGCAAATATGACTGGTGTTGACACCCTCTCAGCAAATCAATCATTTCTAATCATTCAAAGGAAAAGTAAGGGCAGCACTTGACTCTCTGAGAGTCACCCACGTCATCCTCACTTGACCACCCTTACCTTCCATCCATGGGTCCTGATTCTGTGTGTGTTTCACCAACTCAGGCTCCATTTTGCCAGCACAAGAAGGTGGTGATAGGGTGAAAAATACAAGTGTGCATCTGTGTTCGTGTGTGTGTGTGTGTGTATGTTGGAGTGGGAAGGGGAAGCTGAGAGTCTATGGGGAGAAGGGAGCAGAACCACTGTCTTGCTTAGTTGGGTCTAAACTGGGTCAATACCAATTACTTCAAAGCACTCCTTATTCCCTTCCCTTCTGTTCTAGTTTTCTAAGAAACATATTCCTTCTGCAGTCTGCAAGTCTTCCCACTCTGCCACAAATGCAAGTAAGGTGCAGAAGGAAGGTAAGTGGTGTGTGTTTGTGTGTGTGTGAGTGTGTGTGTGTTTTGCTATCTACGATTCTTGGAGCATACACCCAGAACAAGTCAGACAGATTGTCTTCTTGAAAAGGACTGAACTTGACCAGTTGTTTTGACAGTCTGTAGCAACTGAAAAAATATGTCTAGGGG
>NW_011494824.1:1803094-1807216 GCF_000754665.1 Bison bison bison | reverse complement strand
GGAATTCCATCACCTCCACTAGCTTTGTTCGTAGTGATGCTTTCTAAGGCCCACTTGACTTCACATTCCAAGATATCTGGCTCTAGGTCAGTGATCACACCATTGTGATTATCTGGGTCGTGAAGATCTTTTTGTACAGTTCCTCTGTGTATTCTTGCCACCTCTTCTTAATATCTTCTGCTTCTGTTAGGTCCATACCATTTCTGTCTTTTATCGAACCCATCTTTGCATGAAATGTTCCATGCTTCATGCAAAGATAGGCTCGATAAAGGACAGAGTGAGGTAGGCAACAGTAAATAAGATAGTCCCCTGGGTAGGAGGACCACAAGTCTCACTTAACTCTGATGGTACAAATCAACAATTATCCAAGACAGACACTTATATTATTGATGGTCATTTTTCTATTTAGATCGTTACTAGGAAATTTTGACTTGTCTCCTGGTTTCCAGTAATTTGGGCCTTATAATGTGACAAAAGTGAGGGAATATTCAGGGAAATAGAAAGGCTTAGGCTCGTACTGGGGTCTTAACTATAAATAAAAGGGATTGTTAGGTTTTTTTCTTGTGCAGTTATCCTCCAAACATGCAGGAGCCCCTGGGATTCAATCATGGAGTCAAGAACTTGACATCTGCTGTTGGTATTGGTCAGAGTATAAGCAAACTTAAAAGGTAAATATGAGCTCAGAGTGTAAGCAAACTTAAAAGATAAACATATGCCCTTGAAAATTCCCCAACCACAATCTCTATTTGCTGGAAAACATCGTTTTACATTTTACATTTTATCTTAAACACACTCTTATCCCTCTACTCTCCCCGCCTCCCCACCCCACCTTGCCTAGTGGATGGATCTAGAGTCTTTTTTTCAGTTTTTACTGCACTGTTTTAGTGAGCCTTTTAGCAAATTGTCTTCTTTGATTAATCACACCTCTCTTCCTAGCTCTAATACTTCTATCCTTTAAGTATCCTTAGATCAGATGCCCATAAATCACACAACGCCCCAAGCCAGCTACGAATCAGTCACAGTTTCAGTTAGCATACAGATTTAACTGCTGTCATTAATAGGGACTGCAGTAACTAGAAGGACCACAGCTGACCCAACACTTAAGATTGGGTTATGGCCCTAGAACGCTGTGTACTCACAACACTTACAATATCTATTACTCTTAACTCAGGGATGCCAGGGAAATTCTGAAACAACAACAACAACAAAACCTGCTGAAAAAAAAAATCTAGGTTTTTCGGACAGTCTCTGTTGACTCCTATTGAAACAGTCCCTTGGTTACTAACCTTGATAGCTTTTCTTAGCTCTCATCTGCTTAGATTCCCTGGAACATTCAACACAGATGACTCAGCATCCGGCATGAACCAAGCTCTTGAGTCACTGCCTTGTCACCTAGGAACCATCCCAGTTCCCTATTCACACGCTGGCTGCTCTAACAGAGTGGTCCTCTGCCACCACGGTTTGGCCATTCAGCTAATTCATTCATAACTAATTTATTCATTCCACAAACATGCACTGAAGACCAGACACTGGAGAATCAACGAGAGCTTCCTGACTACATGGAATTTATAAACTAGTGGGAGATGCAAAAATAAATACATAGATAGGAATTAGAACCTAGTGCAACAGACTGCAGGTGGAAGACACACAGCGTGCTCTCAGAGCGTTCAGTGGAGGGGATCTAATCTAATCTGTGCATACCAGGGAAGGCTTCCTGGAAAAGTGGACAGAAAAGTTGAGTCCTTTAGGAGTTCTTTAGAAACATACAAATTCTCGTCATGAAAAGGATGCATGCAAAGTCAGTGTTTAGACACTGGATCTCTTCCTTGCATGAACTCTTCATGAGTGTGGTCCCTTTGTGTCTATATACCTTACCTGTCCCAGTAGACGTATGCTGTCCAAAATGGCAGCCTCTAGCCACATGTAGCCATCAAGTCCTCGAAAGATTGCTGGTGTGACTGGGGAACTGAAAGAGGAGTTTTTAAATTCATTTAAACAAAACTGATGCTTGATTATTAGAAAACAAGTATGTTTGGAACAACTTGGGTGTGAGTCTATTTCAACTGTAAACTTCATGAAATCTAAATACCAAGCAAGCATTTCCAATAAAAACTTGTATCAAAATTGAGATTTGCTGTATACGCAAACTACATCTCAGATTTGAAGACTTAGTGCCAAAAAAGAATGCAAAAGATCTTGTTTTTGTAAACCTGTTACAAGTTAAAATCATATTTTTGGATATTAGGCTGAATAAATTTTAATAAATTAAAATTAACTGTATGGTTTTACTTTTTAATATGGTTACTAGAAAATTTAAGCTTCCACATGTGACTCACATTGTTTCTATTGGACAGAACTGTTAGACCTTGAGTGTTTGGAAGGAGGGACTGGGTCTCACTTATCTTTCAGGTTGGCACTATGTTCTGTGTATAAATACTTGTCAAATGAGTAAGACATTCGACACCTGGGCAAGTCCCCATCAACAAATACTCCATCTGACATCCAGTCCACATTTTTGGAAAGACTACCACAGCAGTCTTGTTCTAGGCCCAGGAGAACGCAGCAGTGTGAGACAAGGTACTTGCTGCCATGAAGTTTCATGCTGTTGATAACTAGAGATGCTATGATGAGTGTAGAATGTATATCATAAGTCTGTGTAACAGGACAGAGGCATGGGCTGGGCATGGTTTTGCTAATTTAGGCCAGGAGGTCAGGAACGGCCCTCCAAAGAGTGGAGACTGGAATGTGGTGAGAAATCAATCCCTCTGGGAGGGAAGAACGTTCCAGGAGAGGAGACTGCATGCACAAGCACATCGGGAGGGAACCGCGCTTGGCACAGCGCAAGGCTGGTGTTGCTGGAGTGCCTAGAGCGGGAGAGAGCAGCAGGATGTGAGATGAGCCAGGGCCCCATCAGGCAGGGCCACGGCGGCCACAAGGACTTGAATTGTACTGCCAAGTGAGACGAAAAAACACAGCAGCCATAAGGTGGGAAATGGTTGGACAGACCTGTGTTTTTAGACTCTCCCTGGTCTCCTGGTTGAGTACGAACTGGAGGACACAAAGGGGAATCAGAACGTTCACTTAGGTGACTTTGACATGAGTCAACAGCAATTTATTGGAGATCCCAGGGCATGGGCAGCAGGGACAGAATGAGAGAAATCTGGACCCCCTGCTGTGTACCTTACTACAACTTTCAAACAATCATCTTTTAAAAACCCATCTTATAAAAAGTCACTCTTTATAGTCAAAGCATTACAGTCGACCCACAATATATTCACAAGGACTGTCTCTTCGCTCCTAGTCCTTGTCTTGGGCTCTGCCGAAGAAGCCTGAGAGGGAAGTCTTTCAGTTACATCACATAATCAAATCTCTTCAGTAAGTATTTGCTGACTGTAGAACTGACACAAGAGAATTTTTGTGGAATCCTTCGCTAGAAGATTGCAGACTAGTCATGGCTACAGAAAATATGCATTTCCTCAGTTTCTCAGTGCATTTCTATACTACAAACATATCTATACCTACATGCACACATTGCTATCACTTCTTGAGCTCTTGCAGTGGTGCCTTCACTGGTACCAAACACTTGATGTGGGTCATTTTATATAATTCTAGTAACAACCCAATGAGTAGGTGCCACCATTTTCATTTTCTTGATGAAGAACAAAATGCTTAAGGTCATGCAGATGGTAGCTGTAGAGTGTGGCTTCAAGTCAGTAACATCTGGGTTTAAATTCCAGCTCTGCATCCACTATCTACATGATCTCAGAGCCTTTTGTTTCTTCCTCAGTAAAATGAAGTGTGTTTAATCTGAAGCCACAAGACTCGTGTTCTTAAAGTGTGGTCCTTGGACCACCTACATCAGAATCATCAGGGTTCCCTTATTAAAAGTACAAAGAGGTATGTGATCTGAGAGTTTGCATTTTTAATAAGCAGAGAAGATATAATATATTAGCTGTCTTCTCTGCTTATTAAAAATGCAAACTCTCGGATCACGTACCTCTTTGTACTTTTAATAAAGGAACCCTGATGTTTCTGATGTAGGTGGTCCAAGGACCACACTTTAAGAACACGAGTCTTGTGGCTTCAGATTAGAACTGGACATGGAACAACAGACTGGTTCCA
>NW_011494824.1:1758029-1802583 GCF_000754665.1 Bison bison bison | reverse complement strand
AGTCCCTTGGACTGCAAGGAGATCCAACCAGTCCATTCTGAAGGATATCAGCCCTGGGATTTCTTTGGAAGGAATGATGCTGAAGCTGAAACTCCAGTACTTTGGCCACCTCATGCGAAGAGTTGACTCATTGGAAAAGACTCTGATGCTGGGAGGGATTGGGGGCAGAAGAAGAAGGGGATGACAGAGGATGAGATGGCTGGATGGCATCACTGACTCGAAGGATGTGAGTCTGAGTGAAATCCGGGAGTTGGTGATGGACAGGGAGGCCTGGCGTGCTGAGATTCATGGGGTTGCAAAGAGTTGGACATGACTGAGCGACTGAACTGAATTGAACTGTAGATTCATAGCTAGAATTTGATATATACTTTTTTTTTTAAAAAAATTGGTCATTTTACATTTATATGTTATTTCCCCGAAGTGCTTGAAGCTTCACAAAATCCTACATTTAGAGGCAATGTCACGGTTTGGTTTCCTTTGAAAAGAACCTGAGACCAGGACTTGAGTGCAAGTAGTTTATTTGGGAGATGAGCCCAGAACATAGGTGTGAAGGAGCAGGCAGAGTGAGAGAAGGAAGAAGGAAAAATAAAGAGTTCACTACTGAACTGGTTATTTCTAGCGGAAACAGGAGCTCAGTCCCACTGGGAACCCCTAGGGAAAAATGTAGAATGTGTCACAGAATGGTCCCTCTGTAAAAGGTGAGGCTAAGGCATTTTTTCACCACCTCCTGCTAGTAATTAGTTAGAGCTGTCCCCTAGGAGTTAACTTCCTTGTGTATTACAGCTGAGTCTGTGTGGGGCTCAGAGGTCTTTGGAGAGAACTCAGAGGTAAAAAGTCAGAGACCCTCAGTGGAAGCTTGAGCTGGAGCACTGGCAATGTGTGCTGTACAGTCCACACTGTGCTGATGTCAGGGGACCAGGCATGGAGAGCAGGAAACAAAGCACATCTGTTTCAGGCAGGGTTCACACAATTGCTGCTTAATCTAATTGCTCGGTTTTGGATAGGGGATCTGGGAAAGCAGTCTTTCACTGGCAGAGAACCAAAAGCATATTCTTCCCCACACATGCCACACTTTCATGCTGTGTTGGAGCTACCACAGCATCTCTGCAGGAAATGAAGACTCTTAAAGAAAAAGAAACTGATTCTGACATTAGGGGGACGTCTTGATGAAAGAGACTGCCTATTGCCAGAACATGCTACTCTGAGCCTCCCCCACTCTCCACCTAACTTAGTCAACAAGCACCCCAGTGAGTGAAAGTCGCTCAGTCATGTCCAGTTCTTTGTGACCCCACAGATTATACAGTCCATGGAATTCATCAGGCCAGGATACTGGCATGGGTAGCCTTTCCCTTCTCCAGGGGGTCTTCCCAACCCAGGGATCAAGCCCAGGTCTCCCACATTGTAGGCAGATTCTTTACCAGCTGAGCTACAAGGGAAGCCCAAGAATACTGGAGTGGGTAGCCTATCCCTTTTCCAGCGGATCTTCCTGACCCAGGGATTGAACTGGGGTCTCCTGCATTGCAGGTGGATTCTTTACCAACTGAGCTTTCAGGGAAGCCCTAGTACCTCAGAGGAGTAATATAAATATAGAATGAACAAATTCTTATCCACAGAATTTTCTGCCAGATTTCTGTGTTTCACTGTTAAATATGAACAGATAGCTAAAGATCTCCAGATACCTAAGGAAAATGTTCAACATGAAAAGTCAAAACAACAGAAAAAAAAGAAAAAGCTCAGAAGAATAGGCAATGCAGGAAAAAAACAAACAAACGAAAAACACTGCTCACCAGCTCTCCAAGCCCACCACCCCCAATCTTCAGAGCTGTAAAAGAACATGATACAGCCATGTAACAAGAAACGGTGGCAAAAAAAAAAAAAAGGGCAAAGAACCCACACATATATCTGAGCAATTTTTTAAAAAATAGTAAGAAAAGACATGAAAAGTCAACAGAATGAAAACATGAAAAGTCAAACCTACTAGACAGTAGAGCAAAACAATAAACACATGCGCAGTAAGAAAGAGGAGATCAAAATATTAGAGGATTAATCCAGGTAATTCAACACCCAATAGACAGACATTCCAGAAACCGAGAACAGAAAAAGTGGTGGGAGGCAATCATGGAAAAGAAGAATTATGAGGGAATTCCCTAGGAATGAAGGACATATGCCTTCAAATTGAAATGGCTCAGGAAGCCCCAGGAAAGTAAGAAAAAGAGAAACAAAAGGGACATGTGAAAGTATATTACAATCATGATATCATGGATAAAGAAAGAACTCACAGAAAGAAAATACAGGTTGTGTACAGAACAAAGGGATTCTGAAAGGCATCAGATTTATCAACAATACTGCAAGCTAGATGACAATGGAGCAATATCCTCAAACATTCTGTGGCAAATTTTTGACCTAGAATATTATACCCAGCCATACTAACTATCTAGGGCACTGTATAAGGACCCAAAAAAAAGGTGATGGTCAAAATGTCTATGGATCCTGAGAACTGGAATTAACTCAGGAGAGCAGTGAAGTCCCAGGATAATAAGTATGCAGAAGACCCAAGAAACAGGATGACCAAGGACTGCAGGAGAAATGTTTTCAGTAAAGAGTACTGGAAATGATATCATCTAATAAATTTCATCATGCAGAAAACTACATTTAAAGGCTGTAGGTGTGGAAAGACTTCATGAAACATATACAAATCCAGGTGAATGAAAATATAATACACCTATTAACTCCAGGAAAGAAATCATACTCCAAACACTATTTGACTCAGCAGAAATCAGAATAATGTAAATTCTGATTACAGATTTAACCAAACATTATGAGTTAACTTTATTGAGAGTGCAGAAAGAGAATTTTGGGGTGGGTGGGGAGTCTAAGAATACTAATTCTCAATTTCCATGCCAGTCAACAGATAATATGCAACATAGACACAGCAAGGGAAAAATTATATATCTATATAATTTAGAAAAAACTAGGCAAATAGAGGAAATAACTCTAACAGTTGAAAGAAATTGCTCTTGAGAAGAAATAATGGAGGGTGCAAGAGCAGGATATGGAACTATTTTTTTTATTGTTGTTATCATCTTAGTGGTGTCTGCTTTTTAGGACTATGGATAAAATTACTCTGATTTTAAAAATTTAACTAATAAAATCTACTCTGAAGCTCAGAAGTAACTTTCACATGCCATCCACTGTGCCAGAAAGCCAGTTTATTTTAATATCCTTAGAGGATTGGTTCCAGGACCCTCTGAGAGTATCAACATCCATAGATGCTCAAGTCTTTACAAAAGATGGTACCGCATTTGCATATAACTACACATGTCCTCAGCTTCCCAGGCAGCTTGGTGGTAAAGAATTCATCTGCCAATGCAGGAGTTATGGGGTGGATCCCTGGGCCAGAAAGATTCCTTGGAGGAGGAAATGGCAACTCACTCCAGTATTGTTGCCTGGTAAATTTCTTGGACAGAGGAGCCTACTGGGCTACAGTCTATGGCATCACAAAAGGGTCACACATGACTGAGAATACATACATATCCTCCAATATGCTTTTCCCCCCATATACTTTAAATCATCTCTAGATTACTCATAATACCTAATATAACATAAATGCTATGTAAATAGTTGCTGGTATGTGGCAAATTCAAGTTTTGCATTTTGGGATTTTCTGGATTTTTTTCCCCAAATATTTTTGATTTGAGATTTGTTGAATCTGAAGATGAGGATACTGAGGACCAAATGTAATTAAAGAGTTATATATATTAAAAGTCTTTGGGCATGCTGCTGACATGGTGAGTGGTATATCTGCCGCACACACAAAAAGCGATCTCATTTTATTCTAGAGGAAAATGGATCAGCTGAGACAAGGGATTTGGTTCTGTAAGAAAACATGGGTCTCTCCACTGAACTCTGCAGCAGGTACTTTCTAGGTTGAGATCATTCTGTCTTCCAAAATACAGAAATCCTTTCATTTCATATAGGATGGGGTGGGGTAAATAGCTCCTATCACCAACTGTTTCTTTTCCACTTTAATCAATTTAGATGCAAGAGATATCATGCTCATCTGTAGGATATACAATTAACTAAATATATTCATTGTATCTGTGAGCTAAATACAAAAGAAACAAATGTGGACTAGTACAATCATGACTTTTCCTCTGGATCTGAAAATGGGTCAACAGACATTATATTTATATATATATATAATATATATACATTTGTATATCAATTATATTATATAATTGTATATTTATATTAATTAATATGATGTCTTTCTCTGGATTTGAAAATGGATCAACAGACATTATGTTTATATATATAAATAAGTTTATTTACATAAATATGTTTGGGTGGGCTCTGGGAGTTGGTGTTGGACAGGGAGGCCTGGGGTGCTGCAGCTCATGGGGTCACAAAGAGTCGGACACGACTGAGCAACTGAACTGAACTAATATACAAATAATATGAAATATATAAACATAACATATTAATTTGAATATTAAGTATATTATACAACTATATTAATTAACATATGCCAATTAATTAACTATATATTAATTAGTCTGCTGCGCTAAGCAAATGCCATGTAGAATTGACAGACTTCCCTGGTGGATCAGTTGGTAAAGAATCCGCATGCAATGCAGGAGACTTGGGTTTGATCCCTGGGTTGGGAAGATCCCCTAGAGGAGGGCATGGCGACTCACTCCAGCATTCTTGCCTGGAGAATCCCCAAGGACAGAGGAGCCTGGCGGGCTGCAGTGCACAGGGTCGCAAAGAGTCAGATATGACTAAGCGACTAAGCACATAGTAATACTGTTTGCACTTAAAAGTTTATATTCATTGGATTTTAATTTTTCTTTTTAATTTCACTCTTTCCCTCCATAGATATATCTAGCATCATGTTACAGTTGTCCCTAGTTAGAGATATTCTGTCTCAGCACTATGATACAGGGTGCTTTGCTGGGTTTCCCTTTACCAACTAATGTATATCATGTCTTAGAAAAATCCATAACTCGACAGGAAAAAATCTAATGAAGCCTTGTTTACCTTGTCAAGACATTTCATGGCATCTTTGCATTTTACTAAAAATATCCATTTATTCCTTCACTATGCAGCTTTTTAGATACTGTAAAATATCTCATTTTAAAAATCCACCCCCCTTTCTGCATGGGTAACTCTCCCTTTGTTTTGTCTTTTTTCTGACACTTCTGTAGAAAAATATCACTTTAAATCAAATTGCACTTAGGTGATTTGATCTTGAAAAGCCAAATGAATAGCCATAGGCAAATGATTAGCTGGTTCTAAAAGTAAAATAAACATGAGTGTACTGCCATTCACCTATGCTAGTTCTTCCATCTCAACTGCTCAAATACCCCCACCTTAGGAAATACAGTAAATGATTCTGATGGTGTTTGGCTAGCACAGGTATTTGCTCTAGCTTTTATCTCTTGATTACAGTCACTGAAGGATGAGCAGTGTGAAATCACTCACCCAGTCACCTTTCAAGATAAATCAGGTAAGTACAGGTCACCCTTTTGATTGGCTATAATACACTGCGTGAAGGAAGTTTCAATTTCCCACTAAAGTCTGCACCAGAGGGAGAAGAGAAAAAAAAAAAAAAGCAAATCAATAACTTTTTCCCTCCAATGAAACCATGATTTATAATGCTCCTATGGAATGTCAGGACGCTTGTTTTTTTTAGGACAATGACAGCAATATTGCAGCTAACCAATGACAATAAAAGTCTGAAATCTGGTGATTATCTTCTGCTCAAACCACTGCTTTATTGAGGAAACCAAACAGTACACCAGAATAAAACATCATCTCTTTGGACCCCTCCAATTTGGAAATAACAGTATCACAGGCATAAAACATTTGGTCCTTTTTGAGTTAAAAACCCCAAATAACTTTCCTCTGAAAAGCTGCTGCACCTTTCATATAAGCCCATTGGAGGCCAGTCTTGAAAATTCTGTACTGAGTTTGACAAAATAAGTATTCTATTTGGAATTGTGCTTTAGTATTTGAATCATAATTTTCTTCAGAAATGTGCATAAACTAGTATAATAGGGACCATGGTGATTACTGTGGATTTTTGTTACCTACATTTAATTTTGTTGGAGGCAAAAAGGGCAAATAAGAAATCACTGTGGTGAGGAAGTTCTAGAAACATATAGAAGGTGCTTCTAAATTACTGGCTCCATTAAATATTTATTGAATAACATGTCACAGTCATACAAATCAAAGTGATATGCCACTTACACCCTGGTTTCTAACAATGCACAACACTTGAAAGAAATAAAACAGCATTTGTTTAAAAGACTTATAATACAGAACCTGCCTAATAGAGCTTGTCTCTCCTATTGTGAATTAATGCAGCTCCACTGTTCTGACATGAAAGTTATTTCACTCACTGGCTCCAGGACCGGAAGAAATAAAGTCGGCCTTGAGCTGCAGCGGTGCCAGCATGTTAACCACTGTGGCTTTGAAGACTAGAAGAAAAGTAGCTGAACCAAAGGCAGGTGTTTTGGAACTTTGACAATGACTCTGATTATACTATCGTCAAGGTGCTAATTAGCCCTGCAGATTCCTGCCTTAGGAGATTCATTCTGAGAGCTCTTAATCCATTCCCCAAGCTTTACCAGCTACTTGCCACAGGGCCTCAGGATGTTGGAATTAAGGGGCGTAGCAAACATTTTCTAGTGCTGTGTGTCAGGGACTGAAGCTTGCAGGACCTGTGGGCGCGGGAATATAGGTCAGGAAAGATGGCACCTGAGTCTCAGTGTGGAACTCTTTGTGCTACTGTCTCTCTGGTCCTCACATATCTTATGCTCAGAAAATATTTAGTAAACCATTAAAATGAACTCCAGTGAAACTTTTTGACATTTTCTTTTCTTTTCCTACCTTAGGTGTGGCGGGTGGAATTAATTACCCTCCCACCAACACATTATCAAGAGCACAATGCAGATCACGTGCACCGTTATTTCCCCCTTGCGTCAACATGTCCCATCAACTGCTGTCCGACCAGCACCCCAAGAGTCAGTATGGTTTCATTGCGGATTTGAACCTGAGGAAAATCCTTGGAAAATAAATACGGTGCCTTGTCACATAATATGGCAACATGGTGGTGCCCTCATTTTGTCCTATTCTCTTCACTCAGCACTGTTTGATCATCTCTCACATTGTCATTACTGCTTCTAATCGATGCAAAGTATTCCATCACCTTTTGCATAGCCATTACCCTCGTGGTGGATAGAGATTGCTCCCACTCCCTCTTCTTACAAACATCACTGTGAATGGTCTTACGCATGACCCCTCACCGACACATGAATTTTTCAGGGTATAAGCCAGGGATGGAGTATGCTAGGACAGAGTGTCTATCTTTACACATTCGGATAAGCAACGTTTGAATGTTCTTTAGAATGACTGCCCCAGTGCACACTTCTCTACACGCATGTGTGCCAAGTCACTTCAGTCGTCTCCGACTCTACATACTTCAGAACTGTACCAGTTCAGGCCCCCACCCCCTTCTCCCCAATTCTCTCTTCCTCCTCACTTCCAGTTTTTAGCCACGGAGGCCCCAACCACAGGATGGCTTTGAAGAGGAGGGAGGGCTTTGTCTCCTGCCGGTTGACCCCCGTGGGATGTGGGCACTGTCCCACACATCACTACTCAACACACACTGGGCACCACCTTGCCCTCTCTTAACAGGAAAAGGTAGGGGCTAACATTAGATCTGGAACTCAAGTGAAAGAACCGGAAAAGGAGGAATGTGCATGTAGATGAGTGGGAATTGGAGAGTCTGCTTTGGGAGGGTCAGTTGGCCTGGCTCGTTGGTAACTAAACTTCCTGGAGGATTTGCCTCCCAAGTCCAAATGGAAATAAGAAATATGACTCCTGGAAGGAGTAGTTGCTCTCCATTTTACAATTTTTCTATCGATTTCTAACTGTCCAGCTTGAAGGAAAAAAGAAACAAACTTGAAATCTGGAAGCCAACCTCTTCTATCCAGAGGAGATTCTCAGGTTCTAAAGCAACAAATGGCATTGCCAAGTCGAGTGGCATGGGGAGAACTCTGGGTGGCTGAACTGCCTTTTCCTACTAGAAGGGGGTTCCTCAGCCTGGCATACACAGGGATGGGAGTAGGAAGGGCAGGAATCAATGGGGTTCCTGTTTTCTGCCAATTTATACAAATGTTGGTTCTAGAAATTTTCCTGCTCTCCTGGCTAGGTCATTTGGAAGATCCATCCTGGAAGGAGGAGGAGGAAGGGAACTGCCCCTGAGTTGAAGTCTTTAACGGAAAGCTGGGCATGAGCCAGAGTGGGTTCTTGAGTGTCAAGAACTTGACATACGCAGCTTCTTGAGTGTCAGCCCAGGAGAATTGGAACCCACACAGTGAAGCCACGGAGTGTGGAGGCACACTCTGTGGTTCCGGATTCCTGCTCCTCCGGTTTACTAGCTGAGTGACCCTGGGGAAATACTTAACTTCTCCGGGTCTCTGTTTCTCATCTGTAAAATGTACATAATGATAGTGCCTCTTCATGGGATAGTTATTAAAAAATCAAGGATTAATATATTACTAAATATATTTAAATATTTATTCAAATACTTAAAATATTTTACATATAACCATATATATTATGGGCTTCCCTGGTGGCTCAGAGGTTAAAGCATCTGCGTGCAATGTGGGAGACCTGGGTTCAATCTCTGGGTCAGGAAGATCCCCTGGAGAAGGAAATGGCACCCCACTCCAGTATTCTTGCCTGGAGAATCTCATGGACAGAGGAGCCTGGTGGGCTACAGTCCATGGGGTCGTAAAGAGTCAGACACGACTGAGCGACTTCACTTTCATGTATATTATATATACATATTTATATTATATATATTACTAAAACTAGTAATACCTGTTAGTGAAGAGACCAACACGACATCTTTCCAGGAGGTGAGTGGTGGGTTTTCCCTCACACCCACCTCTCAAGTTCCTCCTATTCCCTCCCCTGGCAAGGTGACCTCAGCCTCAAACATGAAACCACAGAAGTCTGGAGAGCAAGCTGTCAGTTTTCTTTCCTTAACAATCTGGATTTTTCCATCCTCCCCACTCTGCCAAGTCCTGAGTGCAGCACAAAATGATCCTTCTCAGCATGACAGTTAACTCTTATTCCTGGAGCCACTCCCCTGTGAGGCTCCTCTGCTGTGAACCACAGACTCCCAGGCCACTGCATACCCCCTTCTGCTTGGTGTTTCTTCCATCAGGGGTCTCGGTGCTCATCAAATCATTACCATGTGGACAGGCTTTTCTTTGAGAGACACCCAAGAGGATGGCATTTGGCTGGAACTGATTCTCAGTAGGGGGACAGTCTCCCTGCCTTCTTCTTCTTCTTGTTCAATCACTCAGTCATGTCCAAGTCTTTGTGAGTGACTCTATGGACTGCAGCACGCCAGGCTTCCCTGTCCTTCACTATCTTCCAGAGTTTGCTCAAATTCATGTCCTTTGGATTGATGATGCCATCCAATCATCTCATCCTCTGTTCTCCTCCTGCCTTCAATCTTTCCCAGCATCAGGATCTTTTCCAATGAGTCAGTTCTTCGAATCAGGTGGCCAAAGTATTGGAGCTTTAGCATCAGTCCTTCCAATGAATATTCAGGGTTGATGTCCCTTAGGACTGACTGGTTCGATCTCCTTGCAGTCCAAGGGGCTCTCAAGAGTCTTCCAGCACCACAGTTTGAAAACATCAATTGTGTGGTGCTCAGCCTTCTTTATGGTCGAACTCTCACATCAGTTCTGGGAAAACCATAGCTTTGACTATACGGACTACCTGCCTACACATTGTCTAATGAATGGCTAATACTTCAATAAACACAACACTCTGGATCCCTCAAGCAGCCTGCAAAGGCTACTGAAGACGCTTTAGAATTGGAATGTGAGTTATGGGCCAAAAGGAAAAAAAAGGAGAGACAGTAAGGGAGAGAGGAAAATGCCAACAACCTAGAAGCTTGAGAATCACTTTCAGTTACAATAATGAAGCAGAAGCTTAGCAATGGCAAAACCTGGGGCAGCCAGTTGGCTACTTGCAATTCTGGAGTTCTGAGTAACAGCTCCTGCTGAGGTCTGAGCTGGCTGAAACATGATGCAACAAACCTCACTTCGAACCCCAGCAGCCACAACTGTCATCAGGATGGAAATCCATTTCTAAAAATGCTGGGTCACAAAGGAAGAAAATAACCTCACAGCATAACTTTGTTTAATGAAACTCATGAGAACTGGGAGCAGCTGTCTTGGCTCAGACATGTGGAGGGGTGTAACATCACTGTTGAGGTCATTTATTCCATCACCCTGTGACTCAGTCAAAACACTTATTATGGGCTAAATTGGGCCAGGCACTGTGATTGGTACCATGGAGGCTATAAAGATGATGAAGTTTTTTTTATTAAAGTATAGTCAATTTATAATATCATCTTAGTTTCAGTTATACAGCATAATGATTCAGTCTTTTTGCAGATTATTTTCCATTATAGGGTATTTAAAGATAATGGATATAATTCCCCATGCTATATAGTATATCCTTGTTGCTTATCTATTTTATATATAGTAGCTTGTATCTGTTAATCCCATATCCTTAATTTGTACACCTACAAGCCTCTCCCCTGTATTATTTTTTAACATTTGACAAGTGATATTACAGAGTATTTTTCTTTTCTATCCAACTGGTTTCACTAAGTATAATATTCTCTAGGTCTATTAACATTGCTGCAAATGGCAGTGTTTCATCCTTTATAGGTGAGTAATATTTCATTGTGTGTGTGTATGTCCATGCACACACACACACACACACTCCACATCTTAAGCCAACTGTTGATGGACACTTAGGTTGCCTCCCTGTCTTGGCTACTGTCAATAGTGATGCTATGAACATTATTCATATTGATTCAGAGTAGCATGCGCATGGGTGCTTGTGCTCAGTCATGCCAACTCTTGGTGACCCCATGGACTGAAGCCTGCCAGGCTCCTCTGTCCACGAGATTGTCCAGGCAAGAATATTGGAGTGGGCTGCCATTTCCTCCTCCAGGGGATCTTCCAGACCCAGGGATCAAACTCTCGTCTCCCACACTGGCAAGTAGATTCTTTACCACTGAGCCACCTGGGACATTGTGTGTATGTAAAAGATGACTAAGTCTTGATCTCTGGCCTCAGAGTCCAGAAATTGCTTAGAATACTAAAGAAACACTTTTTTAATTGAAGGTATGAAAGAATTCTAAAAACTAGCCCCAGAAGAAGGCAGAGATGTATACCAGGAAGAAGAAGGGCATGGTGATCTTCTTTGTGAAAAGAAAACACTAAAACACTGCACCCAGTCAGTACGTTGGTTTACTGTACATGGGCGAGTGGACCCAAGTTTGGTTCATTAACAACAAGATGAAAGTCTTCATAAACCACCAAAGATAATTCTCCTGTGTGATGATGATGACTGCCAATCAGGTACTCTGCATCCCACCCTTCCCTCAGGAGGTCCCTGCGGGACCTTCTTCCTTCTCACTAGACCATGCTAAGGCCCTGCATGTCTGGCATCACTAGCTCACTTCCAACCTCTAAGCAAAACTATGCCCTCACTCTCTGGTCACTGGGACTCCTCCAGGGACCCAATTCCACTCCCCTTGGCTTAATGGCACAGTTGCTCTGTGTACCTGATGAACAGGAGTCCCACCTGCCTTTCTCTTCATTACGAAAATCTTCTTCCCACACAGACTCCCAGAGATGTGTTGTCTTACCCGTGAGCACAAAGTAATCACCTGTCTTCTCCCTTCCAGGTCAGCTTAGCTCTTTGGCTTCAGTTCAGTTCAGTTGCTCAGTCTTGTCTGACTCTTTGCGACCCCATGGACTGCAGCATGCCAGGCTTCCTTGTCTATCACCAACTGCTGGACCTTGCTCAAACTCCTGTCCATCGAGTCAGTGATCCATTCAACCATCTTATCCTCTGTTGTCCCTTTCTCCTCCTGCCTTCAATCTATCCCAGCATCAGGGTCTTTTCCAACGAGTCAGTTCTTCACATCAGGTGGCCAAAGTATTGGAGTTTCAGCTTCAGTCCTTCCAATGAATATTCAGGACTGATTTCCTTTAGGATGGACTGGTTGGATCTCCTTGCAGTCCAAGGGACTCTCAAGAGTCTTCTCCAACACCACAGTTCAAAAGCATCAATTCTTCAGCACTTAGCTTTTTTATGGTCCAACTCTCACATCCATACATGACTGCTGGAAAAACCATAGCTTTGACAAGACAGACCTTTAAACCAGGTGGTTCCTAGGCCAAATTCGGCACCTCGCTTACAAGTACATGCTATTTGGTTCATATAGTGTTTTGAAAAATTTTTGAAAAAATTGGTTCATTATGATAGAACCACTTTGGAAAACACTTTGTTTCTCATCAAGTTACCCACACTTACCAAACAACCCAGGAATCCCTCTCCTAGGAATTTACCCAAGAGAGATGAAACTTCATTCACACAAAGATTTACACTCAAATGTTCACAGCAACATTATTCTTAATAGCCCAACTGTAAACAATCAAAAAAGTCCATCAATTGGTGATTGGATCAATAAACTATGGTCCATCCGTAATGGATGCTACTCAGCAACAGAAAAGAATGAAACCCCAAACACCCAACTAGTATGTGGAGGAATCTCAAGGACATTATGCTAAAGCAGAGTCCAGAGGTGAAAGTTTTATACTATATGATGTATTTCATTTACATAAAATTTTACAAAAGATGAAAAGCATATCTTTGCTTACCAGGTGCCAGGCATGATGGGAGGGACTTGACTGCAAAGGGGCATGAGGTAACTTTTTGGTGATAGAAGAGTGTTTTATCTTGATTGAGGTGGTAGTTAGAGCTGTATCCTTTTGCCAAATCTCATCACTTAAATCGATGTATTTTATTCTAGCTGTATTTGTTTTCTGTTGCTCTGTAACAAATTACTGCACTCTCAGGGGCTTTAAAATCACAAAAATTTATTATCTGAAGTTCTGGAGGTCAGAAGTCCAAATGGACCTCATTGCACTAAAAGTCCAAATGGACCTCACTGCACTAAAAGCAAGATGTCAGCAGGGCTGTATTCCTTATGGAGACTCCAGAGGAAAATATATTTCCTTACCTTTTCCACCTCTTGAGGCTGCTCATATTCCTTGGCTCAGGGTCCCCTTCCTCTATCCTTAAAGCCAACACCACTAAGCCAAGTCTTGCCCATACAACCGCTTACCTGGTTCTTCCCGCTCCGTTTTCTGCTTTTACGGACCTTCGTGATGAGATTGAGCCCACCGGTAATCTCTCCACTTTTAGGTCAGCTGATTAGCAACCTTAATTGCATTTAACCTTAATTCCCCTTTATCCTGTAACCTCACATACTCACAGGTTCTGAGGGTTAGGGTGTGGATGTCTTTGCAGACCATCATTCTGCTGACCACATGGCATATTATATCTCTATAAGGATACAGTTAAAAATTGGTAGACTGAAAGTTGGAGAGACTTCATATAAATATCCAGAATACTGCCTTCTCTTGGTAAATCAGATCTGGCCACACCAGGCTTCAATAGTTGTGTGGCTAAATCTGCTGCAGCTGAGTAGCTGCCAACAGTCATATCTGACCCTGTGCGACCCCATAGACGGCAGCCCACCAGGCTCCCCTGTCCCTGGGATTCTCCAGGCAAGAACACTGGAGTGGGTTGCCATTTCCTTCTCCAATGTATGAAAGTGAAAAGTGAAAGTGAAGTCGCTCAGTTGTGTCCGACTCTTAGCGACTCCTTGGCTGCAGTCTACCAGGCTCCTCCATCTATGGGATTTTTCAGGCAAGAGTACTGGAGTGGGTTGCCATTGCCTTCTCCAGAGAGGACACAGACACTGTCAAAATTTGTTTCAGTACTATTTCTTGCCAGCTTCACCTATTTACATCACCTGCTTGGTCACTAAGATATTTACACTGGCCATCTCAGTCTTAAAACTGTTAAGTCAAATGAAACCAAGACTCTCTGACTCTTCACATGTCCCCTTCCCTTTTCGCTCCACTCTCTCTCACCCTCCACTTGATCTGTCAGGCTGACGTGTTCTCTCCATCCAACTTGTAACACCGTCTCTATGTTGAAAAACACAGTGGAGTTCAACCTGGCTCCAGCAAGGCCAAATTCCCAAATCCATCACAGCATTTGAGAGAGAGGTTCTGTGAACTCACATGCTGAAACAGCGAAGATGAAAATTAAAGCTTGGATTCAGGATTCGTCACTGTTACTCAAGAAGAGATGTTTCCCTACACCTCTAATTCAGCCTAGAAGCATCTCTAGCTTCCGGCTTGGGGCCAGGCACAGGGTAGATACACAATACATGTGCGCTACCCCCAAAGTTCAGTGTAATATCTCATAGAGCAACTTAAACAAAGGCTAAATCTCAGTAGGGGCGATGGAGGAAAAGTACTGAGATCCATTTCTTTGTAGGATAACTTCAACTTGAAGACAGAAAAATTACATTGCTCCCATGATTCTCAACTGATTTCCTAACCCTTGCCAATCATCTCATCAAGATATGCTTTGAATCATTGAGAAGATGGGACAAGGGAATATGCCAATGGCTGAAACAGCAAATCTCTTCCACTACTATTGGATTAAGCAAGTAACAAGAGTGCTTTCTAGTTAGGATGCTCATTTGATCAAGATCTACAGTAACCATCCCACTCTGCTCCAGCCCACAGCATTTTCTCTCACCATATTTTGCCCCCTTTAATTTTTCCAGATTTAGAGTCTGACCACTGCCATGTCCCCACTACACAGTTCTCAGGCTCACTGTTTTCCAGCCTCTTTGCAAGAGTCCTCCCAAAGCCTCAGGGCTGCTTTCTGTCCTGTATACTTCAGAGTGTGAGGAGGAGCACAGCAGATGAGCAGATGAGCTCACTGGGGAGTGAGCGTAAGAATGAGGAATACGTGGGCAATGCAATTCAACCTGTCCCCAAGGGGAAGCATACTCCAACAGTAAATAAAATACTGTGTGCGTGTGCTCAGTCGTGTCCGACTCTTGGCAATCCCATGGACTGCAGCCCACCAGGCTCCTCTATCTGTGCAATTTTTTTTCAGGCAAGAATACTGGAATAGGTTGCTATTTCCTACTCCAGGGGATCACCCAAGCCAGGAACCAAACCCGCGTCTCTGGTGTCTCCTGCATTGGCAGGTGGGTTCTTTACCACTGTGCCACCTGGGAAGCCCATATGAAAAATCAGGCACTTCCTAAAGAAGAAACACCTATTAAACTTGAGAAGACTCCATTAAGAATTACAAAGATACCCCCATCATGGCTTCCACCTCAAATCCTGTCCTATTGAATAATCTATTCTAACGAGCTCTCCTAGGCATTGATTGTGTATCTTCAGGAATTACATAGCTATGCTCAGTGTTCAGTCGTGCTGAATGGTCACACAGGCTAGGAGGCCACACCTGGGTCTTTAACTGGGCTTACCTTGGGACCCTCCAAAAGCAACTCAGAGAAAATCTAAGCTCAGTTTTGACAGAAAGACAACTGCACAAAATATAAACATTCAATCAACCCATAAGAGAACAGAAACTTCCAGGTCATTCAGCATCAATGCCTCTGCTGGTAAGTTACGTAAAAGCTGAAGTTTGACTTACTCCTTACAAATGAAAGAATATTATACGTGTAGAAAATAGATGGGCAGCTCTATGGCCTTTGGCCTTAACAATCTGGGCAAGCGAATGGAGTATTCCTCTGGGGACCCCGATATGCATATAGCAGAAAAATGAAGTCCAGATTGTATAGCTTGTATCTTGAGATATCAGGGAAGCCTTCTCTACCTTCCCCATGAAACTGTAAATTTCTCTTGCCCTCTAAGCAAGTTTATTGACAGAAATCTGGGGAATAATTATATGCTCAAACAAGGAACATTTTAGAAGATGACAATTTTTATATCCCCCCAGGTGACAGTTCATTTAAAGGCACAGCAGTTGGTTTCCAAGACTTGGTAATGGTGCTAATTGTAAGGCTTGGATAACAGACCTAATTAGGTTAATGACAAACTCAGCCCAGCAGGGGTATTTTCAGGACTGTGCTTTTCAAACACACACACACACACACATTTTGTCTAGTTCATAATATAGAGATGTGCAGAGAAATGAGGCAGGAAGTTCTTATAGAATCATAAGGCTATCATTTAGACTTTATTTATACTTCAGGGAGAAAACAGGGTAACTGTTTTCAGAGTTAGATTTTATAGTAGGCATCCAACAAGAAAAACAATGGAAAAAAGGAATAGTCTTCAAATGCGTTCAAAGCAGGGGTGATTTTGATGGCTGGAAGGCCCCTTTTTCGCTAAGATCACAAAGAGTGGTGCTGTGGACTGAACTGTACCTCCCCAAAATTCAGAGCTACAACCCTAACTCCCAGTGTGACTACATCTGGATGGGATCTTTATGAAGTACTTAAGGTTAAATGAGGCTGTAGAGTAGGGCCCTAGTTGGATGGAAGAAGGGGAAGACAGCGATCTCTCTCTCTCTTCCACATGAGGACACAGCAAGAAGACAGCCAGAAAGAGAACCCTCAGCCAGAAACTAAACTGACCGGCCGCTTAGTCTTGGATTCCCCTGCTTTCAGAACCGTGAGAAAATAGTTTTGTAGTGTAAGCCACCCAGTTAACGGTATTTTGTTATGGCGGCCCAAGCAGAGCAGTATATGCAGAGTATCCACGTTTGGAGCTAGAAGCTGGGCAGGGCTGAATTTTTCTCCATAAAAAAAGGAGAGTGGGGTGGGCAGCGCAGTTAGGTTCCCGGGGGAGGAGACAGAAGCCCGTGAAGCTGCTTGCTGTGTGGGAAGGGGGAGAGAAGACACAAGATAACCCTGGAAGGAAACACAAAAGTCAAATGAGGATTTATGAACTGGGATAAAAAGTGTGTGATGTAAAAGCCTCTTAAGACGGTTTCTTACTTCTTCTATCTTACTTCTTATATCTTCAGTAAGGCAATTTTTATAATAGAATTCTGGGTGTGGTCGGCTTTTCTTATGCAAATGATGGAGGCTTAGCGCTTAGAGCGCTCGGCAAGAGCTGAGATACATTGCTCAGATACACGAGGTGATGGGTGGCTGCCACATGGGTCATAAACACACACTGTAGGGACCACACAAATGCTTCCAAATTAGCCTCTGCGTTGCTCTTTGAGGACACATCTTAGTTTTGCCATGTCTGGAGAACATTTTGAAGAAATGAGAATCAGAAGGCTGGTTCTAATTCCCAATCTTCCATTTTCTGTGTCACTTTGGGAAATGACAAACTTTCTATACAGCAGGCTCTCCATTCCAAAAATGAGAATGACACTTACTGCTGCTTTTGTTCCCAAGACTATTAGAATAAATAAGGTGGTAAATGTGGAAATGCCCTTCAATTAATTTTGTTTTCTACTTTTTATTTTGAATTCGAATCACAGAAAGTTGCATAGGTAGTCCAGAGAGATCCCAGCTACCCTTCTTCACTCAGTCTCCCTCAGTGCTCGGAAATGAAGATCTTAAACAGCTGTTGTACAACACCAAAAGCAGGAAACTCACAGTGGAATATGTGTATAGGTCTTTGTCATTTTATCACATGTGTGGATTTACATACCCACTTGCATTCAAGACATTAATCCATCAATACAAAGATCTCTGGAGGCTACTCCATTAACAGTCATACCCTCGTCCCTTCTCCGTCTCCCCTAGTCCCACCAACCAATCACTAAACTGTTCTCCATCTCTTTGTCATTTCCAGATGTTATATAAGGATATCTTTTGAGGTTTTTTCTTTTTTTTTTTTCACTCACAAAATGCCCTTGAGGTCTCTCCTGGCTGTTGTATAAACTGTTCATTTACTTGTATTGCTGAGTAGAATTCTATAGTATTGCAGACATTTTGGTTGTTTCCAGTTTGGGGCTATTACAAACAAAACTGTCCTAAATAAGCATGCACAAGTGTTTGTGAGGACATATGTTTCCATTTCTCTGGGACAACGTTCAGGAGGACAACTGCCAGTTGTACGTTAGGTGTGTCTGGTTTTTTTTTTTTTTTAAGAAAACTCCAAATTACTTTACAGCATGGGGCACTATTTTGTGCTCCCACCAGCAACAGATGAGACATGTGATTTCTCTGCATATTCACTAGCATTTGGTATTGCCATTCATTTCTTAAACTAATTTTTATACTCTAAAATGTACTTGTTATTCCATTTCAAGGCAAACCCTAACATCAATAGCTCTTGCAGGATAAACCTCTATCTATAGTAAATATCTCAACTTTTCTGTCTTTATTTATTGTAGATATAGGTGCTATGATCCCTACTGGAGACCAACTTCTCCAGGATCTGTGGAAGACATTCTGCTAGTCAGGCTGGGGTTCATATCCCAGCTTTGGGGAGAAACCCAGGGGTCTAGTCAACTGTGATCTGAGGATGGGGGAAGTCCGGCCCACTGAAATGCTACCAAGGGCTCACCTGTCTGAGGCTTGCTACAGCCTTGTACCTACATTTTCTGAAACCGGCATATAAGGGTCACTCTAGCCCTAACTGTTGTTTCTTTAGTCGCTATGTCATGTCCAACTCTGTGACTCCATGGACTATAGTGTGCCAGCCTCCTCTGTCCATGGGATTTTCCAGGCAAGAATACTGGAGTGGGTTGCCATTTCTTTCTCCAGGGGATCTTCCCTACCCAAGGATCGAACCCAAGTCTCCTGCATTGGTAGGCGGGTTCTTTACCACTGAGCCACCAGGGAAGCCCAGCCCTAACTGCACCCACCTTCATATGGGCTCAGATTCTCCTTCTGACACACGTCAGTCTGTGCTAAGCACCTTATCTGAGTGAGGGCCTGGGACACCTTGTCTATGACACACGTTGGTAACTATGATTTTCTAACCACAGGTGGTACCCCTAAGGATTGCATCTTGCAAAGAAAACAATTCTTTTTAATATTCCCGTTCCTTCTTCCTCCGTTAGCTCAACCGCCCTCAGCCCCATTTACGGAAAGAAAGCTACACTTAACAAACACTTGTGTCAGGCACTGTGCTAAGTAACCACTTTTTGTATACAGTCCTCTAGTACAGGAACCCTGTAAGGGCATTTTGCCCATTTTATAGATGAGGCCACTGAGAGTCAGAGAGCCTAAGTAACTGTCCTAAAGGTGACAGAGCTGGAAGAGTGGCAGAGATGGCTTGGAACCAGGGCCTGTCTTATGTCAGCCCATGCTGCCTGCCTGCATCCAGAGTACAGGATACCCTGCTACTGAGACAGAGCTTGGTTCTGGGGATGTCCATGTAATGCACAGGTCAGCTAGTGATGCATGTCAGCAGGTAAGGGCCATGGGCTCTTGTGCCACGTACCTGGGGGGTGGCACCACGCCTTTAAAATGGATCTTTATATGGGATGTGCCCTTTGGTTTGTTTTCTCCAACAAACACGTGGATGGAAAATTCTGATTCACAGGACTGAGGGCTACCAAGATTGTATGGTATTGTTTATTCCTTGATTCCCTCTCATTATCTTTACATTTTTTCTCATTTTTTCTCCTCTCTGCTTCCTCTGATCTCACTCTCTAGCTAAGGTTTACACATTTTGGCTCATTTTCCCCTCTTTCCTGTAACTCTGAGCTCACACTGGGCTGTGCTGACAAAGTCCAGGTTTCCCATACAGGATATGAACCTGATAGCAATAACAGCTACCATTTTCGAACACTAGTTATGAACTAGCTATTCTAGCATGATCATTTCACTGACTCCCCAAATGCTGACTTAGGAAATGGGACTGGGGGGACTGAAAAGCTTGATAAAGCTCACATACCCAGAAGCAGCGGGGCTAAGACTCAAAAATCAGCTTTCACTGTTGTCTCTTGCTGTTGGCTGCAGTGCCTTCCTTCTTGTGCACAAAATGAACATGGCCTTCCTTGTTTCCTTCATCAGCCAGACAGCTATTGGACTATCCCCTCCTACCTTCATCCCAGTTTCACCATTCGGGAGAAGAAATGCATTAGCTTCACGCTTCTTGTAACTAAAGGAAGTAGAAGACATCTTGATAATTCAGACAACCTCAGGACTATCTGTGTTTTTAAGCCCAGACACCCAGACACCCTTATAGCTGGAAGGGGAGAGATGTATGGGGTTTGGGCTTTGTGGGCGTCCCCAGCTGGTCCCTGAGGTCTGCAGCGAAGGGTTGGCATCGGAGGCGGTAGAGATGCTCCAGTGCTGAGCACAGCCTGGGTGCGTACGCTTTAAGAGCGGAGGCGTTTCGTGCTGAACCGATAGCCTTCTCACTTAGCTAACTGAATCCCTTGCTGTGCACTGTCACGCATCTGGGCAGGGGACAGCACCTCATCTGACATGCACGCGAATTTCAAAGAAAATGACGACAGAGAGTTTAATGGAGCAGAAAGCACAGCAACCCTGCAAAGACTCCAAGGCCCGGGACGCAATGAAAGCTCTCAGCCAAGGCGGCAAAAGACCCAGGATTCAGTTCCCTGTCCCATTTTCTCCTTAAGGCATCGGGGCTTGCATTCAATGCTGATGTGTCCTAATTCAGAGGGGGTGTGGGGGAGGGGAGAAAGGCTGCATGACAGCCTTTGCATCTTTGCCATCTGCTCTCACACTGTGCTTGTTCTTTTGTGAATCAGAAGCCAGTATCCACTGTGGGTCAGAAGTCAGAGGTTTGAAAAGGGGTGTGGGTCAAGAGGAACCATACTTTTTAACCCCTGCTCTCAGCTGCTGTGGGCACCTGAGCTTTGAGGCCAGGGCGTTTCCTTCTGGGCAGGGTCTTCTCCCCACTCCCTAGCTTTATGCGAACTGCTCTTTGCCACAGGTTGAAAAAGTCCCGAAGCTCCTGGCTGGAAGGAGCTGGTCCCAGGGAGATGGTGGCAGGAAAGCTGCCTGGAGCAGTGACATCCTGTACTCTGCCTCCTAACACCTCCTCAGAACCTTCAGGTGCTGGCGACCATCTGTCTCCGGGGAACACACAGCACATCGTCATCTGATGCTGGTACTGAAACTCAGCCTCGGCTGCAGGCCAGGTGGATCCGAGGTCTGTGAGCAACTCCTGGCACAGCCTATATCTCAACTTGCCCACCCTGGTATCCGTCCAAACATCCTTTCTGGAGGTTGTGTCTAACTTCCTAAGAGTCCTTCCAAGTTTCAACATCCTGAGTGACCAGCTCAAGGTTGACTTTGCATCAGAAGCTTGTCAGGAGTCAGAATTCAGGTCTCATGGCATCGGGCTCAGGTCTTGTGCATGGACTGCTCTGCCACAAATGCAGAAAGGTGACATCCAGAAATACAAGCCTGACTGCATTCCCCGTGACTATGTATATCCTTTATCCCTTGATAATCTTGCCATGTGGATGCCAATTACTAATTTCTTTCCTTCAGAGCAAATCTTATTACCAGCGTGGGAAGGGCCAGTATCTGGCTCTGGGTCGCTTTATTCTGCCCTGACTGCCTTCCCTGCCAGGGGAAAATTCAATCCACTGTACAGGTGGCAGTGGTCAGAGGTCCCCCAAATGAAAGAGGATGCAGGGGCAAGGACCCCTATACCCCTGTTATTTCTGTGGGCCATGGCACCATTTACACCCTGCAGAATTTCAGAGGGAAAACAGAAAGCTTCTTATTTTCTCAGAGGCTGTAGGGAAAGTGGATGGACTACTTTTAACCTTTAGCCATTTTTAAGTAAAAAGATGTGTCATCGCAAAGACACATGTTAAAGTTACCTTTAAAGTGTGACTCTGAACCGGATGTATGAAAAGGTCCTTTAGCCTGGATGAAACCAACAATATTAAAACTCCAACACCAACTGAGTAAGTCAAGCACACAGGTCAGGCTCACTCTTTGTTCCAATTCACAGCTGCCCTGTATACACATGAGGCAGTCCCGGGGGCTCTGGCATCACCCACCAAGAGAGGTACAGGGCTGACAAGTCTCAAAACTGACTGCATGTGAGAACCACCTGGGCGTGTTAAAAAAGATACATGCTGAGTCCCCGTCCCAGAGAATCTGACTCAGTTGATTTGGGGTAGGATCCAAGCATGGGTATTTTCAGTGCGTGGGGGAAGTGGTAAACTTCCATTAAAAAGTGCTTATGAAGAAGTATAACCACCATATAATGACATGCACAAATCTAGAGCACCCAGCTTAATGGATTTTTATGAATAAATCCTGAAACCTGGGCTTCCCAGATGGTTCATATGGTGAAGAATCTGCCTGCCAATGCGGAAGATGTGGGTTCAATTCCTGGGTTGGAAAGATCCCCTAGAGAAGGAAATGGCAACTCACTCCAGTATTCTTGCCTGGACAATCTCATGGACAGAGGAGCCTGGAGGGCTGTAGTCCATGGGGTTGCAAAGAGTAGGACATGACTGAGTGAGCACACACGTGCTCTTAAAACCCATCCCCATCAAGATACAGAAAATCACCCCCAGAAGCTTCAGCATGGGACTTTTAAAATTTAACTCTTTTACTTCGAAAAAAAAAAAATTAAAACTCTTCAAGCTGCAAGAGTATAAAATGAACTCAGCAAGGGTATTTTAAAAACTCTCCCCTGTTGATTCTAACACAGAGACAGGATTAACAACAGTAATTGGCTGGGTTTTTCTTTTCCTCTTTTTTGGCCACACCTCTGGCCATGGAAAACCTTCAGTAAAACATGGGCATAAGGTTTTAATTTTTTGTTACTAATTTCTTAACCAGGTCATTATTGGTTCCTCCAATACAGAAATTAATGCTGGCCTCAGATCCATTTGATTCTGCTGTAATGTGATTATCTTTGTAACTTTTCAAGCATTGTTTATGGTTTACAACCTCCCTCTTTCTAGCTACATATGATCTTGGGGGACTTTTTGCTCTAAATAAGAATATTTTATGTGTGCTTGTGGAAGAAAAAGGTGGGGATCATGCTCATTTTTCGTAGTTCAGGCACGGACAGTTGGCAAGGCCAGAGGCAAAACCCGGAGTCCTCCAAGGACTATTCAAGGTCAAGGGCAGGAATGTGTGAAAGGCAGGAATCTGGAGCGAGTGAGGAAGTGAGGAAACAAAATCAAAACCAAAAGCAGTCATGTCCAGGCCCAGTAAATACACATAGATGACAGAGGCCAGCCAGAGCTATGAGCTGAGGGAGGCCAGCAGGAGGCATTCTGAGGTTGAGGCGTGGTGGGAAGGGAGGACTGGAAGCAGGAGGCAGTGAAGCCGGCAGTTAAGGGGCTGTGCCGCCACCAGAGGCTGAGATGCAGAGCACGCTGGCCTCAGGAGGGGCCCAGGTGCCAGGCTGCGCCCTGCACGAGTCCCTGGCAGACACTGCCAGTGAGGCTGCAGCTGGGACCACCCAGACCCGCCAGCTTATTTCAATTTGCTCAAAGGCTGAATTGACTTAACAGTGGCTCTGGGGGCAGTGCTGGGTACAGCTGGACTCTGCCCAGGTCCTTCATCTCCTTTTTGTCTCCTGATACATGTTTCCTAAGCAACAATTCCTTACGTGGTAGCTAAGTGACTTTTCCATTTGGAATAGCAGTCTGAGTGGAGTGGGGGTTACAGGCTGCCATACAGGGGAAGTTCTGAGCATGGCTGAGGTCCTTAGGACCCAGATGAAGGAGGAGAATCTCCTTAATCCCTCAGATGGTGGCAGAAGGCAAGCCTCGTGATAGATATGAGCAGACAAGCCTCATGGTGGATATGGGTAATGGCCTGAATGAGGGCATCACTGGCCCAAAAAGTGACCGAAGAGTCTAAAAATGAGAACCTATCACACTAAAATGTTTGACAAAGAAAAGTTCTCTTCGGGACCAGTAACCAATTTCTTAAGTCTTGTGGGTGTTCTTTTTGTTTTTTGGTACTTGTGTTGTTAAATAAAGGTTTGGTTTGCATATAACTTTCCAGGTTTATTACAAGGATGAGTGTGACAACATGAATTTTAAAACTCAGTATGGAAAACAAATCACAATGCCTCTGAACCTTGAAGTCCATGTTGTCTTTGATTTTAGCAATGAGTTAAATTCACTTAAATTTGTTTCCTAACAGAACCACGCTTTATAATGAAAAGTTGTTCTGTTTAAAAAAAAAAAAAAAAGGCAGAAAAATAGAAAATGAGCAAATAGTAAATTTTTGAAATCTAATTTTTTTAGATTTCAGATAGAACAAAGAGTGAGTTTTTGAAGCCATGGTGGTTTAAATATATCCAGCGTTCATGCTTTGTCAGCTTCATCCTGTTCTCACACACACACATGCACACACACTCATACACACATAAATATGGCCGGAACAGCTACCTTTCCCTCTCCTTCTATATCGAATTCAACTCCTAGATTCTGTTAACCTCTCCTGGCATTTCACGGTTTATGGGTGAGGCACCTGGGAGCTGTGGCTTCTGACAGCGTGAGCACTGCTCAGAAACACGAAACCTTCAGCTGCCTGAGGTGGCAGAACAGTGAGCGCTCAGGGGAGACTGAGGAGGGGAGCGTGGAGGGGTGTAGAGTCACTTCTGAAGCTCTGCAAACTGATGGTCCTTAAGAAGACGGGGCTCTCCCTGCTCCCATCCCAGTTCTGAGCTTCTGGAAGAGGTGAGGCCGCCATGGGCTGAGCCATGGACTAAGCCGAGAGGAGATGAGTCAAGGTACTCGCAGTGTCTCACACGCGTGAGGAGCCCAAGAACCGCTGTAAGTCAAGCTGCCTTATAGGCTACGATCTGTGCATCCTTTCACCTCCACTTACACAGGAGCCCATGTTGACAGCACAATGGGAACACAGGAAAGTGGAGACATTGAAAACAGCAAAATGAAAAGTCTTCCCAAAGGATCGCTGGCACAGTCCTACCTCATACAGATCTCGTAAGGGGTTGGGAATGCGAATCCTAGACATTACAAAAGGGAGAGACATGATGATGGCACTGTTCTCCAATCAGCATTAACAAGAGAGGAAACGGGTGGAAATGGAAGCTGAAACGAAACAAGGGGACTGCCCGGCTGGGGCAAGGCGGGCCTCTTACCGTAGTGCGGGATGATGGCCCAGGCCATGGCCGAGGCGTAGATGCCGCCGATCATCCAGAACATGCAGAGCCAGCTCAGATGCTCGCCCCGCTTCTCTCGGGCCAGCACTTCCGCAAAGTAGGAGAACACGGTGGGGATGGCTCCTCCAATCCTGCCAAGAGGTAGGGACGGTATGTGATATCAGAGCTCGTACAGCCAGTGTGAAACACGAAGGGCAGAGCTAACGCAAGCTCTATCAACACATGTTCTCTTTCTTTTCCAGCATATCAAGGAAGGTACATTTTCTACAACTTAGTAACTTTAATAGCGGCTCAGACGGTAAAGAATCTGCCTGCAACGCGGGAGACTGGGGTTCGATCCCCGCGTTGGGAAGATCTCCTGGAGTGGGGCATGGCAACCCACTACAGTATTCTTGCCTAGAGAATCCCCGTGGACAGAGGAGCTTGGCAGGCTACAGTTCATGGGGTCGCAAAGAGTCGGACCGACTGAGCAAATAAGCACACAGCATGTTCAAAATAGGTTTATTATCCTCCCCAAACTTGAACCTGCAATTAAACCATGTTACCAAAAGGTGGGAGTGGTACCCTACTCATGTGCTTTATATAGAGCCCTTAGCTTAAGATCTCCATGGACTTTCTGTTTCTTGTTGATGTTCTACATGGTGTTTATCAAAAAGCACAATATTTGGTATGATCTAGGAAATACTTTAACACATTCAGTTCAGTTCAGTTCAGTCGCTCAGTTGTGTCCGACTCTTTGCAACCCCATGAATCGCAGCATGCCAGGCCTCCCTGTCCATCACCAACTCCATATATATATACATATATATATATATGATGATTATGTCTTGTCCATGACATGGGGACTTTGGAAAGAGATTCAAACACCTCTAGAGGGCTGACTGCAACTGATCCTACTCCACAGCATTGGTCCTACAGCCCTGTCTGAGGGATATGTTAACACAGGACCCACAGGGCTGCTTCCTAGACTGGCTCTGGTCCCAGTCCAGCAGATACTGCTGAATGAGTACATGTGAAAGGGGCACTGGGACAATCACATAAAGAGCTGCTGGTTTAGATTACCAACAGCACAATGCTTCCTTCCAGTCAAGGTGATTTTAAGAGACACTGACTGATCTCTGGATAGAAGGTATGAACAGTGACCTCTTCTCAGGTTAAGGTTCTCAAATGAGGGTCTATGGAATCAAAATTTTGTTCATTCTAGGGAGATGGGCCATAGAACTCATCAGAAGGTCAACTTGGCCTTGACCCCACAAATTTTAAGACACTGTCTAAGAAAGTAAGGTAGTATGGGAAATAATTACTATCATTCTAAACAATATGTGAATTCTTAACATAATTATTTTTTTAAGCATGCTACAATATAGTGAAAGTGAAAGTCGCTCAGTCATGTCTGACTCTTTGCAACCCCATGGGCTATACAGTCCATGGAATTCTCCAGGCCAGAATACTGGAGTGGATAGCCTTGCCCTTCTCCAGGGGATCTTCCCAACCCAGGGATCGAACCCAGGTCTCCCACATTGCAGGCAGATTCTGTACCAGCTGAACTACAAGGGAAGCCCAAGAATACTGGAGTGGGTAGCCTATCCCTTCTCCAGGGATCTTCCTGACCCAGGAATTGAACTGGGGTCTCCTGCATTGCAGGCGGATTCTTCACCAACTGAGTTATCAGGGAAGCCCTCAACATATAAGCAAGTTGTAAAGACAACATCTAGTGATACAGTTTTTCAAACATGTACTGATTCCTTTATGTTCATGTTTCTGTAAGGAAAATTGCTATTGACATTTCAAGTAAATTTGATGTCAAGGAATGGCACTTGTATTTATCCATTTAGCAATAACTGATTTCCTGAGTGCCTTTAATATGATAAAGAGTGACAGCGATCTTAGCAAATGCAATGAAGAGAAAGGCCACATCTGCAGCAGATGTACCTAATGAACCACGGAGCTGATAGTGTCACTCTGCACCAACTGGTAGGCATGGCACCGTTTCATGAGTCTGCCCCTGTTTATGGGGTAGTCATCTGTGGCTGGATATGTGCAGACCACCTAGAATAGTGCTTTTCAATCTACAGGCTACAAAATTAATTTAGCAAATGTCAATAGCATTTTAAAAATTGAAATAGACATGAAATATTTGAGTGACATTCAAGTAATAAGTATCATTTCATACATTTCATTCACAATAAACATTTATAGTGTGTAATATATATTCATATGTGTATATATGTGAGTATAAATATACATAAATATGTAACTATATATACGCATGTGTGCTAAGTTGCTTCAGTCATGTCCGATTCTTTGCGACCCTAAGGACTACAGCTCACTAGGCTCCTAGAATCCATGGGATTCTCCAGGCAAGAATAATGGAGTGGACTGCCTTGCTCTCTTTCAGGGGATTTTCCCAATCCAGGGACTGAACCTATGTCTCCTGCGGCTCCTGCATTGCAGGCAGATTCTTTACTGCTGAGCCCTGGGGAAGCCCATAATTATATATATACTTATATATATATGCTCTTAGTAAGACCTACTGTTCAAAGAGTTTGAAAATCACTAACTTAGAGCATCTATATCTGTTCCTCTGGGGTATGAATGTGATGGTTCTACCTAAAATCTCCATGGGATTTCAGACGTAGCACATGGCAACTCAGCACCATCACATCAAGGGTAGCCAGCCAGGTCCAAGTCCATCAACCAGACCCCCAAACAAGAAACAGATGTATATGATGACCAGTCAGAGCTGGCTATAAACCACACCACAGAAACACACAGTTCTCTGCCTGGCTTCCTGAGGACCTCACACCATGCGTGGACAGCTAGCTGAATTTAAAAATTCAACAATGCTTCAAACAGGTTTGAAATGGTTCCGTTACAACACACAATTTTAATGGGAAATAAAACATCTGTGTCATAAATCATTTAACGCTGTTCCTTTTGTCATTTGATGTGAGGAATCTGTTTCTCTGGACTATAAAGTCCCAGGTCCCTAATCCGTGTCTTCACTTTTCGATGCAAAGGAAGAGCCTCAGTTTTTACTGATTTTTAATATCCTAATTAATGTTTCATTGGTTTTCTGGACACTCTGTATGTATGAGTGGTAACTCACACTTCAGGAAGGCACAGTTGTGTGTCAGGGGATGCCAGGTTGCTCTGAACCAAGATGAATGTATTCCAGGTGGCTACCAATGCAGTTGCATAAAAGAACACCAACTTTAGGGGCTTTTAAACAATCCTTCTGGTTTTAATTCAAAGTCTCTTTTTCAAGTTTTTTTTTTGTTTGTTTTGATTTTTGCTTTTTGAATTTCTTTTTGCATGGATGTCTCTCAATGTTTGTAAAGCAGACCACAAGGCATTCTAACATCAAGGGCTAAGTGAGTCTGAAGAAGGAGGGAAGGAATCTATTTAAATCCCTCGCAAAGTCCTTCAGACTCAGAGACCTAAAAAACAATCCAAGCATTCACATTTCTTATTGTGAGCTGATCATCTATTTGGGGGAAAACATTAACTCCTCATCATACGGTGATATCCTTCAAGCAGAGAAAAAACATTACAGTACATTGCAGTGTGCCGTAATATTAACTGTTCCTGGAGTTTCATAGCCGATCAGAGCGCTTACACGTTGTTTACATTAGACCAGAGGCTCTTGGAAGGTGACGACTATAACATATCCATCTTTGAATCCCCCTTACTTGGCCTACTGGGCTTGCACTGTTTACTCGTAAGAAACGAATTGCCCCGAGACTCTCTGATGATGGAGGGAGGACTAAGCACGTTGTTTACACTAGACCAGAGGCTCTTGGAAGGTGACGACTATAACATATCCATCTTTGAATCCCCCTTACTTGGCCTACTGGGCTTGCACTGTTTACTCGTAAGAAACGAATTGCCCCGAGACTCTCTGATGATGGAGGGAGGACTAAGCACGTTGTTTACACTAGACCAGAGGCTCTTGGAAGGTGACGACTATAACATATCCATCTTTGAATCCCCCTTACTTGGCCTACTGGGCTTGCACTGTTTACTCGTAAGAAACGAATTGCCCCGAGACTCTCTGATGATGGAGGGAGGACTAAGCTGCTGTGACGACCTAACCTCTCCAGTGAGTGGAAACATACACCTTATGTCCTGGGCCAACATGACCGGAGAAGCTGGGGGTGCTGGCATGGCAGTTCTGACAGCAGCAGAGCCCCAAAAGGGTTCGTGAACTACTCTATGTCTTAGTGGTCACCCTCCACCACCAAATCTTATTTTAAAAGCTCCCTATTACTATTCTACCTCACTATTTTGTATGAGGGGCTAATACATCTCCTTATTTGTTTTATTGTACTAAGATACAATTTCTGAGAACACTTGAAGGGAGAAACATATCTGAATGGAGTTTCTCAAATTCTCTACGGTTATTAAATAGGGTTGATTTTGTGCCCCTCTCCCAGCAGACATTTGACAATGTCTGGAGATATTTTTAGTTATCACAGCTCAGGGGTTGCCCCTGGCACATTGTGGGCAGAGTTCAGGCACACTGCTAAAAACCCTATCATATTCACAGCAGCCCCTCACAACAAAGACTTATCCAGCTGCCAATATCAATAGTGCTGAGGTTGAGAAACTCTTGCCATGGGGATGTAATAGAGGAAATATGATACTTTAAACAGCCAGGATATAAGGCATACCATGGTTATCTTTTACACAGCAGATAGGCAGTAAATGTCTAAATACAGTTAACAGGGAGACCTCTTTATTGTTCATTATCTATTGATTAATTAGCTACTGTTGAAATGTGCTCACGATTTCATTTTTGACAGAATATTTACACAAACGAAACAATGAGATCAGGGTGGTTTATAAAGAATTTTTCTCACCATAGGATATTAAGTCTATTTTATTAGCTCCCATCAAGGATCATATCTTCATTGTCCATGGTAGTTGGAGGCACAAAGGGAATAATAATTGAAATGCACACTCTATTATGGGTGGAAGATTAGCCAGATTCAAAATAATTGAATTGACACTGATGAAACAGAATGTTGACATGTGGAATTTCAGAGTTGGAGCTATTTTCCCTAAGTACTATTAATGTTAGGTGTTTACAACTTTAATTACAGAAATATAAAGAAAGTAAAAAAGAATCTGTATTAAAACACATCACTAGAATAAGCTGGCACCCCTCCAGTACCTCGTTGCATGTGTGTGTCCACTCAAGTGTGGGAACACACATAACATGCCCCTCAAAAGCTCTGCAATACTTCTCGCAATACTCAGTATTAGGCATCAAGTAAATGTCATAAAACATATTTTCCTCAGTAAACTAAGACAAATTCACAAATGAGATATAGTATAAGGCGAAGACTTATATCAGCTTTACAGACAAAATTTCTGTGTTGGAAACACGAGACATGTAAATTGAAGGAGTTTAGCAAAGTGGGAAGAAGGAGAAGGCCAAACATTCCTGTCTCCACAAACCTCCTTGAAAAACTAGGAAGCCTGACTGATTTAAGTCTGCACATTTCACAGGCACAGCTTGCATCACTCCAGCCTCGATGACACCTTCGTGGTGGATTACGTCTGTCTCTGTACCTTGTCACTCGGATGTATGCTGGCTACTGAGAAGATGAGGAGGAGGTTTCTATGGTGATAGAAGGAGGTTGTACACAAAAAGGCCAGTTATACTTAAAATGGCTCGAAGTATGATGTTCAGGGGAGAAATTATAGAATGATGACTTCCTGTCCTGAAAAGAATTGAATAATTCTGTTGTGCTTTAATGCTTCAGTGAGCACATATTGATAATAATGAGTAATTTTATTCTTACTTACTTCACCACGTGATTGCCAGCCAGTGCCATTCCTCAAACTTCCCTTTCCATTGGGAAATGAGGTATTACATGAGAATGTAATTAAGCAGGAAGTTGAATAAGCATTGTAAAGTCATGTGTTCCTTACAGATAGTAAGCAGGTGGCAAAATCCACCAAGAGCTGACTCTGGTGGCTTTATTACAAGTATTATGGGTTTATAAAAATGACTAATGAATGCTGTAGTCTATGCCAGGAATCACAATCACAAATAATTTTCATGAAAAATATCCTTTTAATCCTTGCTCAGAATCAGCAACCAAAAAAAGAAAGAAGACACTGAACTGCCAGGCAAGTCGGACAGCAATTCGGAACCAGTTCACTGTGTTTTCAACTGGACCCAGAAGTAAACAACTAAAGCTGCTGCTGCTGCTGCTGCTAAGTCACTTCAGTCGTGTGCGACTCTGTGCGACCCCATAGACGGCAGCCCACCAGGCTCCCCTGTCCCTGGGGTTCTCCAGGCAAGAACACTGGAGTGGGTTGCCATTTCCTTCTCCAGTGCATGGAAATGAAAAGTGAAAGTGAAGTCGCTCAGTCGTGTCCGACTCTCAGCGACCCCATGGACTGCAGCCTACCAGCTAAAGCAGCAACTCCAAAGATGGACTTCCTTTTTATGATAGTAACAGAGTATCACAGAGGAGGCTGCTCAGAGGTTTAGATGAAAGAACACAGATCTAACATCTCTGAACAGGCTAGGCTGGCACAGAAAATGAGATTGCTGTATTGATTAGAAGGCATATGTCTACTGTAAGTAATCAAGATAGAGACAGGAAAAGAATGTTTCCTGGTAACAAAACCAATCATCAAATTAGGAATAGGGATCCCTCATGCCCAGCTTTGATGCTAAAGCGTGGGGGGTTAGGGTAGCTTTAGTCTTCCCATCTGCAAAGCCGCAGCTTAAACCTGACTATTTTGAGAATATGGAGATGCACACATATAATCTGAGTAAAAGTTGTGTTTCTAAGAAAACATAATTTCAATTCCCCTAGCCCTTGTTTGCAACCATATTGGTGCCCTAAGCCCGTCAAACCTAAACAACTGCAGGCAGCAGCTAGTGGTAAAGAATCTGCCTGCAAATTCAGGAGACGCTGGTTCAATGCCTGGGTCGGGAAAATCCCCTGGAGAAGGGCACGGCAACCCATTCCAGTGTTCTTGCCTGGAGAATCCCACGGACAGAGGAGCCTGGCGGTTCCTACAGTCCATAAGGTCACAAAGAGTCGGACACGACTGAAGCAACTTAGCAACGTAGCATGCACGCAAAGCCCCTCAAACCTAAACAGATCTGCATATCCACAGCAGCAGACAGGCTGCCATGGAGGGAGAAGATGTATTCAGAGATCAGAATCCTCATGCTGTCTTGGAAAAGAATCATCTCACTATTGAGACAGCTGGAATCATGCACTCCCACAGCACCTAAATGATGTTGTGAATAAAGATGGTGATGACCGTTAGGATGATCTGTAAGAAGTGATGAAAAAAGACATGCAGACTTTTCCAGTCACTTGCTGTATATATCTAATCACCCTTTTCTCCTCAGTCTCCCACTCAGCTGCCATTTACCAATCCATCCATCATCCACCCCTCCCCCGCACCATCCAGCCCCTCACCCAGCCAAGATCTGGGCCAAGGACCTGGTGCTGGAGGGACAGGCATGAAGAATACATATCCCTACCCTCACGGAGCTCACAGAGTCAGTTCTTAAAAGTGCATGTGGCTAATTTTTCATAATTATACATTATGACTTTGGGAGAACTTTTCCTCTGTTACTTCTTTCTCCCTTGGAATCTATAGTTCTTTCGCCAAAAGGTATACAGGGAAATAAACTGTGTCTGAATGGCCCACTGTTGTTGGAAATTCTCATAAAAGGCATTGTTTAAGGCAGTGCTTTCAAACAGAAATACCATGTGAAGTATGTATAAAATTTTGAATTTTCTAGAAAAGATATTAAAACAAGGCTGCAGTTAACTTTTAATAAATATTCATTTAACCCAATGTATCCAAATACTATCATTTTAACATGTAATCAATCTAAAAATTATTAATGAGATATTTTATACTCTTTTGCATGTATTAAGGCTTTGGAATCCAGTGCTATGTACTTTATACTTTACAGCACATCTAAATTTGGCCACATTTCATATACTTCGTGGCTACATATGGCCTGCGGGACTGCACAGGCCCAGGAAAACACTGACTCACTGTTTATAACTTGGGTTTGCAATTATTTTTGGATTAAAGGTAATTTAGTCTGTTGCCTCATCTTCCATATTGGAAACAGTCTTTCCATTCCAATTCTTTGGGTCAGAAATCTTGAACGGATCTGTTCAAAATGTTTATTTGGTGTCTGTCATGGATCAGACATCGTGTGGTATGAAATCACAGACATTTCTCAATGAATCTGAGATAACACAGGCCTGGTGGTTATAAGCATGGAGCCAGACTGCCTGGGTATGATTTTACCATTAGCCTCTCTGTGCCTCATCGTTCTCATCTATAAAATGGGTAGCATAAATATTATCTTCCTCATAGGGTCACCATGAGGCTTTAATGAATCAATATTTATAAAGTACTTAACACAGCATCTCTCAATAGGGCAACTACTACATAGATATTTGATAAAACATGTTTAAAAGTTGAAAAATTTTAAACAGTTCTGCGTTTTTCCAATGCAGGAGGTATAACCTTACAGTTTGGAATTAGACTAAAACTCAGAAGAGCTGGGAGTCTACTGAACACATGGAAGTCAATCTATCCGTGCCCCAAAGTTCTAATTTCAAAAAGGCAGGGTATTTTTGCATACTCAATTATTTTAGAAATGTTCCGGACATAAATGAGGTTCTACATAGTTTGAAGGATTTCAGTTAGTGGTGATCATTTCTATCAAGTCAAGGTATTCCGGTTATTGCACCCTGACAACAATGGATTGATATCAGTGAATGGATAGATATTGTTTAGCTATGAAGGATGCATTTATGAGGCTCCATTTGCAGAGGGAGAAATGGCCAGTCATTCTCCTACCATACACAGACACTGAAATTTCATTTTAATTTCTGTTGCTGGTGTAGTTTTCTCCTGACCTTTACGCTTAGCAGTGCCAGGCCTTCAGCAAGATGCTCCCAAGTTTGACATTGCCCGGCATCTGAAGCATTCCCATTCTCATAATTAACGGTGACTGGAAACAAATAATTTAATTCTGGGCAAATGAAAATGAATCAATGGTGTCAACTCCATTTCCCATCTTTCTAATTTTCTGTAACAAAAGAGGAGAGGGAAATGTCTGTTCCCCGATGTGAGACTCACTTAGGAAACTGAGAAACAGATGAATAATTGCTGATGCCCTACTCCTCCTTCCCATAAAACACTGCTGTCCCTGGCAGGAAGAGTGTGCCTTGTGCTGAATAAACACGTAAAGTCATACAGAATTTGGCACCTGGACACATGTGTTTCTAAGAAAATACACTCATGACTTAGTGTGGTGAATAAAGAGGAAAGCACATCTATCACAAACCCAGCCATCAGGCTCCTTTATATGCAGAGCAGGAATATAACACAGTCCTGCTAATGATGCCTCAGAAACACAATAAGACAGGGCAAGAGGAAGCCTGTGGCACTTGCAATAAAGTCAACACAAGGCATCTTAACCTTGGATTCAGAATGCACAGTTTGCCTGTTCACAGAGTGGCCAGTTCAGAAGGACTTCACCGCAACTTAAGTCCTGGCTGTGTCCTTCCTGGTCCCATCACTGAACCTTAACCTGTGAAATGAGGGGTTTGGACTGTGACCCAGAAATTCGCTTCCTCCTCTGAAAGGCCCAGTGTGAGGAATTGGTAGACAGGCACCATACCAATGTGGAGATCCTACCAGTGCTCTGTCCATTCCAATTATGTATTCTGGAAGTGGGAAGTGACCACAGGATGGATTCAGGGACCTCCTGGACTCACTGTGAGATGGATCTGAGATCAAACTCCATTGAACACCCGACCTCTGTAAGTCCTTAACTCTGAGTGGTGAACCACAGTGACATTTTGGGTCCCCTGGAATTAATGTCAGTTCAGAGCCAGTGCCTAGTAAGCTCTGAAAAGTTGATTATTTCCTTTTCTCTCATTCAGTTACCCTGGTAAAAGGCTACAGGTCCTTTTGGGGAAGACTGGGGGAAAGATGAACAGCATAAACTTCCAGCAATGTAGTAGGGTCTCCCCTTCATTCAAGGGGTTCTGGGTCTGTAAACTGGCTCAAGTCTGGAAATTGACTGAGGGCCATGCCTTTTTGTTTTTATGATGCAAGTTCAACTTTTGGTCATTTAATTGAGAACTCTTCCCCTTACACAGACCAAGTAAGACTTTATTAAGCTTCCTGCGATTAAGCAGTAAAGAGTGGACAGACCTATCCTGTCAATCTCTTGGAATTTACATGCTGGTGGAGGAAAGACATATAAGAAGCAAATATTTTGGTGTATTGATCAGTGCAACCAAAAAGACCAACCAGGGGTCTGTGGGGAGCGTCAATGGGAGGGGTGGTCTGAGGTTGTGAGTGCTGAGGGACCAGGAAGAAGACCCCGTGAAGCTGAAAGGATGGTGAGAGTGATGCTCCTGGGAAATGTGTGGAGAGTTGCAGGGTCTGAGCACCAGAGTTCCACAACGGGAAAAAAGTGCCAACATTCTGAAATTTTCCTTCCTTGTTCACCGAGTTCTCTTCAATTTAAAACCAGATCAGACGTGGATAAGGGAGCTGCCTGGTGCATAGAAATAACAAGATCTCCTATTTAAGGTCTCTAGGATCAAAGTCTTAATTCTTTGACTCAAATTTTAACTAACAATGTTTAAATAAAAGGACTATGTCAAAACTTCAGCTGCTTATGTTTTCAGTGTGTAAGTGATGGATGTGGAAAGGGTTTGAACAAAGCCTTTTAAACAACAAGAGCCTTCACGCAGAAACTGGCTTTTCACTCACAGTTTTGTCACCGTTTTCTCTTCATCTATGAGCCTCCCACACCCCTTGCTGCTGCCCCATAAAGGACACTGACTAGTTCTTAGCATATAGAGAATGGGAGTGCTTTTGAATTGTGGTGCTGGAGAAGACTCTGGAGAGTCCCTTGGACAGCAAGGAGATCAAACCAGTCAATCCTAAAGGAGATCAACCCTGAACATTCATTGGAAGGACTGATGCTGAGGCTGAAGCTCCAATACTTTGGCCACCTGATACAAAGAACCAACTCACTGGAAAAGACCCTGATGTCAGGAAAAATTGAGGGCAGGAGGGGAAGGGGACGACAGAGGACGAAATGGTTAGATAGCATCACCGACTCGATAGACATGAGTTTGAGCAAACTCTGGGAGATGGTGAAGGACAGGGAGGCCTGGTGTGCTGCAGTCCATGGGGTTGCAAAGAGTCAGATGCGACTGAACAACAACGGGAGGGCTGTCTGTGTACCTTCCCTCTCCAAGCAGACAGGAAGCATCTAGGGGCCAGGTCTCATCTATAACTGTGAAAGGTCCTCCATGGTTTCAGGAGAAGAGAAGGTGTGAAAGAGTTTTGTTTTTGAGTTGGAATGGAATTGGAGAACATAGAGACTCAGCTGAGAGTGTCCAGATGAACCCTCGCTGCCGAGACAACCCCTCTGTCATCAGGGCAGCTCTCCATATGTTAGGAGAAGGCAACAAGGCACCAAACTCATCCAAGGAAGAGAGACCGATTTCTTCACTTCCCTTAACAGCTGCGTTTCTCAGGTCCCCTCAGCTGCTGGATCCTACAAGGTCCTGAGTGTTTTGCTACCTGGGTCCAGGTGAGTAAGCTCACATGGCTTCCCTGCAAGCCCCACTCCCAGCTGAGGGACTCTCCCAACTATTCTGGAGAGCAGGGATGCTCCATTTCACTTGCCTGTTTTCTTCCAAGTCTTTGCCCATGATTAGTCTTTTCTGTTTCCCTCTGGGAATCAAAGTCGGAAAGAAGCCTCTTTTCCCCTCTCCATCTGCTGTCACTTTAAGGCAAGATTCAACATGCAATCTCACTTGATCCTCATACTCAAAGGTAGGATGCAAAGCACTATTTTCTCCCTTTCACAAAAGAAGCAGCAGGCTGGAGGGCCCGCGGGACTTTCCCAAGGGCTCACAGTAAGGCCAGGGGTAGGGTGGACTTGAATTTCTGGACTCCCCATTCTGTGCCCACTTTGCAAAGGCATTCAGTGCATTAGTCTCTCGGAGCACAATTGATAGAGTGTAGCTGAATTAGCAATGCACAGTCTGTGCTTTGCCAGGTAAATTATCTTATTTAGAGGTCTGCAGCCCTGAGCTGCTGGTTGAAAAATGATGTGTCGGCAACAAAGAAGCAAATGACGTCATGAATATACCCAAGCCGTCTCTGTCTCTGTGCTGCCCTTGAATTAGCTTCTGGACAGTCCCTTAGTCTGGAGTATGCTACAGCCACCAGAATGGCCCTTTTCTCTGCAGTCAATGGAGTTGCCCATGTCTTCATCTAGACTGGCAATGAAAATTGCCATAATCATCCAAACCCAGCCAGATACTTTTGAGTCTATGGATATTGTTGATATTTTCTGGATAAGGTTGTGAATGGAAAGGACTGGAAAGTTCAGAACTTGGGTTGTTAGGCCTCTTCTGACAGGCTAGCGGTATTATGTACATAAAAGAAAAAGCAGGAGGAAGTTCTCCTGTGGCAAGAATGTCTTATCCTATGGACCCTGAGATGGTCCTTTAACAAGCAGCTTTAATCGCACCTGCTCTTCCTCAGGTATCTCAACTCACTCAGCACTGGCTTGGCTGCAGCCCTCTGAATTCATGACCCAGAAATCCTCCCCACAGATGACGTGTGCAGCCAGTCTCACACAGAGCCTTGAACACCAAGCATCCCCTCTGCTAAGGAAAAGCCCTCTTTCCCCATTGATACAAAGCAAATGATTGATTCTGATCATTTTTCTCCAAGGAAAAAATATTTTCACACTTTCCCAAACTTTCCAACCCTCCTGCTTTACTGCAGTGTCTTCACTCTAAGGAGAACTCCTGAGATTCCTGCAACTTAGTCATACATTTGCCAAGTGCCCGCTGTGTGAAGAATATGTCAAAGCAGGAAATGCAAGAGACATGGGTTTGATCTCTGGGTCGGGAAGATCCCCTGGAGTAGGAAATGGCAACCCACTCCAGTCTCCTTGCCTGGAAAATTCCATGGACAGGGGAGCCTGGCGGGCTACGGTCCATGGGGTCGCAAAGAGTCGGACACGACTGAGCAACTGAGCATGCACACACATCCTGTGTGTAGAATGTAGCACAGATGAGGTTCCAGAAGATAAAAAAAGAACATCAGAAAAATCTGTGGATCCACCAATCTCAATATGTGAACAAATCTTGTGGCAGAAAACAATATAAAAATGTAAGTGTTTTGAATGAATTATGAAAGTGAACCATTAGTCTGCACGGGGAAACCTTTGTACTCTTAAAATAATCCACTTACATGGTCTTTCTCTTTGATGTCTTATATTCCGGCTAATCTTAGCTCTGATTTTAAAGTACTACTATATGTAATTAAGAGAGATGGGCTGCAGCTTTTTGACCTCCTCTTTGGGCAAAACTGGGCTTTGCTGTGTGGTGACCAACATCATCAACCACAACTGATCGGCTTCTCAAATTCATAACCCAGCACAGATTCCTGCCCCTTCTTCATTCATTTTTCTTTTATTTTATATTATTCCTATAGATTCATCTTATGCTAGACTCCCTCAGAAACAACATCTCTAAACAACATCTTAAACAGAGTTCTTAAGCATGAATCAGAAATTTTATATTTACACTATTTTTTTTTCCTATTCAAGCAGTTTCTTGGACTCTCCTAATTGAAGTATTGGGTTTTCCTAAGCTGTGGATTTGCTTAATCTAGTAACGAGTGCTTCAAGTTCTTTAACAAAAACGACTAACCATTGGTTATAGTATGCCACTGCACTTGTCAATAGCACAACTTCTGTTGATTCACCAGAAGTCAGGAACCTATAAAAAGAACCTATTGCATCTCATGAAGCAGGCTTCCTACTTAGTTAGATATGCTATTGGTGGTTTAGTCGCTAAGTCATGTTGCAACTGGTTGCGACCCCACGGACTGTAGCCTGCCAGGTTCCTCTGTGGATGGGGTTGTCACTTCCTTCTCCAGGGGATCTTCCGGACCCAGGGATCAAACTCAGATCTCCTGCATTGCAGGTGGTCTCCTGCAGTTACCATGGATCAATTAAACAATATTTACTTGAGACCCTCTCATCTTGGATTTAAGAGCATTGTTGAATGGTTCAAACCTTTAATTAGTTCATAATAGGTAGGACTAAAGCTATTTCTGGCTTAAATTTTTAGAAGAAAAAAACAGCCACTCATAAATGTGCACTGCCACAGATATAGCATTCCTTTGAAAACAACACCCATTTCCTAGACATAAAGCACTAAAAGAATCAGCCACGGGAACACAGATGCGTATTCCCTTCTCTTCTGGATTTAAAGGTTGATAATTATATTTCTAAGAACCAGCATTATGGCTCCTAAGGCTGACACAAAGATGGGAAAGGAAATGCATTAAGGGATAATTTTTTGGTAATGAGAGCCTCTAGAGTGGAAAACACGTACATTATGTCTTTATGTAGAATAAACACATTACTATAAAATCCGAAAGAGAAAAGCCTTACCCGAATCCAGAAAGTAAGCGACAGAAGAGAAAGAAGCCATAACCTTGGACAAATGAAGACAGGAAGGCAAAGAATCCGTTGATAGACATGCAAATCAGAAGGGACTGCTTCCTTCCCACTTTGTCTGCCAGGCCTCCCCAGAAGAATGCCCCCACCATCATGCCGAGGTACACTATGCTGCCTGCAACACACAGAAAACAAAGAAACACGTCAGAGCGGGCAGGAACGACACTCGGAACAGCAAGTGAACAAGGGGCAGGAGACGTTCTAGAATTCTGCGTGGGAAAGCAGCTCCTTTACAAATAGATTCTGCAGGATCCATGAATCCGCTTTCAAGCTGGAAAACAAGCTCTGTGAGTTTCCTCAGGCTGCCATGGGTGATGGCAAGGGCAGAAGATGAGACGGTCACGTTCTCCCCAGCCTTGTGGGGAGGGTACCCCCAGTGGGCAGGCATGAGGAGTCCCCATAGAGAACAACCCCGCACTTTGATTCATGGCTGTGTCATCTTTGGTCCAAATGCCCAGCTTAGCACCACAGGAAGGCCGAGATGGGAGACTGAGTCAGGGGCTCCCAGGTCAAAACGGATCCTCTAGCCTGCTTCAAGCCTGCGCTGCAGCAGATGACCTGGGCCACAGCCAGACTCCTAGGAAACTTCTACAAGATCGCTAGGTTCTTTCTCTCTGGTTCTCCTGAAAACCCTGGCCCTTCCTTGAAAGGAAGGGATGTTAGGGAAGGTTAAGTTTACAAGAGTTAATCTCAAAATGGTCTCTCCCAAATCCTGCTCAGAAAAGAAAAACTTTTTCTTGGCATCAGGAGCTTAAGAAGAAGGAAAATCGCTGCTTGTGGTTTGGGGTTGTTCAACTCACCATGGTTGGCTTTGCTTTCGTAAAGGAAACAAATGGAAAAATCAAGAGTTAAATAGATGCCCCTCTTGGTATCACTGAGCAAACAGCTGAATTTTCCAATTCACTTGCTTCTTCTAAAAAACCAAGCCCTCATAAACTCTGTCCAGAGTTTTCCATAGGATGATACAATATTAGGTATGGCAAATGTTATTTTTTGGAAGGTTTTCAAAAGGGTATGCAAGGTCTAGGGGAAATGGCATAATTAATAAATAAGAGTTTTGGCTTTAAAAAAGCTGCCCGCTACATCTTTTACTCAATTCTGCTTTTTTCCTTTGCTTCACCAAAGCACCATTTGAGTAGTCCCTTCTCAAACAAGTGTTGAAGGTGCCCAGCAGCATCTAGGTTACAAGCTGAGAAAACACTACCTTATTTATTGCTTTAGGTTAGGGAAATATCCTCCTTAAACATTCACATGAATTCATTTGCTAACAGTTAATAAATTAATGAGACCCAGAAGGAAAGCACTTGGCAAGGTCTGGTGACCCCACATCAATGACATGCAGACGCTGCTCTGCAGACAGACGAGTCTAGACAACTGGAGGGAATGGCGAATGTTGGAGCAATTATACAATAAGACACAACAGAAGCTGTTTTTACTTAGACTGGGCTGCTGAAAGGAGATGGGCGGTTATCCTTTGCCTGGGTAGGGACGGCCTACTTTTCTCTGTACTATGTGGCTGACCGTAAAAAGACCATCCTCCTCAATAAAGAGGTTACTCATATCATGAGGCCCAACGCATGTCGAGAAGACAATTTAAAGAATGTATCAGCACAGTGCACAGGGATCCGCAGAGCAGATTCACCCAGGAAAATGAATATGGGGCGTATCTCTTATTTACAGCCTAAGAGGCTTGAATTTGCCACTCATGCCTCTCAGAAGACTAATCAGTAAGCTAAGCTGCTTGATGGACTTCCCAGGTTAGAATGAAAGAACCTGCTTGCCAGTGCAGGAGACATAAGAGACGCGGGCTCTATCCCTGGGTTGGGAAGATCCCCTGGAGGAGGTCATGGCAACCCACTGCAGTATTCTTGTCTGGAGAATCCCAGGGACAGAGGAGCCTGGCAGGCTGCAGTCCATAGGGTCGCAAAGAGTTGGACGTGACTAAAGTGACTTAGCATGCATGTGTGCAAGCTGCTTGATAATAATGTTTGTCTTTAGAAATGCCTACAGGTCAGAAAGTGAGTTGCATCGACCAGGAGCAGCCCATGGCTGTTGCCATCTAAAGACTTGGGACTCTTTCTTGTGGCTCTGGCCCCAGGAACAAAAAATGGTCACTGGTACTTGTGGAACCCTTACCAGTTCTAAACTCTTCCGTGAATTAACTTGCATAATCCTCTCTACCACCCTTTGAGGTGAGTACTATGGGAACACCATTCATTGGTGGGAAGCTGACATACAGGGACATTAACGATCTAACCACAGAGAAGTGAGTGCTGCCTACATCCCAGTTCGTCTCTTTGTACAATGTGGTGATGATTCCTTTAACCCTCCTGGCTGCCCTCCTGGGAAAACATCCCAGTTTGTCCAGGCTCTTGGGTGGAGGTAACATCTAAAATTGAAAGTGGTACCTCAAAAGTCTCAGAGGTGCCTTCTCCCTGGACGCCACCCTCATAGAATTAGAGCTAAGTCTTGGGTAGTGGAAAATGACGGATGGGAGCTCAGGGGACACGCTGCTTTGTCCCATCCAAGTATGTGACCTGGGATGCACTGCTTACTCTCTGGTACTCCAGATGGGTACATCCCTGACCCTTGGTGGGGGAGGTAAGGGAGCTGATGCTGCCAACGGCTGGGTGGTGCTAGAGCAAAAAGGAAAATCCAAGTTCTTGCTACGAAGAGCAGCACAGACGTGCTAAGTCACTTTAGTTGTATTCAACTCTTTGCAACCCCGTGAACTGTAGCTCTCCAGGCTCCTCTGTTCCTGGGATTCTCCAGGCAAGAATACTAGAGTGTGTTGCCATTTCCTCCTCCAGAGGAATCTTGCCGATCCAGGGATGGAAGCTGTTATGTATCCGGCAGTGGCAGGCAGGTTCTTTACCACTAGTGCCCCCTGGGAAGCCCAAAATGAGTCGGTTCCTGTGCCATGCTCTAAAGGAGCTATAACCCCCTCACTTTTCCAGTTCAGAATGGATGATGGTCCTTCTGGGTGGGTCTCCGTGTCCTGTCATCCTCTTCTGGGCCATCCCTTGCAGCTACATCTTCCCTAAACCAGGTTAGAGCGTTACAGAGTAATGATTCTAGCATTTTCAGGGCTCATAACCGGATGCTACATTCCTCCGCTCAGCAGGAGTGCAAGGACTTAGCCCAACCTGGGAGCTTTTTAAACCTCAGGGGTAGTAACGGCTAAGAGCTCATTCCTGCAAGGGCGACGGCTTAGTGACTTGACAAGGGACAGGAAATCCGCATTTATTATTAGCACCCTGTACTTAAGCCCCTTGCAAATAAAATTTAAAGATAATACTTATGAGATTTTAATATATAAAAAAGAAAAATAGCCTATTTTTCAATTCCCCCAGATGTCTATCTATCTATTTTTTTTTTTAACTCAAATGTGCCCCCATGGCCAATAATTCAAACCACACAGAAAAGTATAAAATGAAAATAAAAGTCTTCTTCTCCCTAATCCTTGATCCTCTTCCCAAAGGTAACCATTAGCAATTTTTTTCCAATTCTTCCAGAAAGCTCATACATATAAATATACAAAATGGATATCCTGTAGGAACTGCTTGTTAAATATAGGTTTTCTTCCCCCACCCTGCCCCTGTGCAGCATTTATCATATCTAGTCTTCCTTAAAAATCTTTCAGATTTTTAAGCTTAAGCAAACCAGAAATAAATTTCTGTCAGGATTTTAATTACTTTTTCAAAACACATTTCATGTATTTCAGAAGAGCATTCCCTATCAGCTAGTAGGGGAAAAACAAACAGTTATTTCTCCATCTCTATTATTTCTATGCCTAAAATAAATACACCCAATTTCCCTAAATGAGAGGCTATTAAATCCAGTTTTAAAGAATTTACAGAGCATACCCACTATGTATGACTTTTCCTGAAGGCTAGAAATACATGGATCTATAAGTCATGATCCTTGACCTTAAGGAAGGAAAACTTGGCGAATCTTCCTCTGATGCCTACTCTAAGCCAGGAGAGAAAGGAGACAGTTTCACATCCTTTATTCCACAGAACCCCCGACAGCCCACTGCCCAGGGCCAGTACAGAGAGGGGCACCCGGAGCAGGACCTTCCATGGCCTCCTGGGGACACATGGCCAGACAGAAAGTGCCCTCAGGAACCAGGCTAGAGTCCCTGAACTCGCATTTACTCCATCGAGATGGCTTAAGGCGCTTGTAATTCAGGGAGGGAGACCCATCACCCAGTGAGCCCCACTGTGAGGCCTGTGTTCCGGTGGAGGGGTGACTGGGGCCGAGGGGCGGGAGGTGGCCACTAATTCTGACTGTGGCTTCTGAAAAGGTTTTGCTGAGAACAGAACATCTGAGAGGACTCTGAAAGATAAGAAAAATTTCAACGTAGTATTAAATTCCTCCAACAAGTGACAGGTTTAGAGAGAAAAAAAGTAGCATCTCAATCTGACTCTGACTAAAAATGTTTCAGATCCAAACATAATAATAATCTTTGGTGTCTACAGTGGATTACTACTGGTAATTAGACCAATTGTAGCTAGACTTCCGTTGGGCACGCTACGGACAGGATGACGCCTACCCAACAGTTTATTCCAGACAAACAGCACAACTAGGAGAGGCATGTTTCAGTCACGTGATCTAATTAAAGCCGAAACCTCTGAATATTAGCAAAGGCACACACTTGAGGGGGAGAGATGTGAATAAGAGTGGAAAGGCTGCCTTGTTTTCATGACTCCATTTGTCTTCACCGTGTTGAGACAGGGAGTCCTTGAAAATTGAGAGGCGGGATAAGCTCTTAACATGGACCAGCCTTCTCTGGTCACCACTTCTCATGAGGCTACTGACAGAATTTAAAACTATTAGTCCATTTTACAGGTGGGGAAACTGAGGTTGAGAGAGGCCAGCAGTTGAATTCAGGTCTTCCAGATCCTTGTTCCCCAGAGTATGATCTCTGGATCAATAGCACTGG
>NW_011494824.1:1711352-1757929 GCF_000754665.1 Bison bison bison | reverse complement strand
GGCACCCTGGGGTCGGGGGGTGGGGGGGAACCTGCTAAAAATGCAGACTTTAAGGCTCCACTCTGGACCTACAGACTCAGGATCTGAATCTGACTAAGGTTCCCACATAATCTGTGTGCACTTTAGAATCTGAAAGCACTTTTTAGGCTGCTGTGCTTTCCATTGAAACATATAACTTCTCTGATACTTTTTTTAACTTAAAGTTTGTATTTCTCTAATACATATTTGAGCGGGGGAGATGCAGACCCCAGAATATTTAATTCCAAAGACACAGAACAAGCAAGATCTTCCTACATGAGCTGGAGATATCCTAAGGGTGAGCGGAAAGTCTGTGCCTCTCCTAGGACCTGCTTTCTTTATAGAAGCTAGAAGCAGACCGGCAATGTAGAGAGAGGCCAGGCTGCAATTCTCAGATCCTTCCTGAATCTAATGAAGACTGTCATTCAGCTGGGCTGTCAGGAGGTTGAACTTGGCCTGAGAAATAAATATAATCTGAAACTCACTCTCCTCCCATCGCAGTGGGGGCTCAGGACATCCTTGGCTGGCCAGCCTCTTGGTCCAGATTTCTCAGAAGACAGAAAGAGGCTTCAAGCATCACCTCCCCATTAAGGGATTTTCTAACATGGGAGCTGATTCCACTTTATTTAATCATACCCTCATTTCCCCCAACAAATACCACATTTCCATTTCTGTCTCTTTGCTAAGCTGCTTTTGATTCTTTCTGACAATCCCTAAGGGGCACACATCTTTTCCCCCAGCACCATCTAAACCACATTTAAATGAAACAGAACAATTTTAAGAAATGGAATAGAGTGGTTTTTCTCATAATAATTTTAGCCATTAGTTTAAAAACAATTATTTTAAGCACTTCTGTTATCTATGGCTAATGCATTACCCTATAATTCATTCCACCATTTATTTATAGATTGATTTTCAATAAAAAAACATTTTGTGATAGTGTTCTGAATTCAGTGATAAATAATCTCCATGGGGCAATGCTCACACTCACCTTTTATAAGTGGATTTTCTTAGGTTAAAACAAAATTATAAGTCAAAGTAAAACAAAAATAAATCTTTAAGAATAACAATGACAGTTCTAGAGATAGTTATTAAAATGAATAATATAACATCACTCATCATATTCACAGGATTGAGGGAAAAATGAGTTACTCCTTAAATTATTCTCATTATTTTTCAGATGTTACACAAGAGGCAGGTGCATTTACTGTCCCAAGGATAGGATTTTCTACTATCAGCTTGTGTTGTACCCATAGTAGACACCGACTTAGCCAGTTCTTACTCAGCCAACACAATGGATTAACAAACCCACCCACAACACACTGAGAATTATTTCCCATCTTCCTTCTTCTTCCAATAAATGCTTTAGGTTTACTGTTTTACACCCAACCTTTATGTGAGTTCTGCTCTTATTAGTTATGAATCCAATTAAACAGCAGTCACATAAATAATGAGATATGAGTGTGAAAGGAATGGGAGCTACTCCTATGAAACTCACTTAAGAAAGACATGGGGAAGATGGGGTGCAAAAGTAAATATTTATTTAATACACTTATTAAATAAATGTATTAAATAAACATCTTTATATTAAATATTTGTTAAAGAAATGTATTAAATTATATTAAATAAAATTTATTAAATAAATGTGAGCAATCCAACTCAGACTGAGAAAAATCATAAAGATGAAAGATTCTGTGCTTAGATAGAGGCATATTAAGTTAAAACTGAAAATCAAACCCACCTGATGGCTATGGAGATACAGGAAAGACAAGGGGGTACTTCATTTCAAAGATACCTACTCAAAGGGTACATTTGCTCCTGCGCCTGAAGATGGTTGAATGAATACAAACCCATGTGTTAAAACAAAGTATTTAAGTCTCTATGTAGATCTGCATGTTTTCCTGCTTTACCAACTTTTCCATTAACTGACCAATTACCAGACTGGATTTAATTAGGTAGTGGGATGTCTACCTTGCCTCAGAGGACCCCTGAAGACAAGTTTTGTGCTTCAGGAAATCAGGTTTGCATAGCCACTGAAAGAGGCGACAATTACCCACTCTGTGGTTTATCGCGTCACTGAAGGCAGCACTGAAAGAACATCTCCTTAAGGGCAGTTCCAGAACTCACAACCTTCCTTTCCTTACTTTTATTGAAGATTCCTTTTTTTTTCACTGTGTACTGGAAAAATCCCTGGAATGACAGTCAAGACCTTCAGGACTAGTTCCAGTCTCCTTAGAACTAGCTGTAAGCTGTTCGGCTAATCTTCAGCTTCCTACATGTTAAATGGTAGGTGATGGTCAGCCCTGTAAAGCTGAACCAGGCTGTCTTCTGTCTGGGGTAGCAGGGGACTTCTCTCCCTTGCTGGTCTCTTATGCATCCTCCCCTTCCACCCACTAATACGGGAGCTCTCACGGCTGCTGCCCTGTGCTCCTCCTCCAGGGCCCCCAGAATGGTGGGCTACGAGTGTGGCCGACCCTTGGCCAGACCACATCGTAGTCCATCAAAGGCTGACTCCAGGGACCACTGTGCCTCCCACTGTGCCTTTGCTCCCACTCAATTCAAAGAAGGCTGCAACATCCTCAACTACAGCTTGCTATTTCTGATTATTACTGGTTTCAAGTTCTGCTTTTGAATTAGAAATGATAACATAAAATCTCAAGTTCAGTACTTATTCTATTGGATTCTTCCATTGGATGTGCTGAGAAGTGGACCCATTATTAATGCAATGAGGGGTTGAATGGGGGAAGCAGAAAAACTGTTTTTGTTGTTCTTTAACCAAATGCAATACTCATCTTTCAGTTCAGTTCAGTTCAGTTGCTCAGTTGTGTCCAACTCTTTGAGACCCCATGAATTGCAGCACACAAGGCCTCCCTGTCCATCACCAACTACTGGAGTTCACTCAGACTCACGTCCATCGAGTCAGTGATGCCATCCAGCCATCTCATCCTCTGTCGTCTCTGTCATCCCCTTCTCCTCCTGCCCTCAATCCCTCCCAGCATCAGAATCTTTTCCAATGAGTCAACTTTTTGCATGAGGTAGCCAAAGTACTGGAGTTTCAGCTTTAGCATCATTCCTTCCAAAGAATACCCAGGGCTGATCTCCTTTAGAATGGACTGGTTGGAATACTCATCTTTATCCCACTACTATTTACCACTCTGAACTCTGGGTCAGGCAGCAAAGAGTGAAGAGCCCAGGCTCTTGGAACATAAGGACTAGATCTGAATTTTTGCTCTACCCTTTACTAGATATTTGGTCCTGGGTAAGTTTCTTTCTTTCTTTGTGTCTCAATTTCCCCCTCTGTATAATGGAATTAATAACGATACCTTCCCACATGCTGTTTTTGAGAGATTAAATGGGTTAAAGCACTAAGAACTATGTGAAACACAGCTGTTCAGTAAAAAACAACAACTAATATAACTCCTGGTCTGAGGAAGAGAGCGAAAAGGGGAGAATAAAATGGTGATGGAAAAGAGACAAGAGGAAAAAGGGGAGGGGCCCCGGGGTGATGTAGAAAGTAAAATTACAGATCGGGGCCTCCCTCAGCTCATGTTCTGAATAGAAGCCAACTGAAACAGCTCTGGAAATGTGAGTTAATTTTTCCAAAGACTTATTCTTCTGCATCTTGAGATTATTTAAATAAATAATCAATAGTCTTCTCCTAAATCCAACCCCTGACTTTTCCCAATCACTACTATTTTTAGTAGCCACAGGTAAGGACCATTGGCGCATTCAAATGCATTTGTGGATTTTCGGAAAATCAAATAAAAGTAAAGGAAGTAATAATATTAAAGGCATATGAACAAATAAAAAACTCTTTCCAATTTGCAATAGAGAAACATTTGCAACAAAAGTCAGCTCACCTTTGCCAGAAAGAACTGTAAATATCAGATGCAGACTACAGTGCATCTCTGACTTTTACATTTGGAAAGTCTGACATTTAAGTCCGTTGGTCCAGGCAGACTGATGTAGCTGCTTGTATAGGCAGGTAATTCCATATCAAGCATTATTACCACTTATTACTTAAGTCCACCTGGGCACTAAACAGCCTCTGAAGCCCAAAGACACTGCCACTGAATTCAGAGAGCCAAATGCAGAAGGGGAGTCTTGACATGGAAGACCAATCTACTTTCTAATATTTTTCCTCAAATGGCCAGGATAGAGCACATCCACTGGATAGGGAAAGAGGTATTTAAATAATTTTGCATGGAAAAAATCATTTGCATATATAGTTCTGCAGAAAAAAGGACAACAGCCCCCTTGGTATTCAAAGCAATAAAGAAACAGGTCTTGGGGGTTAACCTGGGGTGCATCACGAATATCACACATCAATTTCACACCAGTGGGATCCCTGTCGGGCTTTCCTGGTGGCTCAGTGGTAAAGAACCCGCCTGCCAATAGCAGGTTTGATTCCTGGTCTGGGAAGATCCCCTGGAGAAGGAAATGGCAACCCTCTCCAGTATTCTTGCCTGGACAATCCCATGGACAGAGGAGCCTGACAGTCCACAGGGTCACAAAGAGTCGGACAAGACTTAGTGACAACAACAACGGGATCCCTATCTGCACAGACGTCCTCCACTCCCAGGCCTGTGCTGAGGGAGCAAGGTGGTAACTGAGTCCTTTCATGGATCACTAGGCCAACCGATGGAGCAGAGGATCATTGATCCATAGCTCTTAGTTGAGCTCCTGTGAAAAGCCAGACATCCTTCAGGGTATGAGGGAAGGGGAGGGCAGAGGACAGGGCTGCAAACAGGGAAGGGACTAGGCGCCACCTCTCAGGAGCTCAACTCACAGCCTCGTGCAGTGGTTCCAGATCGTGGCTGCATATCAGATTATCTGGGTGATTTAAGGGAAAGAACACTGATGCCCAGGCCACACCCAGAGATTCTGGGTCTGGGATAGAACTGAGGCAATAGTACTTTAAAAACAAACTTTCCAAACTATTCTAATATAAAGCCTGGGCTTTGAATCTTTGGTTTCCTGGGAATTGAAAAATCTGAAAAAAATTAGTTACCATTAAATGAAACACATGCTATAATTAAGGTGAGAACACTCTGCTTAAGGGGGAAAAAGAAGGAGAGACTTAATTAATTCCAGGGAATCTGGAAAACTCCGCATAGAAAGTCATGGTGGATCGTGCTAAGTTCTGAACAATGAATAAAAATTCTCCAAGTAAGAGAGGAGAGTTCCAGGGAAGGGAGGAAGATTGAGTGCAAAGACCTGGAGATGTGTCACAGCACCACAGACAAAAGTGCCTCTAAGTGGTTCAGGATGGATAGACTTCAGAGTTCACACGCAAGGGTGACAGTGGTGAGAGATGGGGCCGGAAGGCAGGTTGAAGGCCATGCAAAAAGTCAGCCTTTATCCTCTGGGAAACGAAAAAACAGACTGGACATCATCCATGCTGAAAAGATAATTTCAATAGCCCTAGGGAGCATAAACTACCGGGCAGAGGGCAGGCGGGGGGAGACAGAGGGGTGGGGGCGGGAGGGCAAGAGAAGGGAGAAGAAGGAAAAGTCCAGACCAGGGTGAGGCAATCAAGCTCTGAGATGCCCTGAGCACAAACTTTAAGGAAGCACTCACCCTCGAGTGCTAACTCTGCATCTGCACAACCCTGAGAGTGAGTGCTTCCTTAAATTTGTGCTCTAGACACCTTACTTTCCTTACCCTGGTCCCAGCCCCAGAAAGAAACCAGCTGTTGCAATATTACTGAGAGGTAGCCCAAGGAAGGAGTGAAGGTAGCCTGATCTAAGGCTGCGGCATGGCAGACTCAGAGAAGTGGGGTAAGGCTTGAGGTACTGTTAGTAGTCAGAGCCCACAGTTCTTGGAATTTGAGGGGTGAGGCAAGGAAGAGTGGGAGCTGACACTGAGGAGTTTGCCTTGGGATGAATCACAATGAAATGAATGAAGAAGAGGGGTCCAAGAGGGGGGCAGGCCTGACAGAGCCTCACATGTTAAACACATGAGGAAGAACTTCGTATCAGTAACTCTTACTATTTTATAGCAACAAGGCAGAACAGGGCAGGCAATACAGGTATCACAGCAAATACATAAAGTAATGATCAATATAATTGATAATAGGATATATTAATACTTCATGAAGGAAGCAGGGCTTGAGTTGAGCTTCAGAATAACACCCAGGAAGAATGTGACTCAGAGGATGGGCAGAGTGGCATGTCTGCTTATGCTCAGATATACAACAGTGTGGGAGGAGGTCTGGAGTGGGAAACAGCACGAGTGGGTCAGAAGGTGAGCAAAGTATCCAGCCTGGTTACAGTAGACAGGTTGGGCATGCGGAGAACTACAATTAAACTGGATAAGTAAGAGAAAATCCTTAAAAAGCAAGTCAATGCAATTTTAATTAATAACATAGACAAATGCTTCCCTGGTGGCTCAGTGGTAAAGAATGCATCTGACATTTTTCACAGAACTGGAACAAAAAAAAAGGGTCTCACAATTCATATGGAAACACAAAAGGCTGTGAATAACCAAAGCAATGTTGAAAAAGAAGAATGGAACTGGAGGATTCAAACTTCCTGATTTCAGACTATCCTACAAAGCTACAGTCATCAAGACAGTATGGTACTGGCATAAAAACAGAAATATAAACCAATGAAACAAGGTAGAAAGCCCAGAGATAAACCCATGCATCTATGAGTACTTTATTTTTGATTAAGTAGGCAAGAATATACAATGGGGCAAAGACAGCCTCTTCAATAAGCACTGCTGGGATAACTGGGCAGCTACACATGAAAGAATGGAATGAGAACACTTCCTAACACCATGCACAAAGATAAACTCAAAATGGATTAAAGACCTAAATGTAAGACGAGAAACTTAACTGAAACTCTTAGAGAAAAATATAGGCAGAATACTCTATAACATAAATCATAGCAAGATCCTCTATGACCCACCTCCTAGGGTAATGGAAATAAAAACAAAAATAAATAAGTAGGACCTAATTAAACTTAAAAGTTTTTGCACAGCAAAGGGAAACTATAAACAAGGTGAAAAGACAACCCTCATAGTGGGAGAAAATCATAGTAAATGAAGCAACCGACAAAAGATTAATTTTCAAAATATACAAGCAGCTCATATAAGTCAATATCAGAAAAACTAACAACACAATCAAAAAGTGGGAACAAGACCTAAACAGACATTTCTCCAAAGAAGATATACAAATGGCTAATAAAGACATGAAAAGATGCTCAATATTGCTCATTATTAGAGAAATGCAAATCAAAACTACAATGAGGTATCACCTTGTAAAGGTCAGAATGGACATCATCAAAAAGTCTACAAACAATAAATGCTGGAAAGGGTGTAGAGAAAAGGGAATCTTCGTACACTGTTGGTGGGAATATATATTGATACAGCCACTATGGAAGACATAGTGGAGATTCCTTAAAAGACTAGGGATAAAACTACCATCAGTTCAGTTCATTTGCTCAATTGTGTCTGACTCTTTGGGACCCCATGAATTACAGCATGCTAGGTCTCCCTGTCCATCACCAGCTTCTGGATTTTACCCAAACTCATGTCCTTTGAGTCGGTGATGCCATCCAGCCATCTCATCCTCTGTCGTCCCCTTCTCCTCCTGCCCCCAATCTCTCCCAGCATCAGGGTCTTTTCCAATGAGTCAACTCTTCACATGAGGTGGCCAAAGTATTGGAGTTTCAGCTTCAACATCAGTCCTTCCAATGAACACCCAGGACTGATCTCCTTTAGAATGGACTGGTTGAATCTCCTTGCAGTCCAAGGGACTCTCAAGAGTCTTCTCCAACACCATAGTTCAAAAGCATCAGTTGAAAAAAAAGTTCAAACCACCATATGACCCAGCAATTCCACTACTAGGCATATACCCTGAGGAAACCAAAACTGAAAAAGATACATGTACCCCAATGTTCACTGCAGCACTATTTACAATAGGCAGGATATGGAAGCAACCTAAATGCCCATCAACAGATGAATGGATAAGGAAGCTGTGGTACATATATACAGTTGAATATTATTCAGCCATAAAAAAGGAATGCATTTGAGTCAGTTCTAATGAGGTAGATGAACCTAGAGCCTATCATACAGAGTAAAGTAAGTCAGAAAGTGGAAGTGTTAGTCGCTCAGTCGTGTCCGACTCTTTGCAACCCCATAAACTGTAGCCCACCTGCCAGGCTCCTCTGCCCATGCAATTTTCCAGGCAAGAATACTGGAGTGGGTGGCCATTCCCTTCTCCAGGAGATCTTCCTGACCCAGGGACTGAACCTGGGTCTTCTGCATTGCAGGCAAATTCTTTACTGTCTGAGCCACCAGGGAAGTCAGAAAGAAAAAAACAAATATCGTATACTAACGCATATATATGGAATCTAGAAAGATGGTATTGATAAAATTATTTGCAGGGCAACAATGGAAACACAGACACAGAGAACAGACTTATGGACATGGGGGTGGGGGAGGAAGGAGAGGGTGGGATATATGGAGAGAGCAACATGGAAATATATACTACCATATGTAAAATAGATAGCCAAGGGAATTTGCTGAATGACTCAGGGAACTCAAACTGGGGCTCTGTATCAACCTAGAGGGGTGGGATGGAGAGGGAGATGGGAGGGAGTTTCAACAGGGAGGGGACATATGTATACCTATGGCTGATTAATGTTGATGTTTGGCAGAAACCAACACAATACTGTAAAGCGATTATCCTTCAGTTAAAAATAAATAAATTTAAAAGAAAAATAAAGAAATGCATATCCTCATCTGCCTGCCAGTGCAAGAGACGTGGGTGGGGAAGGTCCCCTGGAGAAGAAAATGAGAACCCACTCCCGTATACTTGCCTGGGAAATCCCACTGCGGAGGAGTCTGGCAGGCTACAGTCCATGGGGTCACAAAGAGATGGACACAACTGAGCACAATACAACAGTAACATGGACAAGGGGAGCCATGATGGGTTGGTTCTTTCATGAACAATTAATGCCATCAAAGTATCGATACTAGTATGAAATTACGAGGACACTTAAGAGCAGGATGGCTCTACCTAAAGGGCCAAACGGTAACTGTTTTAGACCTCGCAGGTGATAGATTCTCTGTTTCAGCTATTCAACTCTGTCATCACAGCACAAAAGCAGCCATAGATCTCATGCAAGCAAATGGGCAGGGTCGTGTTCCCATAAAACTATGGACAGAAACAGGGGAAGGGTGAGTCAGCCTACAGGCTGTAGCAGGCAGATCCTTGTGTTGAGGAAAAGTTTTCCTGTAGCCATGCCGGGAACTCAGAAAAGCTGTGAGCTTGTCTCAGAAGAGGTCACGGTGGTCCCTGAAGGGGCCGTCTCAGTGCAGCAGTGATGACGAGAGCAGAGGACAGGAAACCAGAGCTGGGGACGGTGAGGACATGGAGGCCGCAGGAGGAGCCAGTGCCGGTCACAGGAACAGAGGGCACGGCGTGCTGGATGGGGAGAAACGCTAGAAGCAGCACACCAGCATGGGAGAGTGGCGAAGAGGGGCAGAAAGAAAGCAGCCACGCGCACAGGGACACGACTGCTCTCAGACCACGAACAGAACAGAGAACAGCAATGGCTTCTGCTACCAAACGGTGGGCTGCTTTGGAAGAATGGTGCTACCCGGTATCTTATTTCCAGAAACTCTATGAAGACAGACTTACGAGAAATTCATTAGTCTCAACTTTAGGCATAACTGCAAGCAATAAAAGGATTTTTTTCAGGACTGTCTCTTGAACATCAGCACAATGAGCAAATAAAGCATAAAAATCCAAAAGGAACTGGTGTTTTAGAGGAACAGAACAAGAAAGTAATTTTGAACGGATGTCTGTTATTATATCTTTTGATATTTTAAGCAACAGAAAGGCCTGAAAGAGAAGGACTCCTGAAGTTGATCTCAGGCCATTTCTAGACCCTGGGGATGTGACTGTGCGTGGCAGGAAAATAGGTCTGAAAATGGACTCAAAGATTGCACTGTGCTTAATCAATATTGATGAAGGTGATTACATAAGTCCTCCAAAACGCTCTCCTGGAAAATTACATGTACATTTTCTTTGTTGCTCTTGGTTTAAGTTTAGGCGGCAGATATGAAAATAAAAACCAGAATAGCTTGTAACTGACTCCAATAAAATCTAAAGGAAAAATTCAGTAGATGACTTCTGATGCTCCAACATGACCTTCTGTTTCCTCAAACAGGTAGGTACCTAAGCTGTCAGCCCAGGGACGTGAGTGAATAAACACTGATTGGCTTTGGACTAATGGATATTGGTCCTAATCCATTACTGCTGGATTCAGGGGTGAATTCAGGACAGCACTTTTTGACATTTGAGATTTATTTTGTCATTAGGGATGAAACATCATACAAGGGCTCCGCAACACAAACTGTCAGAAGGACACTTGGGTATTTCAGGGAAAGTCACCCAAATATTCAAGTGCTGATCCACAGTATTGAAGCTATTATTTACTGGCTGATTATTCTTATTATTATTATAAATGATTTGTGTTTAGCATGAGAAGTCAGCCATCTGCTGCTCACATTAGGAAGGAAAAAAATGTGATCACTTTGAGAGTAAGAAAAAAGTAGGAATTTTAGTCAATTACTGTATAATGGTTCAAAAACAGAACAAAGTCAAAGAACGTTGAATCCATTTTATTTTCTTCTCTAGATAAGGCATGTTAAAAATTGACCTATCCCCCATCCCTCAATCTCTCTTTTTTAAATTAATTATTTTAATTGGAGACTAATTACTTTACAATATTGTGATGGTTTCTGCCGTACATTGACATGAATCAGCATACATGTGTCCCCCATCCCTCTGGGTCATCCCGAATCCCCCTCCCACCTCCCTCCTCATCCCATCCCTCTGGGTCATCCCAGTACACTGGCTTTGAGTGCCCTGTTTCATGCATCAAACTTGGACTGGTCATCTGTTTCACATATGGTAATATACATGTTTCAATGCTATTCTCTCAGATTGTCCAAAACTCTGTTCTTTATATCTGTGTCTCTTTTGCTGTCTCACATATAGGGTTGTCGTTGCCATTTTTCTAAATTCCATATTTAAATGCCTTGTAGTCATTCTTCTCTTTGTACCCTTGTCCACCTAACTTTCCCTGAAATAACCTTCTCTTGCCTCTCATCCAAATCCTGTACCTTGCACTCTGCCTACACATTCTTTGTAAGGATGCCCCAAACTAGTTTTCATGAGTAACTTCTGTAAATTCTCACCCACATTATGAATTGTATTCTTTTGTCAGTATTTCATGTGCCTCAGTCTTATCTCTAGAACTAATCTGCAATTTGAGTCCTGCTAGGTATCAAATCTTCCAGCATCTCATTCTGAAACTGCATGAGACTATATTGTTCTAGGCACATTAAATAATCAGCAAAATCTAGTTAATTTCATTTGAGTTTAACATAGGTCTAATTGAGAACCAAGTATCTCTCACATACAGCTGTGCAATTGATGAAACTAATGTAAATCTGGAATTCTAACCACAAGATCTTGAGTGTCCCAAGAAAATGTGGTAAATGGCATACTTGAGAGCTTTTTCTGGAAGAGTGATCCCTAAATGTACATACAGAGAGCAGGTTTCATGAGAAAGTTTCCACTAGCCTATAATAAAGGAGAAAAATTAGGAAAATAATATGTCTTTTTCATTAATTTATTCAACTTAAAGGAAGGTCATATATTCTAAGCATAATCCATCCTGTTACTTTGATTGAACGTGTCTTTTGTTTTATGAAGTGGTATGAGTAGAATGAGTAATATGTGCTGTTGCAATTATTTTTTAAATGACCTTCTCTAGTAAAGTGAAAAGTTGCTTTCTCTATGTCAATCCACCTATTTTAAATTTTACTTCAAAATCTAAAAGACAGGGAGCCACTAGTATAAAACTTGAAATAGTGAGAACAATATTTTGGACATATTGCACTCTGAAAAAAGGCTAGTGGAAGAAAATTAGTTTACTAAGCCAGGGCTCATGAAATGAATGTCTAACATGGAACAGAATAGGGAGGTCTCCTTCGTGCACGTGAGATGATCGATCACACGAGGTGACCAGAAGTCCTCAACATTCTTCCCATCAGGAGGTGAAGTCTATGCTGCCTCTTCTTGATCCTGGGTAACCACTTGACCAACAGAATATGACAAGTTATGCTGTGTGACTTCCAATATCGGATCATAAAGGTCACGTAGCTTCCACCTTGCTCACTAGAACACTCACTCTTGGACTTGTGAGGTACCATCTAAGAAGTCTGACTCCCTTGAGAATGCCATGCTGGAGCAGTCACAGACAGGTGCCATCCTCCACAGACCCAGCTGAGCCCTGGCAGGATGGCAGCCATCTGGGACCCTCCAGAACAGTCCGTCTGCCAGCTAAATACCACTGAGTAACCTCTGATGGTACCCCGAAGAACAGAAGGATCTCCCAGCCACCCCAGTCCAAATTCCTAACTTGTGAAAACATGAGATATAATAAAATGGGTTCTGTTTAAAGCTACTAAGTTTGGGGGTAGTTTGTTACACAATAACACATATCTGGAATGGTGTGTTCCCACATTTAAAGAGTGTTTTAAAACACTTTTAAAAACATCTCATTCACTGAGATACTTAGATTATAAGGAGTATAGTATTAAGGATCATAAATATTTCTCCACTTTCAGTTTGAGGGGGATCAAAATGGTTTAATTGTTAATAATGCTTTCAGTACTGCAAATCGTTTCAAAAGAAGAACATAATATGCACATCCAATAAAGCATTCCCGTTCCTCTGTTTAATTCCAGTGGTGAATGGTGAGGGGTGGCGGGGGGGAAGAAACAAGCTAGAACGTTCTCTGTCTTCCTGTCAAGTCTTTTCCTAGAAAATTCCAGGAAGGATTTTTCTGGCGGTTTTATTTTGTTTTGATGAGTGGGTTTTCAAAGTAGGAGAAAGAGAGAAATTAAGTAAATGGGGAGCAGGAATGAAGAACAGGGTGTTTTATGGGTGGTGGTGGTCGTGGGTGATTTGGTTCTAGGGTGGGAGACTTGACCATGACTACAAGGAGGGAAAACAGGGAAAGAGCACTTTCTCCCCAAGGAAGTATATTAAATAGCTCCTAGCAGCAGCAGCAGCAGGAAGCACAAGGACCTAAATTCCACATCCTCTGGGGCATGCCCGCCGCACTGTGGCACATTAATAAAGCTCAGGGGCAGGATGGAAGAGAATCGCAGCTCTCCTCTGGGAATGGGATAGCAGATTCACTTCCATAGTTTTTTCTGCACAACCACCCTCCCTCAAACTGAGACCCTCCAGGATCCTCCTATTTTCCTATCTTGAGACCCTGCAATATGTTACATCAGTGATCACTTAAATCTCACAGCACAAATAAGACTAAACGTGTTAAACTTTGACTCTTTGGGAGAGTGGGGAGGGGTGGGGGAAAAGGCCATCCTGCACACAGGGCTGTCACAAATAACAAGCTGCTCCTTGGGGCCAGGCTGGGGCCTCCCAGCTGTGTGTGAAGATAAGCAGAGCAGTGTTGCATCAGGGATCTGAGGGACTGGCACCATATTCCTGCTGATTCAGACCTCAGGATGACGCCATCACCCACCCACCTGCGACCCCACCCATCCCAATGGAGAGATGCTTACAAAGGTTCAGGACTGTTGTCAGATAAACTTGACAGAGTTTGACTGTTGCCTTTATTATTAATTCCAACTCTTTCTCTCTCAGTGGCCCAAACACTGAGTTTCCTAAAGAGAAGGACTCATTAAACTTCTGGGTTGTATTGAAAAGTTCCAAAGTCAGCTTTTTAAAATAATACATACTATGCAGGGATTTCCCAGGTGGTGCTAGTGGTAAAAAATCCACCTGCCAATGCGGGAGATGCAAGAGACCTGGGTCAGGAAGATCCCCTGGAGAAAGAATTGGCCACTCACTCCAGTATTCTTGCCTGGGAAATTCCACAGACAGAAGAGCTGTCCATGGCTACAGTCCATGGGGCTGTAAAGAGTCAGACACAACTGAGCACACACAGACGTAGACACATGCAGGCTTTAGGTCTTAATTGTTTAGCAACACAAAATACAATTGTAGATCATTTTTCTAAAGCACAGAACACTCAGGATTAGAGTTAAGAGTATCACATCAGTAAATCAAGTCCCATGGTAATAGGGAAGAACAAATCTGACTCATATTAGATCTGTTTCTTTTACTTTAAGCTTTGTTTTATTGCTTTTGCTTTGAGGTAAGCATGTTACCTTTAGCCTGAAATATAAGGGACAGGCCATTTTCAAGGCTCTGACCTTTAAGGGTATAGGGTATAACACTTCTCCATTCACAAAGAGATAAAAGTTGCAGAACAGAGAATAACATTTGTCTTGCTGGAGGTTTACAGGAATATGGGGACTGGACCTATGTGGACAGCTGCAAGAAAGAGAATTCCAACACCACGAAGTCTGAAACAACCAATCACACCCCCTCCCCTTTTAGTATGAAAGAAACATGAATTCTGACATGGGTAAGATGGTTCTCTAGGACATTAGTCCACCACCTTCTTGGATTTGGGGCTTCCTGAAGAAAGTCACTATTTGTTGTCTCAACACCTTATCTCCAAATTAATGGTCTGTTGTGTGGAAAGCAGAATGAATTTGGACTCAGTAATACCAGAAGCCAAGTTTTCTAGAAGGTAGGGGAAACTTTTAATACTATTTAACTCTTTCATGTTAGATCCAATTTTTCCTCTGCACTTCAACAATTGTGACTGTCATGAATATCTGAACATTCACAAGTATATTCAGTGTCAATTTTTCATATATATGTATATATATACATATATATGTACACACACACACACACACATATATATTCCCTCCTACTTTAAAGGATAAATTCTCTTTTTTACTTTATTATATCTAATCCCTGGGTCATGTGAGTAAAACCTAGTCATGGTCAGATTTCCTTTTGCTTTATAACAAAGAATAACAGGAGATTACAATTTATGTTTTAGGTATCTAACTGTACTTAGACAGACTAACATAGACAGCATATTAAAAAGCAGAGACATTACTTTGCCAACCAAAGTTCATCTAGTCAAAGCTACGGTTTTTCCAGTAGTCATTATGGATGTGAGAGTTGGACTATGAAGAAAACTGAGTGCTGAAGAATTGATGCTTTTGAACTGTGGTGTTGGAGAAGACTCTTGAGAGTCCCTTGGACTGCAAGGAGATCCAACCAGTCCATCCTAAAGAAAATCAGTCCTGAATACTCATTGGAAGGATTGATGGTGAAGCTGAAACTCTAATACTCTGGCCACCTGATGCGAAGAACTGACTCATCTGAAAAGATCCTGATGCTGGGAAAGATTGAAGGCAGAAGAAGAAGGGGACGACAGAGGATGAGATGGTTGGATGGCATCACCGACTCGAAGGACATGAGTTTGAGAAAGCTCCAGGAGTTGGTGATGGTCAGGGAAGCCTGGCGTGCTGCAGTCCATGGGGTTGCAAAGAGTCTGACACGAATGAGCGACTCAAATGAACTGAACTGTCCTTGGCAAACTGCAGCCTGTAGGGGGAGGCAAAGACTCTCCCTCATTTCACTCAGCAAGGAAGAGCTCTGATTCTGTGAAGGACAAAATGAAAACTTCAGAGACTTAAAAATGAGGCCATGTGCTGGGTGGAAAATGATCCCTTTATTTGGACCATCTCTCTTCTGTGGAGTGTTTTACCTTGTATCATCCGCGGCTCCCACAGCCCCACTGCCCTCCTCTCTCCCCCCTTCTCTCTCCCCCCTTCTCCAGCTTCTCTCAAGAGCTGTGAGATTTTACCTTGCTTGGAAGCCACAGCCTAGTGATTTCATGGATGCAAGTAGAAAACGTAAGGCTCCTAGGTCTGACACAGAGGACACTCACACTCCCAGCAACAGCACAGTGAGCGTGTGCGCTGACCAGGAAGGAATGGAGCAGGCAGCTACAGCCTACCTCTAGCCTTAGTGTTGTGCTACATGAGGAGCAGCCCAGCTCAGGGAAGGAGCCCACATCCACATTTGGAGACCGGGCTTCCCTGGGGGCTCAGTGGTAAAGAATCCACCTGCCAGTGCTGGAGACGTGGGTTTGATCTTTAGGTGGGAAAGATCCCCTGGAGAAGGAAATGGCAATCCACTCCAGTATTCCTGCTTGGGAAACCCCATGGACAGAGGAGCCTGGTGGGTTATAGCCCATGGGGTCACAAAGAGTTGGACATGACTCAGCAACCAAACAACAACAAATCAAGAGTGTACAGGTCTATAGCAGGGGTAGACAGACTATGTTCTTGTAGAGCAAGGAATGGTGAGTTAAGAATTTTTTTTTTTTTACATTGAAAAAGGGTTATAATAAAGAAGAATATGTAACAGAAACTATGAAAGTGAAAGTTGCTCAGTCGTGTTCGACTCTTTGCTACCCCAAGGACTGTATAGTCCATGGACTTCTCCAGGCCAGAATACTGGAGTGGGTAGCCTTTCCCTTCTCCAGTGGATCTTCCCAACCCAGGGATCAAACCCAGGTCTCCTGCATTGCAGGCAGATTCTTTACCAGCTGAGCCACAAGGGAAGCCCCCAAAGCCTAGCGTATTTACTGTCTGGCCCTTCACAGAAAAAGTTTGCTGACCCTGGTCTATAGCATCCTCTGTGCTTAGGGACTTATGGGGCTGCAGGTGGCAGGATGGCAAACAGAGGATTTAGGGCTCCTCCGTCTCACCCCTCTTCCTTTCCATCAGAGCTACAAAAGGCAGGCCTAGTGGAGCAAGTGTGTTATGAAATTATCTTGGTCTTTCACTATTACCTCCCATCTCCGACATCCCCAGCGGCAGAAGGACTTCATAAGGAGAGACCGAGATGAAGGCTCACTGTTGCATCAACATTTGCGCGGGCAAGGGTTTTCTGACCAGCATGCTGCTGGTGTGGTTGTTTTCTAACAGCTACCGCCCAGCCCTCCAGAGGACGTCTCAGACTCTCTTGGGAAACCTCTTCTTTCCTACCAACCAAAATATTTCTCCACAAACCAACACCACTCTTTCACCAGCCTAGTCATCTCATTATCTGGAAACCTGATTCACCTGATACCTTCTTTCTTAAGTCCCTGGAGCTCCATGTGCTGTGGTCATCAGGACAGGTTTCCAAGCAGTATCAGCATCATCTGGTAGCTTTTCGGTAAGTGGATCCACAAAAAGGGACTGATTACGAACACTATTATCACCAGCCTTCAGTCAGCACAGGGTTTACCTAAACTCTGGCTTATTGGGTGATGGTTTGATACAGGTGATGGATTCCCCTGCTGCTATTGAGGGGCTTATCTGTTTTGTTCTATCTTCTTTGATCCAGCAGTTCTCTCAGCTTAAGAAACAAAATCCTAACTGACAAGCCTGGAATAAAATACATCTATTTAAGTTTTTGTAAAACCCTTAATCCTAGTCTGTCACCACCCTGCCACACTTTTTAGCCAACAGCTAAGACAGGTCTTCTGAAAATTACGTCAAGTTGAAATGCTAAGTACAGAGCACAGTCACAGAGATCTGGGCCAATCTCGTCACACCAGTAAATTGGAATGACAACCATCATATTGCCAAGTAAGTCTGGGAATCAGGATGCTTCTAAATGGAACCACTAGCTGAATCTGGCCACCTACTAACCAGACACCTTTCCTGCATTAATTCATTTTTAATGTACATTCAGAGTTCTCCCTTAAACAGTATGATGGGACAACTCTTCATCTTTCATCTACCTCGTGCAATAAAATGGACTTTATGTTTCTCTTTCGTTAAGTTTTTCTTTCACACAGTTACTAGAACTGACATGAGAACCCTATGAAGTCAGAAGGAGTTTAAATAACAGTTCATTAATTAATAGTGAAAAACAGGGGGAAGCTTGCTAGAGTACTTTCTACTTCAATAGCACCAAAAAGGTTTCTCAAGATTTACATCCCACCAGAAGAATTACTGAAGCACTGATGCCTAGAGGGCAGACTCAGTCACAAAGGAGCAGAACAGGGGATTTCTCTTCCGGGTTAAATTTGTTACTGGAGCAGCCCCGGAACATCTTTTCAGAACTACTAAAACCCCCAGGAAGCTCTTCCATCAGGAAGCTCCCATGAGCCTCTTATCCTTCTCCATCAGAGGGCAGACAGACTGAAAACCACAATCACAGAAAACTAACCAAACTAATCACATGGGCCACAGCCTTGTCTAACTCAATGAAACTATGAGCAGTGCTGTGTAGGGCCACCCAAGACGGGTGGGTCATGGTGGAGAGTTCTGACAAAAATGTGGTCCACTGGAGAAGGGAATGGCAAACCACCTCAGTATTCTTGCCTTGAGAACCCCATGAACAGTATGAAAAGGCAAAATGATAGGATACTGAAAGGTGAACTCCCCAGGTTGGTAGGTGCCCAATATGCTACTGGAGATTAGTGGACAATTAACTCCAGAAAGAATGAAGGGATGGAGCCAAAGCAAAAACAATACCCAGCTGTGGATATGACTGGTGGTGGAAGCAAGGTCTGATGCTGTAAAAAGCAATATTGCATAGGAACCTGGAATGTTAGGTCTATGTTGCTGCTGCTAAGTCGCTTCAGTCGTGTCCGACTCTGTGTGACCCCAGAGATGGCAGCCCACGAGTCCCCACCCTCCCCCTCCCCCACCGCCCCTGGGATTCTCCAGGCAAGAACACTGGAGTGGGTTGCCATTTCCTTCCCCAGTGCATGAAAGCGAAAAGTGAAAGTGAAGTCGCTGAATCAAGGCAAATTAGAAGTGGTCAAACAGGAAACGGCAAGAGTGAACGTCGACATTTTAGGAATCAGCAAACTAAAATGGACTGGAATGGGTGAATTTAACTCAGATGACCATGATATCTACTACTGAGGGCAAGAATCCCTTAGAAGAAATGGAGTAGCCATCATAGTCAACAAAAGAGTCCAAAATGCAGTTCAGTTCTGTTCAGCTCCTCAGTCGTGTCTGACTCTTTGCAATCCCATGAACTGCCGCATGCCAGGCCTCCCTGTCTGTCACCAACTCCTGCAGTTTACTCAAACTCATGTCCACTGAGTTGGTGATGCCATCTAACCATCTCATCCTCTGTCATCCCCTTCTCCTCCTGCCTTCAATCTTTCCCAACATCAGGGTTTTTTCAAATGAGTCAGCTCTTCACATCAGTTCAGTTCAGTCGCTCAGTCGTGTCCAAATCTTTGTAACCCTATGAACTGCAGCACGCCAGGCCTCCCTGTCCATCACCAACTCCTGGAGTCCACCCAAACCCATGTCCATTGAGTCGGTGATGCCAACCAACCATCTCATCCTCTGTCATCCCCTTATCCTCCTGCCCTCAATCTTTCCCAGCATCAGGGTATTTTCAAATTAATCAACTCTGCATCAGGTGGCCAAAGTATTTGAGTTTCAGCTACAACATCAGTCCTTGTAATGGACACTCAGGACTTATCTCCTTTAGGATGGACTGGTTGGACTTCCTTGCAGTCCAAGGGACTCTCAAGAGTCTTCTCCAACACCACAGTTCAAAAGTATCAATTCTTCAGTGCTCAGCTTTCTTTATACTCCAACTCTCACATCCATACGTGACCACTGGTAAACCGTAGCCTTGACTAAATGGACCTTTGTTGACAAAGTAATGTCTCTGCTTTTTAATATGCTGTCTGGCTTGGTCATAACTTTCTTTCCAAGGAGTAAGCGTCTATTAATTTCATGGCTGTAGTCACCATCTTCAGTGATTTTGGAGCCCACAAAAATAAAGTCTGTCACTGTTTCCCCATCTATTTGCCATGAAGTGATGGGACTGGATGCAATGATATTAATCTTCTGAATATTCAGCTTTAAGCCAACTTTTTCACTCTCCTCTTTCACTTTCATCAAGAGGCTCTTTAGTTCCTCTTCCCTCTCTGCCATAAGGATGGTATCATCTGCATATCTGAGGTTATTGATATTTCTCCCAGAAATCTTGATTTCAGCTTGTGCTTCATCCAGCCCAGCGTTTCTCATGATGTACTCTGCATATAAGTTAAATAACCAGGGTGACAATAAACAGCCTTGATGTACTTCTTTTCCTATTTGGAACCAGTCATTGTTCCATGTCCAGTACTTGGATGCAATCTCAAAAACAACAGAATGATCTCTGTTCGTTTCCAAGGCAAACTATTCAACATTATGGTAATCCAAGTCTATGCTCCAACCAGTATGCTGAAGAAGCTGAAATTGAATGGTTCTATGAAAACCTACAAGACCTTCTAGAACTAACACCCAAAAATGATGCCCTTTTCATTACAGGGGACTGGAATGGAAAAGTAGGAAGTCAACAAACATCTGGAGTAACAGGCAAAGCTGGCCTTGGAGTACAGAATGAAGCAGGGCAAAGGCTAACAGAATTTTGCCAAGAGAACACACTGGTCATAGCAAATGAACATAGCAAACTCTCTTCCAACAACACAAGAGAAGACTCTACACATGGACATCACCAGATGGCGAATACTGAAATCAGATTGATTATATTCTTTGCAGCCAAAGGTAGAGAAGCTCTATATAGTCAGCAAAAACAAGACCTAGAGCTGACTGGCTCAGATCATGAACTCCTTATTGCCAAATTCACACTTAAATTGAAGAAAGTAGGGAAAACCACTAGACCATTCAGGTATGACCTAAATCAAATCCCTTATGATTATACAGTGGAAGTGAGAAATAGATTTAAGGGACTAGACCTGATAGACAGAGTGCCTGATGAACTATGGACAGAGATTTGTGACATTGTACAGGAGACAGGGATCAAGACCATCCCCATGGAAACGAAATGCAAAAAAACAAAATGGCTGTCTGAGGAGGCCTTACAAATAGCTGTGAAAAGAAGAGAAGGGAAAAGCAAAGGATAAAAGGAAAGTTATGCCCATTTGAATGCAGAGTTCCAAAGAATAGCAAGGAGGGATAAGAAAGCCTTCCTCAGTAATCAGTGCAAAGAAATAGAGGAAAACAACAGAACGGGAAAGACTAGAGATCTCTTCAAGAAAATTAGAGATACCAAGGGAACATTTCATGCAAAGATGGGCGCAATAAAGGACAGAAATGGTATGGACCTAACAGAAGCAAAAGATATTAAGAAGAGGTGGCAAGAATACACAGACAACCTATATAAAAAATATCTTCATGACCCAGATAATCACTATGGTGTGATCACTCACCTAGAGCCAGACATCCTGGAATGCAAAGTCAAGTGGGCCTTAGAAAGCATCTCTACAAACAAAGCTAGTGGAGGTGATGGAATTCCAGTTGAGTTATTTCAAATCCTGAAATATGATGCTGTGAAAGTGCTACAGTCAATATGCCAACAAATTTGGAAAACTCAGCAGTGGCCACAGGACTGGAAAAGGTCAGTTTTCATTCCAATCCCAAAGAAAGGCAATGCCAAAGAATGCTCAGACTACTGCACAATTGCACTCATCTCATACGCTAGTAAAGTAATGCTCAAAATTCTCCAAGCCAGGCTTCAACAGTATGTGAACCGTGAACGTCCAGATTTTCAAGCTGGTTTTAGAAAAGGCAGAGGAACCAGAGTTCAAATTGCCAACATTCACTGGATCATCAAAAAACCAAGAGAGTTCCAGAAAAACATCTATTTCTGCTTTATATGCCAAAGCCTTTGACTGTGTGGATCACCACAAACAGTGGAAAATTCTTAAAGAGATGGCAATACCAGACCACCTGACCTGCCTCTTGAGAAATCTGTGTGCAGGTCAAGAAGCAACAGAACTGGACATGGAACAACAGACTGGTACCAAATAGGAAAAGGAGTAAGTCAAAGCTTTATATTGTCACTCTGGTTATTTAACGTATATGCAGAGTACATCATGTGAAATGCCAGGCTGGATGAAGCACAAGCTGGAATCAAGATTGCTGGGAGAAATATCAATAACCTCACATATCAGATGACACCACCCTTATAGCAGAAAGTGAAAAAGAACTAAAGAGCCTCTTGATGAAAGTGAAAGAGGAGAGTGAAAAAGTTGGCTTAAAGCTCAACATTCAGAAAACAATGATCATGGCATCTAGTCCCAACACTTCATGGCAAATAGATGGGGAAACAGTGGCTGACTTTATTTTTCTGGTCTCCAAAATCACTGAAGATGGTGACTGAGCCATGAAATTAATAGATGCTTACTCCTTGGAAGAAAAGTTATGACCAACCTAGACAGCATATTAAAAAGCAGAGATATTACTTTGCCAACAAAGGTCCACCAAGTCAAGGCTATGGTTTTTCCAGTAGTCATGTATGGATGTGAGAGTTGGACTATGAAGAAAGCTGAGGGCTGAAGAATTGATGCTTTTGAACTGTGGTGTTGGAGAAGACTCTTGAGAGTCCCTTGGACTGCAAGGAGATCCAACCAGTCCATCCTAAAGGAAATCAGTCCTGAATATTCATTTGAAGGACTGATGCTGAAGCTGAAACTCTAATACTTTGGCCACCTGATGTGAAGAACTGACTCACTGGAAAAGACCCTGATGCTGGGAAAGATTGAAGGCGGGAGGAGAAGGGGCGACAGAGGATGAGATGGTTGGATGGCATCACCGACTTAATGGACATGAGTTTGAGTAAACTCCAGGAGTTGGTGATGAACAGGGAGGCCTGGCGTGCTGCGGTCCATGGGGTTGCAAAGATTTAGACACGACTGAGCGACTAAACTGAACTGAACTGAACTGAAAACCCCCAGAGCCAACATATTTTCAGGAGAGGGAGATTGTTTTATATTTTATGAGACAATCTATTGAGAACCATTGTTCTCTGAACTTTACAGTGCCCACTTATTAGAATATAATTTAGGAGAGAGAGAGGTGAGGTCTGACGAGAAAGGGAAGATATATTCACCCTAGGACACCAAGAAAGCAAGGAAGTGGTTTGCAGAGTGAGTGGGCTTAAGAAATAATGGGAAGAGAAACAGCCACCTCCTAGGGCGGACCTGTGGATGAGCACTAGGCTTTGGCCAGAGAAATCTGTTAGCCTCCACAACACCAAAGGAGATGAGGAATTCAGGAATACATTTTTACATAATTACTTTTTATGGATATAGAACACATGAGCATTTCTAACATTTTATGGACTCTTCTACACTTCCTGCTTTTTTTGCCCGTCTGCTTTTGTTTCTGGCCAATGTGATTACAGGAGTTTTAACCATTATTGATGACCTGTATCCAAGGTGAGAATAGGACCCGGGGTGAGTAGTTGTGGTAGCCAGGAGGGGGTCTGGTAGTTGGGTAAGCAAGGGGGTGAGTCTGCTAAAGCAGGGGGTTTCAGGGCCATGGGATGTAGAGTCCTGGAGGTCAGGGGGAGCCAAAAAAGGTTGCACTGGCAGGAACCCTCTAGTGAAGGGCAGTCAGATCTAGGAGTAAGAACTCTGAGCCCAAGGATTTTGATTCTACCTAGAAGAAACCCATGATTCATATGCAGGGTCAGGAAGCCCAGGGGCACTGGGAGCATTTACACATGAAACTCAGGGACTCTTTTACCAATATGGCCTACCAGACTTATTGCCATCCATTTCGAGCAGAAAGCAATTAGAGGAGATGTAATGGGTGGATGACATCACTGACTCAATGGACATGAATTTGAGCAAACTCCAGGAGATGGTAAAGGACAAGGAAGCCTGGAGTGCTGCCGTCCACGGGATCACAAAGAGTCAGACACAGCTTAACTACTGAACAACAACATATCACCATCATGTGAATTTTAAGAAAGGGTCTGGACACCATGAATGTGGATTCCATGGATTCTGCCTCAAACGTAAAGGCGGTTTTCTCTGTCCCACAGTGACTTATTTTTCCTCTATCATTTTAGAACCCAAAAGTGGTGTGAAGTGCATTGTCTAGGTTAGGATTTTTTTTTTTTAAGCCTAGGAATGACTCAGTCAGTAAAGACTGACTCCAACTCCTGGGCCTAAAGACTCTTCACCACCAGCCACTCAATGGAGGACTGCATGCCTTCTAGCCAGGTGACACTTATTAGTCATGTGATCTTGGAGAGACTAATTAAACCTATCTGGGCATCAGTTTCATTGTCTGTAAAACAGGGATAATAATACATTCTTCACTGGGTTACTAATAAGATAAAATCATGTAAATCTTATAAACTCCTCAGAATGATTTCTGGTGCATAGTAAAACCTATGGCATCTGGTACCATCACTTTATGGCAGATAGATGGGGAGAAAGTGGAAACAGTGACAGGTTTTTATTTTCTTGGGCTCCAAAATTATTGCAGATGGTGACTGCAGCCATGAAATTAAAAGATACTTGCTTCTTGGAAGAAAAGCTATGACAAACCTAGACAGTATATTAAAAAGCAGAGACATCACTTTGCCAACAAAGATTTGTGTAGTCAAAGTTATGATTTTTACAGTAGTCAAGTTAGACATGAGAGTTGGACCATAAAAAAGGCTGACCACCAAAGAATTGATGCTTTAGAACTGTGGTGCTAGAGAAGACTCTTGAGAGTCCCTTAGACAGTAAGGAGATCAAACCAGTCAATCCTAAAGGAAATCAACCCTGAATATTCAGTGGAAGGACTGATGCTGAAGCTCCAATACTTTGGCCACTTGATATGAAGAACTGACTCATTTGAAAAGACCCTGATGCTGGGAAAGGTTGAGGGCAGGAGGAGAAGGAGATGACAGAGGATGAGATGTTTGGATGGCATCATCGATTCAATGGACATGAGTTTGAGCAAGCTCCCAACAACTATTGGGACATGGTGAAGGACAGGGAAGCCTGGGGTGCTGCAGTCCATGGGGTCACAAAGAGTTGGACAGGACTTATCGACTCAACAGCAACAACAAAACCTATGCAAGTATTCGCCACTATTATTATCTGGGTTTTCCCACTTGGAAAGACAAGTTAATGCTGTCTTCTTCTAGCTCACAGAAACAATATGAATGCATGCACTCAACTTTGCAAGTCGTGGCAACTTGGGGCTTTTCCCTTTACACTAATCAGTCACATTCAAGGCCACCAAGACACAAGGTCTAGGAGGATATAGAGGTGGAAAGGACATGAGATATAGAGTCAAATTACTCATTTTCCAGATGAAAAACTTAGCCCAAAGTTGATGGTCTTAAAGTTAGTTTGGTAACAGGACTAGAATTCCATAAAGTAAACTTGCTAGGTTCTGAAGGTACAGGTTCACATGCCTACTGTGTCAGTATTACCATTGTTTATTTGGTAATAAAACAGACTGATCCCCAGTCTGTTTTTCTTTTCAGTAATATGATCAACTGTGAAAATATCTAAAGCTCTGCAGAAGAGGTTACATGTAATTATGGGCTTCCCAAGTAGCACTAGTGGTGATGACTATACTTACCAATGCAGGAGATGAAGGAGATGCAAGAGACAGGAGTTCAACTCCTGGGTCAGGAGGATCCCCTGGAGTAGGGAATGGCAACCCTCGAGTATTCTTGCCTGGAGAAGTCCATGGACAGAGGAGCCTGAAAGGCTGCAGTCTAGGGAGCCACAAAGAGTCAGACACGCCTGAGTGACTAAGCACACACACAGGGCTGGCTGAGGGCTGGGCCTGACGGTACTGCACAACTCATTCACGTGCCTTAACTTCCTTCCAGTGTTCTAATTTTGCATCATGTACATCAAGTAGAGAGACTTCCTGTGTCACGGAACTTCAGGCCCAAGCATGTCCTTTTAGAAAAACCTTTTGATTGGCAAACTTGACTCTTGATTATTGAACCCTATATAAGTGGGCCAAGAGCTCTGCTGCAGAAAGCTTGGCCAGTGGTGTCCAAAACAATGAGTCTGTTGAACAATCAGGGCTCTGTTGTTAGTGTAAATCCAAAAGATCTCTGCCATCTTTTGGAAGGAACATAAATGGGGCCCCCCACACTGCCACATTCCAAAACTTGAAAGTGAGGGGCAAGTAACCAATGAAGCATTTTCTGAGACAGCATTTAATAGGTGCAGCTGTCTAATGGTTGGACCCCACCTCATAGATACCTGCAGGATTGACTTACCATAAGATCAAATGATGACTCCACAAAGGTGCCTTTTATTTTAACTTGTTGCAAGCTCCATTCCTTCTATTACCTTACAATCAGATCTGGGCTAAGTAAAGAGATTTAACTACTCAAATACGGGTTTGTTGGTTCTAATTACAAACTTGCAATTAAGAAACCCAGTTTCCACTTTCTTCCTCTTCCCTGACTTTAAAAGACTTTGGAATCGCCTCAGGTGCCACAGTGCAGGGATGTGGAACACTGTTGGGCCACCTGTGAGGTCAAATGATAAAAATTTCCTTTACTTTGAAAAAAAAAAAAATGCCCAAAGCTCTTACCCCTGAGGGTATTCACACCCTTATCACTTATCTTCATTTCTATTCTGGGCCTGATATGAACCCAAGATACCGCAGGGCAGAAACAATATCAGGAGACTCAGGGAGAACAGTGGGCTTGAGGCCCTGGGATTAGCTAGGGACAGGTAGAAAAGATTTTAGGTTACCAACCCCCCACCCCAGTCCCCCAATCTTCCTTTCTGATCCTTGGCGCATCTCTGCATAGCGCTCACTCTCCTGGTCTGGGCGTGCAGAACAGCTTCTACTCTGATCGGGATTCCCTTCTGCTTTCTACCCAAGAGTCTGCCCTGCTGCCCATCCCCCTGCCCCCAGGCTCAGCGCAGCTGCTCCCAGTTCTGGAACCTACTCAGCTACTGACGTGGTCTTTCTGAGTTTGGTCTTAAGAAAAACCAAACAAATCAAAAAACCCCAGCTTGACAGATACTACTCATGCTATTCAGCAATAAATAGGAACATATGATTAAAACATGAAACCACTGATGATGGGCATTACTGCTGGGGAGGGGATCAATCTCAAAAAGTTACAGACTGGAAGATTCCCTTTCTAAAATGTTCTCAAAATGGCATCATCACAGAGACGGAGCACAGTGGTTGCCGGGGTTAAGGGTTAGGGAGATGTGTGGCTATAAAGGATGTAGAGGAGTAACGTGAGGTGATTTCTTTGTGGTGATGAAACAGGTCTGGACCCTGATTGTGTGGGGAGGCTATATAAATCCATATATGTAATAAAATTTCTTAGTGCGTGCTAAGTTGCTTCAGTCATGTCTGACTCTTTGTGACCCTACGGACTGTAGCCTGCCAGGCTCCTCTGCAATGGGATTTTCCAGGCAAGAATATTGGAGTGGGTTGCTGTGCCCTCCTGCAGGGAATCTTCCCGACCCAGGGATCGAACCTGCATCTCTTACGTCTCCTGCATTGGCAGGCAGGTTCTTTCCCACTAGCACGACCTGGGAAGCCCAAATTTCGTAGAACTATCCCCAATTCTCCCCTATCCCACCACTACCAAAAAAGAGAGAGAGAGATGTTTAAAAAAAAATGAAGAAATCCAAAAAAAGTCTGTCTCTGAGTTAATATCACACCAATGTCAATTTCCTTATATATATTAAGGTTTTGTAAGATATTATCCTTGAGACAGGCTGGGTGAAGGGTAAACAGGAACTCCATGTACTATTTGTACTATTTTTGCAACTTCTTACAAGTCTTAAACTATTTAAAAAACATATATACAACTCAATTGTAAGGTCATGAGTTCTAGCCCCAGCAACAGCACATCCCAAGAAAGGACAAAAAAAGACATGCAGAATGTCAAAATCATACCTCAGTTGTGTGGCATTCTTAATGAAAATATCATATGGAATTTAGTGTCAAGTTGAAAAGCCTTGGTATTTAAAAACACAAAACAAAATGGAGTAAGTCACATAATTTAACCAATGATTTGTCTTTAGTGGCAGCAAAAGAACGGGCTCATAAAGTCAAGGTGTCACCAAACATTTTGCATTATTCCAGTCTGGTTGGCTTTTCTTCCGTCAATTATTTGCTACCACAGAGTCCTTGTTCTACAGTGCAGATCATAAATATCTTCCTGACATGAACTGCGATCCCTAACACACAGACCCTGTGTGTATCTTTCCCAACACCACCAAGCAATGAACAATTCTGGCACTGTCCACCCAGAGACAGCACCAATCCCATAGTGCTAGGTGGCTCATCTCCTGCATTTCAGACCCATATCACAGGGTTCTGCCACCTGTGCTTCTGACCAACTGGCTAGTCAGGTTCCCACAGCCCCTTCCTAGGGTCCAATTATTGTGCTAGAGGGGCTCACCAAACTCAGAGATACATTTTACTAACTAGATTTACCAGTTTATTATCAAAGGAAATTACTCAGGAACAGGCAGATGGAAGAGATGAACAAATAGGGCAAGGCATGGGAAAGGGACTAACTTTACCAAGCAAGCCAGACAATTTCCCAAGCAACCTGACATGTCTATTCTTTTTAGAAAAGAGCTTTATTGAGATATAATTCATATACAATCCAATTCTCCCATTTAGAATAGAAAATTCAATGTTTTTATTTTATTCACAGATATACACGATCATCAATACAGCAGCACATTTCATCACCAAAAAGAAACTCCATACCCTTTAGCTCTCCTCACTGGTGACCAGTAGTTTTATTTCTATATCTGTAAGTCTGTTTCTATTTTGCTAATACACAGAAGAACTATACAAAAAATATCTTCATGACCCAGAGGACCATGATGGTGTGATCACTCACCAAAGCAAGACATCCTGGAAAGCGAAGTCAAATGGGCCTTAGGAAGCATCACTATGAACAAAGCTAGTGGAGGTGATGGAATTCCAGTTGAGCTATTTCAAATCCTGAAAGATGATCCTGTGAAAGTGCTGCACTCAATATGCCAGCAAATTTGGAAAACTCAGCAGTGGCCATGGGACAGGAAAAGGTCAGTTTTCATTCCAATCCCAAAGAAAGGCAATGCCAAAGAATGTTCAAACAACCACACAATTGTATTCTTATCACACTAGCAAAGTAACGCTCAAAATTCTCCAAGCCAGGTTTTAACAGTATGTGAATTGTAAACTTCCAGATGTTCAAGCTGGTTTTAGAAAGGGCAAAGGAACCGGAGGTCATATTGCCAACATCCGTTGGACCATCAAAAAAGCAAGAGAGTTCCAGAAAAACATCTATTTCTGCTTTATTGACTATGCCAAAGCATTTGACTGTACGGATCACGACAAACTGTGGAAAATTCTTAAAGAGATGGGACTACCAGACCACCTGACGTGCCTGAGAAATCTGTATGCAGGTCAAGAAGCAACAATTAGAACCGGACATGGAACAGTGGACTGATTCTGAATTGGGAAAGGAGTACATCAAGGCTGTATATTGTCACCTTGCTTATTTAACTTAAATGCAGGGCACAACATGTGAAATGCTGGGCTGGATGAAGCACAAGCTGGAATCAAGATTGCCGGGAGAAATATCAATAACCTCAGATATGCAGATGACACCACCCTTATGGCAGAAAGCGAAGAAGAACGGAAGAGTCTCTGGATGAAAGTGAAAGAGGAGAGTGAAAACGTTGGCTTAAAGCTCAACATTCAGAAAACTAAGATCATGGCATCTGGTCCTATCACTTCATGGCAAATAGATGGGGAAACAATGGAAACAGTGACAAACTATTTTGGGGGGCTCCAAAATCACTGTGGAGGGACTGCAGCCATGAAATTAAAAGACGCTTGCTTCTTGGGAAAAAAGCTATAACAAATTTAGCAGCATGTTAAAAAGCTGAGATGTTACTTTGTCGACAAATGTCCATATAGTCAGAGCTATGGTTTTTCCAGTAGTCATGTATGGATGTGAGAGCTGGACTATAAAGAAAGCTGAGCACCGAAAATTAATGCTTTCAAATTGTGGTGCTGGAGAAGACTCTTGAGAGTTCCTTGGACTGCAAGGAGATCCAACCAGTCCATCCTAAAGGAAATCAATCCTGAATATTCATTGGAAGGACTTTTTTTTTCAATATTCATTGAAGCTGTAGGTCCAATACTTTGGCCATCTCATGCGAAGAACCGATTCATTGGAGAAGACCCTGATGCTGGGAAAGATTGAAGGCAGGATGAGAAGGGGATGACAGAGGATGAGATGGTTGGATGGCATCACCAACTCAATGGACATGAGTTTGAATAAGCTCCAGGAGATGGTGAAAGACAGGGAAGACCGGCGTGCTGCAGTCCATGGGGTTGCAGAGTCAGTCACGACTGAGCAACTGAATTGATACATATTCACATTTCATTTTTTAGATTCCACATATAGGTGATATTATACAGAATCTGTCATTCATTGTCTGCCTTATTTCAACAAGCATAGTATTCTCTAGGCCTGTCCACATTGCTGCAAATCGCAATATTTCATTCTTTTTTCTGGCTGAGTAATATTCCACTGTCTATATACATCACATCTTCTTTATCCATTGGTTTGTCGATGAACTCTTGGGTTGCTTCCATTTCTTGGCTTTATAAATAATGCTGCTATGAACACTGGGATGCATGTACCTTTATGAATTAGTCTTTTCTTTTTTTAATATATGTATATCCAGAAGTTGAATTCCTGGATCATATGGTAGCTCTGTTTTTTAGTTTTTTGAGGAACCTGCATGTTCTTTTTCCACAGTGGCTACACCAATTTACATTCCCACCAACACTATATAAGGGTCTCTTCTCCACATCCTTGCCAACATTTGTTATTTATAGACATTTTGATAATAACCATTCTGACAGGTGTGAAGTGATATTTCATTGTTGTTTTGATTTGCATTTATCTAGTATTTAGTGATGTTGAGCATCTTTTCATGTGTCTGATATTCATCCATACATCTTGGAAAAATGTTTATTCAGGTCTTCTGCCCATCTTTTGATTGGGTTATTTGTTTTGTGGATAGTGAGTTGTATAAGGTGTTCATATATTTTGGATATTAATCCCTTATCAGTCATAGCATTTGTAACTATTTTCTTCTATTTCATAGGTTTGTCTTTTTTTTTTATGACACTTTCCTTTGCTGCAGAAGCTTTTGACTTTAATTACATCTAATTATTTTTGCTTTTATTTCTTTTGCCTTAGGAAACAGATCTAGAAAAATACTACTACAATTTATGTCAAAGAGGGTTTTACTTATGTTCTCTCCTAGGAGTTCTAAGGTTTCAGGTCTTACATTTAGATTTTAATCCATTTTGAGTTTGTTTTTGTGTATGGTAGGAGGAAATCTTCAAATAGCATTTATTTTACATGTAGCTGTCCAGCTCACCACCACTTGAAGAGACTGTCTTTTCTACACTATGCATTTCTGCCTACCTTGTTATAGATTGACCACAGGTGCATGGTTTATTTCTGGCCTCTCTATTCTGTCCTATTTACCTATATGTCTGTTTTTATGCCAATATCATGCCATTTTGATTACTGTAGCTTTGTAGACTAGTCTGATAAGAAGTCAGCTGTCAAATGGATCTTTTTCTTATAATTGAGCCTGACAATCTCTGCCTTTTGATTGTATTGTCTAATTCATAAATATTTAATGTCATAAATATAGCTAACTTTACCACTTTTTACTTTTTGTTTTCTATAACTCATGTCTTTTCTCCTGTATATTCCACCTTTATTATTTTCTTTGAATTATGTTAATATATTCTAATATAACACTTAAACTTCTTTAATGATTTCTCACTACATTTTAAAAAATTATTCCCTTAGTGATTGCTCCCTTATAAGTGGTGAGTCATTTTTCTTTTGTTGCTTTCAATATTTTTTCCTTTTCAAATATTTGTAAATTACATATCTGATAAAGGGTTAATATCCAAATTATATAAGGAATTCCTACAACTCAATAGCAAGAAAAAAAAAAGAAAAAAAAAAAAACAGAAATGATTAAAAACAGGTAAAAAAAGTGAGTAGATATTTCTCCATAAAGATATACAAACTCCCAAGAGGTACATTAAAAAATGCTTATCATCACTGTCATCAGGACAAGGCAAACCAAAACCATAATGAGATATCTCACATCTATGAGGATGGCTATCATCAAAAATCAAAAGACAGATGCTGGTAACAATGTGAAGAAAGGAAACCCTGCAACCTACTGGAAAAACATAATGGAATGTTGCCCAAAATTTAAAAATAGAACTATCATACGACCCAGCAATCCTATTTCTGGGTGGTAGTGGTTTAGTTGCTAAGTCATATCTGACTCTTTACAACCCTATGGACTGTGTAGACCACCAAGCTCCTCTGTCCATGGGATTCTCCAGGCAAGAATACTGGAGTGGGTTGCCATTTCCTTCTCCATATATCTGGGTACATACCCCCAAAGAACAAAAATAAGTATCCCTAAGAGATATCTATACTCCCATGTCCATTGCATTATTACTTACAATAAAACAGGATACAAATTAAATATCCACTGACAGGTGAATGGATTTTTTAAAATGTGGTACACACATACAACGGACTATTATTCAGCCTTAAAAAGGAAGACAAGCTTGCTATTTGCAATGACACAGATGAACTTATAAGACATTATGCTAAATGAAAGAAGTCAGACACAGAAGAACAAATACTACATGATCCCACTTATATCAGGAATAAAATACTCAAACTCAGCAGCTGCTGCTGCCGCTAAGTCGCTTCAATCATGTCTGACACTGTGCGACCCCATAGACGGCAGCCCACCAGGCTCTCCCATCCCTGGGATTCTCCAGGCAAGAACACTGGAGTGGGTTGCCATTTCCTTCTCCAATGCATGAAAGTGAAGTCGCTCAGTCGTGTTCGACTCTTCGTGACCCCCTGGACTGCAGCCTACCACACTCCTCCGTCCATGGGATTTTTCATGCAAGAATCCTGGAGTGGGGTGCCATTGCCTTCTCCATCAAACTCAGCAGAGAGTAGATAAGTGGTTACAAGCAGGTGGGGCAAAGGGAACTGGGGAGGTGTTAATGACAGTACATAAATTCACTTATGCAAGATGAATAAGTCCTAGGGATCTACTGTTCAGCATGGTGCATATAGGAAATTTTATTGTACTGCGTACTCTAAAATGTGCTAAATTTGTCAGTGATGGGGAGGTGAATTTACTAGTACTGTCCTCCAGCGCCACGTGCTTTTCACACACACTCTCTAATTCTCACCACAACTCTTTAAGGTGACATTTTGTACTAGAAACTGGCTGTAAGCTATTGCACTTGGCTGGTACAAGGACAGAAGAAACATTTCTGGGCACCTAAGGTCAGCTTTAAGAAGTCCATGACTACTAGAAAGTCACTAAAACAGCTTGGAAGCTTTCACCCCACTTGTTCTTATCTGCCTACTGACACCCCCAAATCAGGAACAGAGGATGAGAGATTATGGAAAAGTGATAATCACAGTGAAGGAGAAAAAGAAATTTGTAAGACAAAGGTATCATTTACTTTCTCTTTCCAGTAAACTAAGCTCAGAGAGTTTAAGAAATACCCCAAAGTCACACAACTCCAGATGTAAGATTCAAATGCATCTCTGCATCAAAGCCTTTGTTCATCCTGAGCCTCTTTCCTTCACATCCTAACTGCTGTTGTTGTTCAGTCACTCAGTTGTGTCTGACTCTTTGCAACCCCAGGAACCACAGTACGCCAGACTTCCCTGTCCTTCACCATCTCCCAGAACTTGCTCAAACTCATGTCCAATGAGTCAGTGATGCCATCCAACCATCTCATCCTCTGTCACCTCATTCTCTTCCTGCCCTCAGTCTTTCCCAGCATTAGGGTCTTTTCCAGTGAGTCAGTTCTTTGCATCAGGTGGCCAAAGTATTGGGGCTTCAGCATCAGCCCCAGTATTCAGAACTGATTTCCTTTAGGATGGACTGGTTGGATCTCCTTGCAGTCCAAGGGACTCTCAAGGATCTTCTCCAACACCACAGTTCAAAAGCGTCAATTCTTCAGTGCTCACCCCTCCTTATGGTCCAACTCTCACATCTATATGTGACTACTAGAAAACCATAGCTTTGACCATGTTTGTTGTTAAAGTAATGTCTCTGCTTTTTACTATGCTGTCTAGGTTTGTCATAGTTTTTCTTCCAAGGAGCAAGCATCTTTTAATTTCATGACTGCAGGTACCACCTAATGGAACCATCTAATGCACCATCTAATGCATTCACATCCTAATGGAAACACATAATGAGGCATCTTAATACATGGTCTGGAAATCATCAGCAAAGTCTAGGGTTGCTTCTATTAAATCTTTCTAGTCCTGCATTCAGAGCACTGTTCCTTCTGTTTAATCTTCCTGCTGGATCATCTGTAACCAATTAGGTGCCCTTATCTGACACATGTCTGTCTCCTTCTCTGGCCTAGAAGTGCCCTCAAAGCAAGGACCACATCCTTGTGACTCCAGCACCTGGTCTGGAACCCGGCACAGGGAAGGCACTAAGAGTTTGCTAGATGACTGAGCAAAGAAAGGTAATTCATGTCATGAACAGAGGTAAACAAAGCCCCGAGAGCTACGCCTTGGGAAAGCCTTCTTCAGCAGACAGAGAGTAGAATGCAGGTTTCCCAGGTGGCACCAGCAGTAAAGAATCCACCTGCAAATGCAGGAGACTTAAGAGATGCTGGTTTCATCCCTGGAGGAGATCAATACCCACTCCAGTATTCTTGCCTGGAGAATTCCCATGGACAGAGGAGCCTGGTGGGCTATAGTCCATGGGGTCACAAAGAGTCGGACACGACTAAAGCAACTTAGCATGCACAAGTAGAATGCAGGAGGCATTTTAGAGGGGCTGAGAGATGTTCAGGAGGATGCTGAGCTGCTGAGGTGACAGGAAGATAGTTTCAGTAAGAATGGGATAGTTCCCTCCAACTCATGTCAATCCATGTGATGAAAGGATGCTTAGGGAAAGAGGCCATGCAGAGGAATTCCTCTCAGGCCCAAAGATGGGGGAAGTGCTGGGGGTCTCTACCAAACAAGAACAGCTCAGGATGCCCAGGGCGGGGGGCAGAGGAAGTACTTTCCTTACCCTGGGAAGAACCTGGCAATCCCATGGCCTTTCTTGGGCTTTCCCAAGGGCTTTGCAGTGATCCAGCCAGCATGTGCCTCCATGTCACAGCTATATAACTGATTTCTCTCTACCGGAGTGGGGCGGCATCTCTAGGAGAACAATGCATGCTTCGTGATCCTGAAAACATATGATCTGTGATCACACACAGTGTAAGATGTGAAGCAGGAATCTGCAGGGGCCACCATCACAGAACTGTTAACCACATCTCTGCCAAGGTCCTTATATTATAAATGTAGTATGTCCGGGGCAGAGCGGGGCAGCAAACAAGAGGTTTCTTTACTCATCCAGCAATCCACAGGACAAATGTGTGGTGTGTAGTCTTAGAGGATCCTTTGACTGAGACAGTTCACCCCTAGGGATGGTCAGTTGGAAGCTGCCTCTCCCCCTCTGCCCAGCTGCTCTGAGCAATCCTCTACCATTTCATCACTGCTTTTTGACTGTTTAAATGGGAACAGTAAAAGTACATTTTACTGTTAAATCTAGAGGTACCAGTAAGTGACAGAGTTTTCAACCTGGAAATATAAATAAAATGAGATAGCAGCAAGCTAACCCAGTATGCTCCTGGTTGGCCAATTTATCTCCTATAGACACTCCAGATATGATTATTGGCATGAGCTGATGCAGAAGTACTGGATAATGGCTACAAATTCATAATTATTTCTTTGCAGAAGATGAGTAATGTTTTTTTCAGCTGCTCTAGTCTATAATATAATTATGTTATTAGCAGTATTATACAAAACAAATAGACCACAGTACCTTATGAACAATTTTTAAACACCGATTTGTTTCCTTCTCTTTAAAAACATACATTAAAACTCCATTTAGCAATTAATCTGACATCTGTCCTTTCCACTCTCTAGAATATTTTTCTCTCTGCCACAGCCAACGTCCTTAGTCAGTTATGACCACCTACTCCATCCTGAAACACCCCCTGGCCTCCAGGTAAGAGACTTTTCCTATCTTTCAAACCATTTGTTGAATGCCTTTTCTCCTCTCCCCTCCTAAGCATTCATGAAAAGTCTGCGTTAGCCCCTCTCTTCCTCATGCCTGCCCCTCCAACACACACTCCTTTCCTGTATGCTCTGCATCTCTGTTCAAAGATGTCTTCATTGCCCAACTCTAGGGCCAGTTTCTGCATCAAGCCCCAGAACCTACTTCCAAATGCCTTCTTTTACGATTTCTCCTGAGCAGCCTAGTTGGCATTTCAAAGTTGACAAAAGGTCACTGGGTACCACTCACCTGCCAGACTCTGTGCCATGGGTAGTCTGTGAACGAGACACTCAGTTCTTGTACTTATAGTACAAATAACTAAATTCATCTTCTTTGGCTCAGACAGTAAAGCGTCTGTCTACAATGCAGGAGACCTGGGTTTGATCCCTGGGTCGGGAAGTTCCCTGGAGAAGGAAAAGGCAACCCACTCCAGTACTCTTGCCTAGAAAATCCCATGGACGGAGGAGCCTGGTGTCCATGGGGTCGCAAAGAGTCGGACACTACTGAGTGACTTCACTTTCACTTTTCACTTTTCCTACACATGGGCTCCCCCCAACCTCCCCAACAACTCTGGAGCTCCAATTTGTTTAAAGCACCGCTTCAAACATAGCACCTGGGCATGAAACCTCAGTACCTATGATATATTCCTTTTTCCTGCTCCCACAGCTAGTGGGTTGTAAAGGGTCAGAAATCCTCTTGAAAAGGCCCTCTCCCCTCTAGTCTCTCTGCCATCACCCACAGTCAGGGTCTTGACATGTATTGACTGCACAGTTCAAATGCATCTCAGCCCCCCCTCAACTCGCTCCTCAGTCCAAACACCCAGTCTCCTAAAGCAGAGTTTGCACCTGGTCACTTCTCTGCTAACATGCCCCTGGTTCCCCCAGTTCCCCCCACACCAAATAAACTCCTGGAAACTTCTCCATGAACAGATATGTCCCTAGCTACCTTTGCAATCTCTCCCCTCTGTGTATGTTCCACTTCAACAAAACTGAACATTTAATTTCCAATACTCAGTATAAGGTCTCCATGCCGTGGTGCCTTTGCTCAGCCTGTGCTCCCTCCCAGAGATAGTCTTTTTCCGCTTACATCTCTGTGAGCCTAAATTCTAGCCACCATTCCAAGCCTGGCTCCGATACCACAGTCTCCTTAAGACTTTTCCCTATCCACACCTCCCTCAAACAGGATTCATCTCTCAGTCCTCTGCTTCCTGTATCATTTCGATGTCTTGTGTCTTATGCTCTGGGTTTTGTCTGGTTGATCTTCATATCTGCCATGATAGAGGGCACAGTGCAACATCTTGGGAGAATCTAATATATGATGGATAAGCCTCTGTGAGTGTTCTTTCTGGGTGAGAACTGCTAAATTTTGAAAGGCAGCCACAAAGACATCTCTAATCTATTAATTAGAAAAACAAAGAGATAATGAAGTAGACAGACAGATGGCTCTGAGAAGCCAACCGCCTCACATATACAATCTGCCTCCACTCCGGCATCTATGTTTATGGATGAACTGACTCCCACAGCAGGATTTCTTTTCATCCCTGTTAGCAGTCTGGCTAACTCTTTCAGCTTTCAATCAGTTCTTCTGACACAGTAGCATTTTTTAATATTTTTGACTTAACTAGATTCTGCTGAGAGAACTAAGCTACTCTCAGAAAAACTATTAAATTTTCTATACATAAGAGGGGGAAAAAATCTGCAGTCACATTATAAATTTATCACCATGACTCTGGCACTGAGAAACTATTTCTACAAAGCAGAGTCACGCTGCGCCCTGCACATCCAGGGTCCGTTCTGGGATGCAGAGCTGTAAACGTGGTTAGGGACTGTCATGCCCCACACCACGTAGGAGAAAGACGAGCCTAAAGAAGCCAAATGCCCATCTTGGTGGGGGAAAAAACAACTGTGCATCCTTCAGCTATCAATAAGACATTTCCTTTCTGGGGGAGGAAAAAAAAAAACCTTTCTTTCAAAAATGGCACATAAAGCTTCCTTGTCCATGGATGTTATTGTTTACTCATGAATAAAGAAATCAGTCCCATTTCCATTTACCCCTTCCATGGTTTGAAATCTTGATATCATGTACAACCTTTGCTATCACAGCTGTTGGGAATGCTGCTGCTTCTTGTTTAGGGGTGTCTAGGACACAGCTACTCAATGTGGAGTTTGGAACTAACACCGATGCCAAAATCACCTGGGAGCTTGTAAAAGTATCTCAGACCCCACTCCACACCTGCTCAAGCAAAACCTGCCTCCTCTGGTGACTTGTCTGCATTTTTATGTCTGAGAAGCAATGGTCAAGATCATGGTGCTTCTTCACGTGGACTAAGAATAACTTGAGGCGCTTAAAAAACATATACGGTTCCCAAGGGTCATCCCCTAGCACTGACTCCGAATGTCTGGGATCAGATATAATTTTGGTTAAATGAGATAATGAAATTATATGACATATATGATGCCTGACAAACAGAAGGCAAAGAGCAAACTCTAAGCCCTTCTGTTATCACTACTACCAGTAAGGTTGTCAGATTCAGCAGATAAAACCACATGGTGATCCAGGTAAATTCGTATTTTAGGTGAACAGATAACTGATAAATTTAAGTATATACCAAATAAACTACCCTTATGGCAGAAAGTGAAGAAGAACTAAAGAGCCTCTTGATTAAAGTAAAGGAGAAGAATGAAAAAGTTGGCTTAAAGTTCAACATTCAGAAAACGAAGATCATGGCATCTGGCCCCATCACTTCATGGCAATTAGATGGAGAACAGTGGAAACAGTGGCAGACTTTATTTTTTGGGGTCCAAAATCACTGCAGATGGTGGCTACAGCCATGAAATTAAAAGACGCTTACTCCTTGGAAGAAAATCTATGACCAACCTAGACAGCATATTAAAAAGCAGAGACATTACTTTGCCAACAAAGGTCTGTCTAGTCAAGGCTATGGTTTTTCCAGTGGTTATGTATGGATGTGAGAGTTGGACTATAAAGAAAGCTGAGGGCTGAAGAATTGATGCTTTAGAACTGTGGTGTTGGAGAAGACTCTTGAGAGTCCCTTGGACTGCAAGGAGATCCAACCAGTCCATCCTAAAGGAGATCAGTCCTGGGTGTTCATTGGAAGGACTGATGTTGAAGCTGAAACTCCAATACTTTGGCCACCTGATGTGGCGAGCTGATTCATTGGAAAAGACCCTGATGCTGGGAAAGATTGAAGGCAGGAGGAGAAGGGGACAACAGAGGATGAGATGGTTGGATGGCATCACCGACTCAAGGAACATGAGTCTGAGTAAACTCTGGGAGTTGGTGATGGACAGGGAGGCCTGGTGTGCTGCGGTTCATGGGGTCGCAAAGAGTTGGACAGGACTGAGCAACTGAACTTAACTGATACAAAATACTGTGTGAGACATATTTATACTAAAATATTATTCCTTTGTTATTTATCGCAAATTTAAATTTAACTGGCTATTTTGTATTTTCTCCAGTAATCCTAACTGTCCCTGACTTTGTAATACCTGGGGCAGAGAAGTTAGGTAGATAGGTGGAAAAATAGATTAGGCTCAGATTGTGGAGAGCTTGAATGCCATTCTAAGGAATTTGAATCAACCTGTACTTAACATTTTTGAGTAGGGACATGACATAACCCAAGTACTCCATCCTTTACTCCCAGGAATGAGGAAGACAAAGTCAAGTGGGCTGCTGGGGCAAGAATCCCCAGCTCAAAGATTCTTTAGGAAGGGAGACCAGAAGGTCATAGTCATGGCCAGTGACAAAGTCACAAAAAACAAAGAAGTTAAAATTTCAAAATCTTAAATTCTAAACTCTTAAATTACTTACACCCCACTTGACCCATAACAATAATTTAAACTAGCTACTTGACTTTTCTTTTTGAAGGAATAGCTGGTACACAGCTGAGCCCTGGCTTTTACAGAGAGATTTTTGTAATCAGAGAAAAAAAAAATCTAGTAACACATCAAAAGCCAAACTTCCAATATCTTTCCAATGCCTACTCTGCCAGAACCCAGAACTTTGCATCTGGATATCCCAAATAGTACAAAGCCTCAGTTATAAAATCAATCAGTGTTCCTACTCACAGTCCATTTGCTCTTATTTAACACACAATTCTTTTTTTTAATTGAAATATAGTTAATTAAATGGCAACCCACTCCAGTTGCCATTGTTCTTGCCTGGAGAATCCCAGGGACGGGGGAGCCTGGTGGGCTGCCGTCTATGGGGTCACACAGAGTTGGACACAACTGAAGCGACTTAGCAATAGTTAATTTACAACAATGTGTTCATTTCAACTATAATAACAAAGTGACTTCAGTTGTGTAGTAAAGTGATTTAGAATCTTTTCCAGATACTTTTTTGTGACCATGTTGTGTGACTCGTGGGATCTTAGTTCCCCTTTGTTGTTGTTCAGTTGCTCGGACATGTCTGACTCTTCACAACCCCATGGACTGCAGCACACCAGGCTTCCCTGTCCTTCCCCATCTCCCAGAGCTTGCTCAAACTCACGTCCATAGAGTCGGTGATGCCATCCAACCATCTCATCCTCTGTCATCCCCTTCTCCTCCTGCCTTCAATCTTTCCACCAACAGGGTCTTTTCCAATGAATCAGTTCTTCGAATCAGGTGGCCAGAGTATTGGAGCTTCAGTATCAGTCGTTCCAATGACTATTCAGGACTGATTTCTTTTAGGATGGACTGGTTTGAACTCCTTGAAGTCCCAGGGACTCTCAAGAGTCTTCTCCAACACCACAGTTCAGAAGCATCGATTCTTCAGTGCTTAGCTTTCTTTATAGTCCAACTCTCACACCATACATGACTACTGGAAAAACCGTAGTTCTGACTATATGGACCCTTGTTGGCAAAGTAATGTCTCTGCTTTTTAATACACTATCTAGATTTGTCAGAGCTTTTCAAAGTAGTGATCAAACCAGGACCTTCTGCAAAGAAAGTGCAGTCTTAACCACCAGACTACGAGGGAAGTCCTGTGGATTCTTTTTCATTATAATTATTACAAGATTCTGAATACCGTTCCTTATGCTATACAGTCAGTCCTTGTTGTTTAGCTATTTTATATAGAATAGTGATATCTGTTGATCCAAAACTCTAATTTATCTCTCTCTGCTCCTCTCACTATCCCCTTTGATAACACTGCTACTGCTGCTAAGTCACTTCAGTCGTGTCAGACTCTGTGTGACCCCATAGACGGCAGCCCACCAGGCTCCCCCGTCCCTGAGATTCTCCAGGCAAGAACACTGGAGTGGGTTGCCATTGCCTTCTCCAGTGCATGAAAGTGAAAAGTGAAAGTGAAGTTACTCAGTCGTGCCCAACTCTTAGCAACCCCATGGACTGCAGCCCACCAGGCTCCTCCATCCATGGGATTTTCCAGGCAAGAGTACTGGAGTGGGGTGCCGTTGCCTTCAAACAAATAACACTAGTTTGTTTTTAATGTCTGTAACTGTTTTGTAAATAAGTTCATGTGTATAATATTTTTAAAGATTCCACATATAAGTGATATCATATGATATTTGTCTTTCTCTGACTTACTTCAGTATTTCTTTTCATTACTTCTCCTCTCACGATCTTAAAGGCCAATAAGAAATATCAAAGTGTAAGGTAAGAATGTCAATTTGCAAATATGTAGGTTGGGAATACTTACATCAGTGATTTATCAGACTAATTCTTCAAGATGAATGTAATTGTTTCCTATATTCTGAAGCTTTATGCAGGAAACTTAGGTCCTGTAGAAGTTCTTGTTATGGAAGAATATTTGAGACATTAGATTTCCCATGAACACATGATGTTTAGAATTGGAACCTACAAGTCTGTATTACATGTATTTGGCTTGATCCAGATATTAGATGATCAATAGTCTGACTGCCTTATTTAAACCAAAATGCACAGTTAACAAATTCCCTAATCCGACAACACTTTCCCGAGTTCTTCAGGGCCTTCCTGGTGAGTCCCAGACTGCATTAAGATATTAAAGCCAGAGGAGCAGAATCCCCACCCAGGAGTAATCTAGGACATAGGAATACAGGTGTTCAGCTGCAATAATCAGCCTTCAGGTTCAAAGCTATATTGTGAGCAATCACCCAGGGACCTTCCAGACAACAGAGGGCATTTACTATCACACTTTCACAGCCCAGAATGTACTTACTGGTGAATTTCATGAATGAAACACAGAGTTTCCCTTCTCTCCTGTCCTGTGGGCTCTGGATGGAGGAACCTTTTCAGGCTACTTGGTCCAACTCCATTTGGATGCCAGAAACCTCTCTTCCCACAAGGATGTGAAAGACCAGAGAGAATAAGACCCAGGAATATAATGGCAATGAATTATTGACTTCTTTTCCAATTTGGCAATAATGAATCCAAATAAGATTTTGCTAGTGTTGGTGGACAGGATATTCTCTAGGAATCAATAAGTATTTAATTCCAATTAGAATCACTATGACAGCGAGAGGCTAAACAGAGCCAGAGGGCACACCCACAGCAGAGATCAAACTTCCCTCTAAGACACAGAGGACAATGGCATTGAGCAGGCTGCAGAGCTGCTGATCCTGAAGCCTGCAGCACACACTTTTAGGGTACAAAGCTAAGGGTCTTAAATTTAGAGTGCTGCTAAGCTGCTAAGTCACTTAGCAGTCGTGTCCGACTCTGTGCCACCCCATAGACAGCAGCCCACCAGGCTCCCCTGTCCCTGGGATTCTCCAGGCAAGAACACTGGAGTGGGTTGCCATTTCCTTCTCCAGTGCATGAAAGTGAAAAGTGAAAGTGAAGTTGCTCAGTCGTGTCCGACTCTGTGCGACCCCATGGACTTCCGCCTACCAAGCTCCTCCGTCCATGGGATTTTCCAGGCAAGAGTACTGGAGTGGGTTGCCATTGCCTTCTCCATAAATTTAGAGCGCACCAGATGCCAAATGATAAAGCTCTTGGAATAAAGTTCAAAGAGGAAAAACTCTGCATCACTCTTTGTTATCAGCTGGGATATCCTGGTCCACCTGGCAGCACTGGGCAAGAGCGATACACGCCCTGAAAAGATGCTCAGCACACAGGAACACAGTCACTACACTCTGTCTGTAGTCCAGGGGCAAATAACAGTCAATGGGACTGAAAAAAGGGACTCTCAGAAACTTGAAGCTGTTCTTTTCTTTCCCCCAAAATACAAACATCCAGACATAAAGCAGCTTTAGAAATCTCAGCAGAATTTTTCTTCTTTTGTTAATAACTAAAGGAATAAGGGAACAAATGGAGGGATGGAGAAAGAAATTAGGTATGCGTTCAGGTCATATTCATCCAGCCCAGGCTTTAAGGAAACTATTCTTGCTATAAGTGGTTTAAAAAAAAATGAGCGAGAGAGAGAATTCTGTATGTTCCAAGGAATTCTACACCATCCAAATAAAAACTATAGATAGAGAGGTTAAAGAGATGCTTAAGGCTTCCCCAGTGGTTCAGTGGTAAAGAATTCGCCTGCCAATGCAGGAGATCAAGGTTTAATCCCTGGGTTGGGGAGATTTTTTGGAGAAGGAAATGGAGCCCACTCTAGTATCCTTGCCTGGAAAATCCCACAGACAGAGGAACCTGGTGGGCCACAGTCCATGGAGTCGCAAAGACAATTTAACAACTAACAACAACAATCCGGCTTTGGCCTGCCTACACTATCAAAACTCTTGCTCTGAAAATCACCAAGGCATGTGGAAATTAGGTGTTACAGTTGATAAAAGACAGAAGAAACCTATAGAGGATGTTCAGTTATCACTCAGTTCAAGCTGAGTTCTCAAGTATGTCTTGGTTTAGAATATATTGTCTTCTATCTGTTTTGTACTCGTCAACACTTGGCCACAATAATGTTTTAGTACCTAAAAATTACTCCACTCTACCACCCCCAACCAGAAAGCAGGTGGCCCAACAACGATGAGGCTCCCTGCTTCTCCAGCAGGAGAACAGTCCAGAGGAAGAGCAGGAGGAAGGGGAGCCAGCGAGGCACTAGCTGGGCTGTGACAGGCGAGAGCGGGAAGGTGGCTGAGCCTGGTCGTGCTGTGAGTCTGAAACCGGCACACATCCCTCCCTGTCTGGAGGCTTTCTTAGAACCCAAACTGGTCCTCAGCAGCTCTTGGACCAGAGGTAAGATGTGGTCGGAGAGGGCTCCCTGCGAATCCACTGTGAGACGCAGCCCTGTGAGGGGAGAACGCTGGAGGCCCGGCCCCTGTGCAGGGGGCTGGGAAGCTGGAGGGCACGCTGTCACTTCACTCCATACATGGGCTCGTCCCTTCAAATGAACGTCCTAGCCTGGCACAAACTGGAAGAACCATTAGTGGCGGCCAAGATCTTCAAGGGCCAGACCCGAGGGGCCCGTTTCAACCTTTACAAGACTCTTCTGCACCTACGAAGGAAGCACATCCCTTCCTTCTTCTAGCAACTCCCAGAGCTGCCCTCTCTCTCGGCTGCTCCTTCTCAGTCTCCTCTGTGACGTCTTCCTCATCACCAGTCCCACAAATAGTCTTCGGCAGGAAACTGCCCTCTCCCTGGTTACGGTCTTGGGCAGCTTCACCTTAAATGAGATGGTTCTCAAAACACTCAGCGCTTCAGCTCACGTGGTGGCAGGAGCCCATCAGGTGCTCCTCTTTGGATGCCTCCCCCCAAGTCTCAAAGTGATCGGTCTAAAACTAAACCGGGCTTCCCTGGTGGTCCAGTGGTTGCGAATCTGCCTGCCAGTGCAGGGGACGCAGGTTCGATCCCTGGTCTGGGAGGAGCCCACAGGCTGTGGAGCCTGTGCCCTCGGGCCAAGGGGCTGCACCTCCTGAAGCCTGAGTGCCTGAACCCAGAGCTTGGCGACAGAAGCCACGCCAGTGAGAAGCATGTGCACTGCCCCTAGAGAAAGCCCACAGCAATGAACACCCGGCAAAACCAAATTTAATAAATAGATCTTTAAAATAAAATAGAAAAACAAACGCTTCTCCTTTCTCCTTCATGCTCAAACCTATCATCTGCCTTACCTAACTTGATGAACTGCCTGCCTTCCACTAACTGTCCTGTTCCTTCTGTTCCAAACTACCAGTGACCCAACCCTTGCTGACTCTATCTCTGGGCCAGCTCTCTGGTCCATGCCTTCCTTCCACTGCCTTAGTCAGGTCTGTTCCCCTCACAGGGTCTCCCTGCTTGAAGTCTCTTTAGCTACACTTCTCTTCTGGTTATACACTTCTCTTCTTGGACTGCAAGGAGATTAAACCAATCAATCCTAAAGGAGATCAGTCCTGAATATTCATTGGAAGGAGTGATGCTGAAGTTCCAATACTTTGGCCACCTGATGTGAAAAGCAACTCATTAGAAAAGACCCTGATGCTGGGAAAGACTGAAGGCGGGAGGAGAAGGGGACGACAGAGGATGAGATGGTTGGATGGAGTCACCGACTCGACGGACATGAGTTTAAGTAAGCTCTGGGAGATGGTGACGCACAGGGAAGCCTGATGTACTGCAGTCCATGGGGTCCCAAAGAGTTGGACATGACTGAGCAACTGAACAACAACTTCTGGCTGTGGATATTTGTTTCCTTGACTTGGTGGTGCACAGACACTTGTCATCTCTCTATGCTAGACTATGACTTCTTTGGATACACAAACCTTGTTTTGTTTTTGCTATTTCTCCTATGTTCCCGTGTGGTAACATCATGCTTTGCACATAATAAATACTCAATAAATAGACTTTGGCAATAGAAAATGAATTTTCTTAAAATGATGGTACTTATTCCCCCAAATAGCAGCTCATTAGATTAACCTCTTTTCAGTTAACAACACTATATATGCACACAGACTGTGCAGACAAACACATGCACACAAGGGATGCCCTTAACTGTCTGGAAGTCAATCTTCCAGCAAACACAAAGATGGGCATTGTCTCCTAAATAATTAAAACATAAATCGGCTAATATTTTTCATTCCTAGTTTTCCTTGAGTGAAATGACACAATGCTCAGTGGCAAGTGAGAACCAATTTTGCAAACCTTTCTCCTCCCAAAAGCCACCAAACATGGGTTGTGCATCTTCCTGTCTTGCATTTTGATCCCATTGCTATGACTTAGTGTGGTAATTATATTACAAAGCTATTATTTGCTGAAATGAAAATGGCAAAACAATTTACATGCTTGTCTAAAAAAAGACTGTGTTAGAATGCAATTGTCAGTAAAATTACAATGGCAAATAACTGAAAGGCAAGTCTGGAAGGCGCAGTTGTGAACCCATCACAAAGTTTCTGTGGGGGACTCAGAGCATACACTCCTGGGGACACACTTTTAATTCACAAAAGCAGGCAGTGTTTATGGGGAGGTGAAAATGTCTGTGCTCCAATAGTTCCCCAGCATTATCTACACTTGTGAAAGCCCCCGGGGGTATGTAACACCATCACAGTTTATGGGACAGACTGGTAAGAGCACCGTGTGGGCTACTGCACCTCCTTCGGCACCAGGAAGATAAAAGGGAAGCTCAGCTTCGACTTTTCTGCTTCCGATATAAAAGCAAGGATCATAACATGAAAAGACTGCTAGTCTATATTCAAGCCTGAAAGTATTAAATATTGTGTATTAAAATAGATGTGTTTCTAAAGATCTGTTTTCTTAAAACATTCTGCTGATATATTCTGTT